>NC_142053.1:66145258-66450242 GCF_982192425.1 Myodes glareolus | reverse complement strand
TTAAATACTTTCCATTAAAAGAATGGCTGTGGTCATGATGTCTCCTCACAGCAACATAACAGTGACTACAATGATTTGGTACCAGGGATTAGAATATTTTCATGACAGGTTTGACCATACTGTTTTAAGGAATAAACAAGGCACTGGGGTTTTGATTAGAAAAACAATTTATTGTTTCAACCAGTTTTTAATTGGATAATCTATTACAAGAATGGACAATCTACTACAAGACCCACAATAGTGCTGAGGGTCATGGGACAATGCAGACTCAGCTAGGAAAATTTTAGTGGTGGATCATATTAGCATTTGGAGTTGAGATGATTTTTGTGGTATTTGAAAAAGAATGTGCCCATTTTTATTCTTGTCCTAAAAATCTGCCTCAGCCTAAATTGTAGTATTTTGGGTTTAATGTGTTTACCAGAGATGTTTTAGAGACAGCCTAGTATTGACTGTATATATATATATATATATATATATATATATATATATATATATATATATATAGTCATATATAAATATATATATATAGTCATATATATATATATAATGAAAAGGAGCAAATGGGAAAAAGAGAAATAGAAAATGCACAGATTTTTGGAAAACAAGATCACCATGAAATGTATATGGAAACAAATTACAGTTCTTAAGGAGATAAAACACTTAAAGGAAATCCTGACACAAAATGGAACAAGAAGAGTGTTATACTCAGGGTGAGACACTTCCTATCAAATCCTGAATTCTGTGGAAAATAACTAAAAGAAAGCTTAAGCAGCATAGGAAACCAACAACAAAGGAAAGTTTATGTAAACACAAGTCACTAAAGTCACCAGGTTTTAGTCCCAGTAAGCATAATAACTTGGTGGATCCAGATATAGGATTCTGGTTTTAGTGTCAAGAAGAATACAAGTACAGGTTTGAGGAATCTCCCACCATAGTAAGTAAAACCACTGAGGGCAGGAAAGTTCCAAAGGAGTCTCTATTTGGAGGTCATTGTTTATAGCTCTGATTATGATGCACAGGAGTCCCTCAAATGTTGGAATTGCCACAGTCATGGGATACATGCCAATGAGAGCTGTGAACAGTGTAGAAAAAGCCCAAGAGAGAGACATGTGATGCACTCAAATTTGAAAAGAGTTTTAGACCTAAAAAAGTGTTGTCAAAATTAGACAAGATTGCCAGACAAACTTGGGTGCACGGGGCGTGGGGGGGTGGAAGTAAGGGGAGATGGTTGGAGAGAAGGGAGAGGGGGAGGATTGGGGATGGCTTGGGGGAATGAGATGGGGGAGGGAGGAAGGAAGAATGTGGGAGCGGGGAGGTGTGTATCTCAACTAAGGGAGTCATTTTGGGGTTTGCAAGAAACTTGATTCTGGAGGGCTTCCCAGGCCCAAGGAGAGGTTCCCAGATTGTTCCCTGGGCAGCGGAGGAGAGGGTGCCTGAACTGCCCTTAGCCCATAACCATACTGATGAATATTTTGCATATCACCATAGAACCTTCATCTGGCGATGGATGGAGATAGAGACAGAGACACACATTGGAACACTAGACTTAACTCCCTAGGTCCAAATGAGAAGCAGATGGAGGGAGAACGTGAGCAAGGAAGGCAGGTTCGGAGGGAAACTTCATCCGACGATGGCTGGAGATGGAGACCCACATTGGAGCACTGGACTGAGCCCCCAAGGTCCAAATGAGGAGCTGAAGGAGGGAGAACATGAAAAAGAAAGTCAGGACCGCGAGGGGTGCGTTCACCCACTGATACAAGGGGACTGGTCTGGTAGGAGTTCACTAGGGCCAGCTGGACTGGGACTGAACGAGCATGTGATCAGACTGGATTCTCTGAATGTGATTGACATGGGGGGTGAATGGGAGGCCATTGACAATGGCACTGAGTCTTGTTTTGTCTGCATGTGCTGGCTTTCTGGGATCCTGGTCTATTTGGATGCTCACCTTCCTGGACCTGGAGGGAGGTGGGGAGGAACTTGGACTTTCAGTGGGGCAGGAGACCCTGACTGCTCTTGGGACTGGAGAGGGAGGAGGGGAGGGAGTGAGGGGAGTGGGAGGGTAATGGGAGGAGGAGAGGAACTTGGACTTCCCATGGGGCAGGAAGCCCTGACTGTTCTTGGGACTGCTGAGGGAGGAGGAGAGGGAGTGGGGGGAATTGGAGGGTATTGGGAGGAGGGGAGGAAGTGAAACTTTTTTATAAATAAATGAATAAATAAATAAATAAAATAAATAAAAATAAAAGGGAAACTATACAGTATGTAGGCATGATTCAGCAGATAAGGGTGAGTCATCCATCTTGGTTTCCTTTGATTGCCAGGAATTCTTATCCCATCTCCCTTCTTTTCAGTGTCCTGGATGCTTCTCAATCATTGGTTTTACCAGCACTCTCTTGGTGTCTGAGTATCCTCAGGTCATTGGCCAAAACATGCAGATTTTTATTTAATGAAGATACAGTGAGAGACTTCCTGTCCCATCCCTTTAAACTGGCTACATATGTTAACTCTGACATTCCCGGCTGCCTCCTGAATGCATGTGAGTGGATTTGCACAAATAATTGGTTGTTGTGTGACTCAAATAGGCAGCATGGCAGAAAACTAGATACTACAGGAACCATTCTTAGGTGTTTCTTTATGACCAAATGCCCTGGGCCTAAACGTCTCATTAAGCTCACCTTTGCTTTGTTACAAAAGTCCAGATAAAAATGCAGGCACAGATAGTGACAGAAAAACCAAGGCCAACTGTCAGTTCTCTCAGTTGTTTGAAGCCTTCTTCTATTTAGAATTTTTTTTTAGTGTTTTGTTTTGTCTTTTGAGATGTGGATTCATAGCCCAGGCTAGGATGGCACTTTGTATGTAGACAAGGATAGCCTTCACCTCAAGGTCTTCCCTCATAATAAAAAATGCATAGGATTCCAAACTCAGGGAATGGTGCTGCCTACATTTTGGTTCCCATATCTATTTACACAATCAAATTAATCCCTCACAAACAGATCTACAGGCCAAGCTGCTCAGGACCATCCATAAAGACTCTCTTCTTTGTTGCTTCTAGATTGTTTCAAGGTGCCAATTAGACCTAGTTTTCTCATTTGAAAAATGTGTAAATAAGTGCTTAGGTATATCTAGATAATGTGGAATATTATTCTGTGCTCAATAAATGAAAATAAATAAGTAAATAATGTAACATGAGGGGGGCTGGCTTGTTGTGGTTTTTGTCCTGCCCAGTTCCCCAGCTGTTTAGTCTCAGAGAAAAATCACACACAGGACTCTGTAAGTTATAATGCCGATTGGCCCAGTAGGTCAGGCTTCTTATTAGCTAACGCTTACATCTTGATTAACCCATTTTTCTGATCTATGTTAGCCATGTGGCTCAGTACCTTTTTCAGCTGGGGCAGCTCACATCCTGCTGCTTCGGTGATATGGGCAGGAGAGGGAGGAATCAACTTCCTCCTTCCCAGAATTCTCCTGCTCTCCTTGCATCATTTCCACTTCCTGTCTGGTTTTCCCACCTACACCTCCTGCCTGACCAATCAGCGTTTATTTAAAACATGGTTGACAGAATACAGACAATTCTCCTGCACCAAAATAAATAAGCCAAGAAGCTATTAAATGACAAAAAAAAGATGAAAATGTAGAATTTAGATTTTTTTTTCCTGCTGGCTTTCAATTTTGTGTTGGCATATTTCTTCATTTTGTCTTTTTCTTCCATTTAGAAAGCGTATTCTGTGTCACTGTATATTGGAAACATTTGATCTGCTTTTTAATTTTAAATTTATGGGGGTTATTAAGAGATTTTCTTGGGACTTGAAAGAGACTTTGAATTTTGAACAATGCTGAGAATGAAGGACTATGGGATTTCTGATATCTAACTAAATGCATTTAATATTTTATAAGCCTGAGTGAGCCAGGGAACATAATGTGAATTTTTTAATCAGAAAATCTCTTATAGGCTCCCTTACTAGCAAGCTTATTTTTCAGTTGACAAAATGTTTAGACAAATTAGGAGGTGTGTCCTTGTTAAAGTAGGTATTGGGAAAGGTTTGTCTCTGGGAATGTTTTGAGGGTTTAAAACCCCTCTGGTGTGTTTTCTCTCTATCTGCTGCCAGCAGATCAAGATATAAAACTCTCAGCTACTGCTCCAGCAACATATCTGTTTCCCACCATTCTTACCTTTGACTAACAATCACTTACAGGATCCCAGTTAAAAGCTTTCTTTCATTTGAGTTGCCTTGGACATGGTGTTTCTTTACATCACTAGAATGATAACTAAGATACATTCTATCATTTATTTTGATGTAGTAGGAATTAAACATTAAGTAGTTTTCCTCATGTCAGTTATTTGCTTCTAAAATTTGGGTCCCAGGGTTTAAACTCTGATCATTAATCTTGGCAGCTTGCCCCTTTACCTGCTGAACCATTTTATTGCCCCTATAAAGGTCATTTGATGAGTATTGTCTATTACTTCTCATATTTAATTATTTAAATGAAAAAATATATAAGCCAAAGTTTTGTCTTTTCTATTTTATGTTATGACTTAACCTGAGAACTTCACATTTTTTTTTAATTTTTAAAATGTAGATGTTTATTTTATTTATGTGTACTTGTGTGGGTGAAGCATATATGTTCACTTGAGTACAGGTGCTCTTTGAGGACAGAAAAGAAGTGAACCACCTGATATGGGTACTGGTAACTGAACTGTGATCAGTAAGTAGTATTATTTCAAACTTTTGAATTATCTTTTGACCTCCAACATTTAAAATTTTAAGTTTTAGTGAAAATTATAAAATTTACTTTCTGAAGGAAATTTAATACAACAAATAAACCAATCGATTAATATGAAATTTTATACCTTAATTATTAATAAAAAGAGGTATCATATGTAAATATAAAATATACAGACAAGAGATAAATAATTATCAACCTACACAAATATAGCATATGGATCTTTAAGCATGCATCAAGTTATATTATGCATGAATGCTCATGTTCCATATAGATGCTATGCAATGAATGAATATATCATGTGAATAGATAATTTTAAAAATTTCAAAATCCAAGAAAAATTTTTAAAATTTGAAAAATAACACAATGTATGCATAAATACAAGTCATGAGCTGTTATTATAGAAAATTATTCATAATTGAATACTGAAAAGTTTGGCATGGCAATGTCTATAATATTAACTAGGAAAGGTTAGAAATCTTAGAGTGAGGGACATTTCTAATTTAATGTTGAAAAATTTACAGTTTAGGAAGCAAAAAAAAATTTTTAAGGTTTTGTCACATTAAGATTCTGATAGTTAGGAACCATTCATATTAATTAGTGTTTATTCCTGAACACAATTATTCTAGCTTTCTTTCTGTCATTGTGTTAAATATCATGAATAAAATCAACCCAGGGAGGAAATGTTTTATTTTACATTAACGTTCTAATCCATCATAATGGGACACGAAGCAGAAGTTCAAGGGAAGAGTTTAAAATAAACAAAAAAAATGAGGAGCTCTGCTAATTTGTTTGTCTTTCTAATTCACTCCGCTGCCTATTTTTATATATTTCAGGCCATATTGCACTGAGGTAGAACTACCCACAGTGAAATAGTGCTGACCAAAAATATAACCAGGACAAAAACTTACAATAGCATTTGTACTTAAGTTTGGGCATTGACAAAATATCTGAAGATTGGGATATGCAGTAAGCAATAAAATATAATATACTACCATTTTGCAATTTTTCAGCTTTTGTTTTGATATTTTTATTTTACTTGTTATCTTTCTTGTAGTTTTCTAATTTCAACTGCATCTTACAGTTGTGATTTTATTTCTCTGAATTGTTGACCTTTATAATATTAGTGGTTTCTTAAGGTGTAATACCATTATTAAAAATAGTAATCACAATTCTTCCATCTGTCTGTGACATTACTGATACTTTCATTAATATATATCTCACTGTAAATATAATAAATACATTGTTATAATTATTACTTAATATTTATCTTTTAGATATTTTGTGAGTAACAAAAATAAAATATTTTATTTGACTTCATTTAACCCTCCTTTGACAATTCTTCTTTCTATTTGAATTATTTCCTTCTACCCATGTGAATGGCTGCTCTTAATATTTTGGATGGGAAGTTTCAATTTATTTTTTTATTAACCACATCTACTTCACATCTGATGTAAATTTTCACTGGATATAAACTATTTAGTATATTTATAAAAATATAAAAAAATTAAATGATTAAAATAAATATAAAAATTATATATTAATTCTATAATAATTGAATATAAAAATTCTTGTTTTTATACTTTATTAATAGATATAACCTATTTATTCCAATTTTCCTTTCAAAAGTAAAGGTGCTTAAGTTTATTTTGAAATATCTCTTTATTTATTCATTTAAATTTCACTTCTGCAGTGGTTTTAGTGAGAAATGTCTAGTAAAACACACATGTGTTTTAGCACTTACGCTGTCTAGGAATATTGTGGAACTTTTATGTGTTGGAGTTTTGTTAAAGGAAGTATGAGAGCAGGAATGGGCACAGAGATTTTCTAGCTTCAGACCAAATCTCTCTCTCTCTCTCTCTCTCTCTCTCTCTCTCTCTCTCTCTCTCTCTCTCTGTGTGTGTGTGTGTGTGTGTGTTTCATGTTTGTAGTTGGTCATTCTTCTGGTTCCTGCTTCCATGCAAGCTGTTGGATACCATGACTCACCTACCATGACAGACTCTTTTGCTTTGGAACCATTAGCAAAAATAAACTCATCCAGAAACTGCTTTTGGTCATAATATTTTATCAGAGCAACAGAAAAACAACTAATGCAAACATCATAAGTGCATGTGGATAAGTAATTTTATTTTCATTTCAATAATTATATTTCTCTGCTGGTTTCCTGATTCATGATCTCTAAACTACATGTTTCTATTTCATTTTCTATTTTTTATGATTCTAGAAGCATGTTGTTGATGTCAAACAATGTGTTTGGAAGGGAGATACTCTATAATCTTAATAGAATATACATTTTTATTTGCTTTTCATTTTAAAGCTTTTCCTGTGAGTTGTATTTCCATTTCTGTCTTTTCCCTTTTTCTTGTACTAAACAACTTCTGTTCTTGTTGTGAACAAACACTTGACAGGTGATAGTTTATGGAAAATAATTTTTTGATCAATAGTTTGATGTTACAGTATTCTATATTGAGGGAAACATTGTCTAGCCCATAGCTGTGGGATAATATTGCTGAGACTTCTCACAATATTAGACTACAAAGCAGAGAAAGGAATGCCAAAACTCAAAAAGCTTTCTTCTGCTGTCCCATTTATTAAGCTTATAGATGGGTGGCAATAATGGCTATTCACTCTAAGTTTAAACCTCTCTAGAAGTAACTTTACATATTCATACAAAATATGCATTTCATTAATTTCCAATATCATAATGCAATACATTAACAATTGAAATAACACAATACAGGCTTAGTACTTGTCAAGTTAAGCATGTGCCTTTTTATTAAAAATTAATAAAATATATTCTGATCATTCTACTTTCCCATTTTCAAACATATTAACTTCTCCTTGCTATCCATAAAACTCCAAGTCTTCTTTCTATGTGTATTTAGAAAATAAAGAGTGAATAAAAAACAAACAATAATTTAAAGATCTGAACAATGCCAAGCAAAACAGAAACAGAAATGAAAGAGCACATGAAAACACACAAACATATAGTCATGCAAAAAAAATAAAACCCATAAAACACAAAATTGAAAACCATTGTATACAAACAAAAAACAAATAAGATTTTAAAATGCCCAAATAAATCAATATGAAAAAAAATGAAATCCAGAAAAACACCAGACACAGTTGATTTTAGTTGTTTTGTTTTCCATCTACTACTGTGTGTGAGGTCCATTCTTAAATTTAGTTAATAAACCCAGTGATTTTTTTTTCACTTGAGGTTGTTGTTGATTTGAGATAGATTGTAGGTTTGAAGAGTGGGTTTATCCAAAATGCCTTTCTTAGTTCTGTCTAGCTTGAATCTGAGCAGTTCCTGTGGACACTCTTATAGTCTGGGTACATTCACGTGTGTAAGTCTCAGTGTATTTAGAAGGCATTCCTTTCTTTGTGTCCTCCATCTCCTCTGGTTCTCAAAATCTTTCCACCCTTTTTTTTTCTGCAGGGGTCACTCTGCCCCGAGGGAAGAGAATTGGTGAAAATATCCCATTCAGAACTGAGTGTTCCAAAATTTCTTACGCTCTACACACTGAACTGTTTTCATGTGACATTAAAACATAACATTCTACTTTTAGTTTTCATGGTAACATGGTTACTTTTTAATGCATTATATATTTTGTCTAATTTCAATCTTTTCCATAATCTATCCAAACTCTCTTCTTTATAAATATTTATAAAATCTCTTCTGGAGAAGACTCAAAGACAAATTTTAATATGACCATATATTAAATAGCAAACAAGTTTATATAGAAAGTACATGAGGAATAGGTTTTGGCAAATATTTTCATCCTGAAGCTGAGAAATGGGCCATTGAATGACCAAATATTAGGTCAAAGTAAAACATATAACGAACAGACCAAACTCTAAAACCTGGTTCTCTTATTGACATTTGGATTTCAATATTCTCTAGGAGACCTGTCTCTAGCTTTAATTGACCAATTGACCTGCCTAGGATAGTGCTACTATCTCCAACATTCCCAGAACTCTATTATAATTTATGATTTATATGTACATCTTGAAAACGTTTGAATAGCTTCCTTGCTAGAAATCTGACCCTGCAATGCATTGACTGAATTCAGCAATTTCCTGCAAGTTAGGTGAAAAGTACTGTGACTACATAAGCCCATACATTATTCACTCTTCAAATACTACAACCATGCTTATGCTGCTGCTATACTTTGTTGCCTGTTGAAGATACAGACTGTTATCTGGGCCCTTTTGCCCATAACAATAGCAACTTTGGTAAGTCGTCATTAAAAAAAATTTGAAGACACTCACCTAGAAAGTTGTTTATGAATAGGTAACCCATTTATCAGCATTCTCAATTATTCTTTTAGATTATTGCATATGTACTGGTTGATTTTGTGTGTCAACTTGACACAAGCTATAGTCATCAGAGACAAAGGAGTCTCAATTGAAAAAATGCCTCCCTGAGATACAGCTGTAAAAAAAATATTTTTCTCATTTAGAGGCCACTTTTGGAAGGCCCAACCCAAGGTGGGTGATGTCATCTCTGGCCATGTGGTTCTTGGTTCTATAGGAAGGTGGGCTGAGTGGACCAGGGCAAATAAGCCAGTAAAGATTTTCCTACCCTGGCCTCAACATCAGCTACTACCTTTTGGAAACTACCGTGTTTCAGTTCCTGTCCTAACTTCCTTTAGCGATGAAGAGTAATGCTGAAGGATAAGCATAGTATTAAAAATCTGAGTGTCTGCAAAATGATGTGTGTTTGCATGACAGCATTTCCCAATATTTTTAGTTTTTTCCATAATGATGCTAATGTCTTCAACAACCACGGGTCATTTCTTTGCTTGTTCTTTTTCCAAAACTTTAAACGTTCAGTCTTCTTCATACTATGTTATACATTTTACATTTGTTTCTGCTTTCTTATCACGTGCCATTATCACTGTTAATCTGGAAAAGAACAGCGTACTGGACTGTCCTGTCCTTTTAAGAGACAAGCCCCACTCATTCCCTCCCGCTTCACTGTCAAGACAGGCAGATCTTCCTTCTGCTTTCATCCTGAGCACTCTTCTCTTTCTGGCTCTCTCTCAAAGTGATAGCTGCTATTGTGGCTCCTCTCCACTCATCCCCCATTTCTTTTTCTCTCTGTCTCTGTCTCTCTCTCTGTCTCCCTCCCCCCCTCTCTCTCTCTCAGCTTTTTCTCCTTCTCCATTTAACCCCCTCCCCTTCCATTCCATAACCCACTAATTAAATATCCAATCTTACTCTGCATGCAGTGCCTATTCATGTCTCTATCTCTTGTACACCATGCGACTCTCTGCCTGGGTCCAGCTGCCTGTGGAGATCAACAACGTGGTCTTGTGGTCTGCCTATCTATCTGTCCTTTACCCACTGGGTCTGTGGCTCCTCATGGGACTGGCTGCCCTGCTGAGTTATCTCACCCATCACATGACTCCCTGCCTGGGATCCACTGGCTCTCATGGTTTCTGGACCACTTGGGAACTCCCTACCCGGGACTGGCTGACTTCGTGTTCCATCATTGTGGTCCACCATGGTGTTGGGACCCACTGCCCCCTGCTCCCCTTAGGGATCTGCAGCAATTTACTTAAACCATAACTTTGGTGCCTGAGTCTCAGGTGTCTCTCCTGTCCCTCTCCAGGGGTCTAGATCCAGAACTGGGTATTTTTTTCCACACATGTTCCATCTACCTGAACATCAACCTCTATGCACACCAGCAGCTTTAGTGGTGAATTTTCCCTTTCCAACCTCCAACCATAGCCTTCATTTCTATAGTTGAGCCCTTCCCTGCTTTCCATGAATAAAAATGGGACTGGACAACCTGGGGTCAGTCCTCCTACACTAGCACTGTACACAGTGTGTGGAACATTTGTCTGGGGATCCAGGACCCTATGGATTTATCTTTCTCCTTTCTTTTCCTTTCCTATTCTTTTCTTTTCGATGACTCTTCAGTTGTTCCCATCATGAGAGATCACTCACAGCGACCTCAAGCCTCTCTGGCTTCTGAGTCACCTGGGCCAAAGCCAGTCAGGCTTTAACACCATGCCTATAGAGAGAGAACCCTCTTCTACATGCCCTGGGGTGTTCACTGCCATTTTTGTTGGTTTTCACATTTTCAGCAATGGAATAAATCCTCACTCCACCAGTATCCCACAAGCTCCACTTTTCCTCAAACTTTCCCTGCACCACAGCCAACAAGACTGGGCAGATCCTTGAGGCAATTATTTTCAATTCTGGCCTTTGCTTCCCACTGCAGTTTGTGGCATGGCGACTCAGCAACAGGGAGGATCATGCCTCTACAACTCTGTTATTATTATGTTTTAAAAAAATCCTTGGAGCTCAAAATTCATTGCTTTTCTATACAACATTTGACTGCTGCCATCTTAACTGAGGTCAGGTGACTTCTTCACCATCTTAACTGAGAGCCACTTCAGGTGACCAAGTTTGCAGCTTTCTCAGGTTCCCCCTAAAGACAATGCCCACAAAAAAGCAGGAAGAAGACTTGAGAATCCACCACCCAAATTCCTTTAACCTGTTATTCCTGACTTTTTATTATAGAAACCTCCTGACTTTTTATTATAGTAAAGAGTTGGGAATGCAATGGTCTCTCCTGTCCCTTTAAGAGACATGTCTCACCCAGTCCATTTACCATTGAGGCAGGAAGATCTTCCTTAAACCTTTGGCCTGAGCTCTATTCCTTTTCTGTCTCTCTCCCAAAGAGGTAGCTGCTGCCCTGGCTCTTCTCTTCTCCTCCTCTCCCCCCATCATCTCTCTCTCTCTCTCCCTCTTTATCTGCCTCTCTCTTCTCTTCCCCCTTCTCCCCTTCTCTTCTATAACCCACTAAATAAATGTCCAAACTCACTCTGCATAGAGTGCATATCCATGTGTCTCTCAGCCACATAGTGGCTCACTGCCAGGGACTGAAAGACCTGGATAAATCCAGATCCCCCTAGCAGGAAAATAGAGACAAAAATCTAGCAGGAAGAGAACAATCAGAAATATAGGATTAGCCAGTTTCAGAGTTTCAGGAACTAGCTGAAGATAAAGGTAGATTGTAATCTTGAGAGTAATCTTGAGAAACAGAGAGATTCCCCCTAGTAATTATCACCCCCTAGTAATTATCATTTTTTTTAGAATAGGAACTAGCTGATTATGACCTTGAGAATGATCTTGAGAGGCAGGGAGTTGCCCCTTGTAATCATCACTGGAATTTTCAGAATTTTTTGTGACACCCTCCCTGCCCCCCTTTCGGATTACTGGGCTATGTGGTTTCTTCCTATAAAAACTACTTCTCCCGGTCACTCAAGGTCGAACTCTTCCTCTGCATGAGTTATGAGTCTTGGCACCAGTGCACTGGTTCCCATCTTGTCGTCTGGTCATTAAACCTCATGTGATTGCAGCAAGGGTGGTCTCTCATGAGTTACTGGGCGCATTGCAGATAATACTGGTTGCATTATCCAGAGGCTTGAGTGAGAGTCTTCCAATATCAGGGGCCTTTCAGGTCCAGCATACTTCAGAGACCTTTGGTGTGGACTCATGGCATTTCTATGTGTCTGCAACTCACCCACCAGGGCCACGGGTCCTCATGGGACTGGTTGCCACACCAAGGTCTCTCACCCAGCCTGTGGCTTCCTGCCTGGGATTTGGTGGTCCCTCATTGCCTATGGGACATTTGGTTACTCTGTACCTTGAACTGACTGTCTGCATGGCCTGCTGTGGTTTCTGGACCTACTGCCTGCTGCAATCACTTTGGGGGATAGTGACATTTTTACTTAAACTATAATAGCTGCCTTTTTAGCTTTGCTGATTACATCATCTATCTCGGACTGATTTTACCCTGTATGAAATTCTTCTTGATAATAGTCTCATTGCTATGCCCTTTCCAATATTTTATGTGTACAGAGAATCCAAAGTTCACTATACAGGTTCACACAATGGCCTCTCTGGACGTTCATGAAAGGTTTCTCTGCCATGGAAGCCAGGCCTCATTGTCTATTTGAAACTTTGGGAAAGATTCTACAACCCCTTTCTGCTGCTAACAAGTACCATATGAAGAATATTGACAAGCCTGATTTCCAGCCTTTTTGTAAGTTTTTCTTTTCTTTTCACAAGTAGAAGCTTAAGAGGGTAGGTTCTGCCCCTAAAGACATTCTTCTTTTAATTTCAATCATAAGAGGGCTCTCCTTTATGTCAGTAATTTCCTTAACAATTTAACTTCTCTTCCAGAAAATACTTTTGTGGATAAAAGGGTAAACTTAAGAGCATTCTTTTGTCTCACTAAACTGCATTTTGTATTTTAGCTACGCTTAGTCTTTTTTCATTATAAACTTCCATAAACATCAGTTATAATCATGCCAAAGATTCAATATTTGGTTTCCTTGAAATTTCCAACATCAAATAACTTGTTCTTTGCTTTTAAATTTAGCCTCAAAGAATACGTTGAGAGCAGAGAGAATCATATTCTTGTCCAAAATATTGCAGCAACGACCTCTAGGTAGGTGCTTGTAAAAGTCATTTTTTTTCTCTGAAACCTATTGAGTCAGGAGTCTTCAATCTGCTTTGCTTTTAGCACTACTGTCTTCTAGAATCTGATTGCAGTCTTCTTATAGCATTCCTTTTCTATACCAAATTTCAAAAGGCTCCTCCACTCCTACAAAAGTCAACATAGTCAGGTTTATACATCAATAACTCACTCTTGGTACCTAAAATGTTTTTGCAACCTGATAAACTTTTCCACCGATGCAATAATCTGAATCAGACCAAATCAAACTGCATTATAAAAAACAGGTTTAATGAATACTAACAATCCTGGGTGTCCTTCCAGCTCCCAGAAAGGAGATGGAGAGGGTAGAGCAGAAATACAAGTGTTTGTTCCCTGGGAGGCAGTTTAAATATCCTGTGGGAGTAGGCTTATATCTCTGGGGAGGGGTCATCATTTCGCAGGCTTTCTCAGAGGTGGAGTCTGGACTGAGGCAACTCCCAGGGAAGGGACATGGGGTGGAATTTTCCTGAAGGAGTGTGGTCGATTGATAATTAACCAGGCCAACTCAATACGAAAAGATTTAGCTTTTAATAAAAGGGGAAAACTTACACGACCAGAGATCCCACGAACACCAGGTGAGCAGGGAACCAAAGAGAGGAAGTGGCAAGGCACTTCAATCTTTTATTTGTTTTGTGTGGCCCCAGGGGGACACACCTTAAGCAAAATGTGATTGGCTGAACTCCCCTAACACTTTCCACTCAAATATTCCAGACTTTTTTGATACATGGATGCTAGGGGATGAGGTGAAGTCTTAATCCAAACATTCTAGATTCTTTGGGTATAGAGGTGTCTGCTCAAGTCTGGCTGTTTCCTGTGGGTATGGGGCAATGTGGGAGACGAGAGAATGGTGAGTTGGTGGGCTCACACTCAGCAGGAGTTGTGGCTGGAAAGACATCAAGTTGACTGCCATTCTGAAGACCTCAGGCATCTGTTTTTTGAGGGAAATAGGCCATGAAGATTTTTAGTTTTTACCCAACCTGCTTTTTGATACAGAAGCAGAACTTTTTCCAGGAACCTGTAGGTATCTGTAAGATAGCTGGAACATATTTACATTTAGATATCATAGCAAAATGCTATGTCTTTAGGTTAAAAGGCATGAACACTTTAGAAAACTATTAAAGGAAATTAGAAACTCTGAACCTCTGAAGATATACCAGAAAATTTTTAATTTTGAACTAGGAAGCCTGTGAAAGAGGCACACCTGTTTGTATTTTTAGCAGAAAACTTAACAAATGAAGTAATGAATAACCAGTACCTTAAGTCATCAAAAGCCATCGGACTGATCAGAGAAGAATAAATAAATGAGAAGTAGTAAGACAGCTTTTTTAGCTATGCAGGCAATCCCAAGTCTTTTTCTACTTTTTGGTGAACATCAGTCTAAGAAACAGTATTTGTCTTTAGCTGTTGAGCCTAGAAGGTCTGAAGATTTTCCTGCGGGGGTAGGATTTAGTCTAACATTCTTGGCAGGATGAGACGGTTATCCCCCAGTGAAGTGTCCAGGAAAATGATGAGGTGGAAGGCAGCTTTTTTGTGTGTGGGTGGCTTTGCCATACCCAAAGACAAGGGTCCAGGTATAGGGTCCTTTGCAACCATATATCTTCTTGGAGGAGATATAGGATGCTGCAGAAGATGGCATTTTTCTCTGTCATAAGAAGCTCTTCTTTAAATGCCTTAACTCAGATCTGTAAAGACACTTGAGAATTAGGATAATTGTGTGAGATAATTCTGTATTCCATCAATTATGTTTAAAATAAATGCTTATTGCCAGTAGCCAGGCAGGAAGTATAGGCAGCACAACCAGACAGGAAGTAGAGGTGGGACAATGAGAACAGGGGTATTCTAGGAAGAAGGAAGGTCTTTCTGCAGTCCTGTCTAGACATGAAAAAAATCAAGATGTGACAGGCCCTGCTTAGAAAGGTACCAAGACATGTGGCTAACACAGATAAGAATAATGGGCTAATAATGGGCAATATACTTTATAATGGTTGAAAAGAAGCCTGAACTAATGGGCCAATCAGTTTACAACTTATGTATTGTTTTCTTTGGGGCTCACCAGCTGTGGAAACTGGGCAGGACAGAAATCCTGACAAGCAAGCCGTCATGTTACAGGGTAATATTATTTGATAGGTATATCTAATATTGACATTTAAGTTAAATTAGACATATAGTTTGCCCAATTAATTACAATTTACCAATGCTAGTAGAAACAAGAAGATTAGAAGGAATATTTTAGTAAGTTAAAGAATATTGGAAGCAGAATATCTCCTTGGTCAGTCTAGCACACGTGGGTACCTTTACCAAAAATTGAGACTTCTCTTCATGTTTGTATTTTTCTAGAGCTGTTGTAATTAGAAGTTACAAGTTTTATGAATTTTAAAATAAGCAATATACAGATATAAATCAAGCATACTATAGTCATGTTATTTGCATATATATATATATATATATATATATATATATATATATATATATTAACAGACAGACAATCAAAACATTTTTTTAGGAACCTGTGTAAGCTGACAAACTTAAAATCCTAATGCAAGCTACAGAAGTCAGGCAAGCACCCAAGTGGTGCCATTAAGGGCCAGATCAATAAATGCTGTAAAGGAGACCATAAACATAAAGACAGAACAACTATGTAACTCAGAGTGGAGAAACAGGAGGAACTGCTCAGTTTTAGAGAAAATTCCAACATGAGACAAACAACAAACAGCTAGAGAAGTGAGGATGGGAGTTGCAGAGGGGGAGCAGGAATGGGAGCACAGCATCCAGAAACCATGGGCATATGGTGAGCTTGTTTGTTTTAGATCGGCAAAAAATAAAAATAAAAAATTAAGCATTAACGAATGTATGGTGTCAGATAGCCCCAATATAAAAGGATTTTTGTAAAAGGTTGCCAAAGGGCATTTGGAAATCAGGCTTCAAATGGTAAGTATTCCTTTCTTTTAAGTCCATGTTTGGATTAGGGACTCAAAGCCTAGTGCAATGTGTCAACTGTGATAGATTTTGGGTCAAAAAACAGAGGGTTGTGAGAATTCCTTGAAAGGATATCTCCTGATGAAGGAACCCCACAGAGACAATACAGGTCCTTGTCTCCCTAGAACAAGGCAGATCCTTGTCCTGATCATGTCAGGTGTCTGGCATGGCTATGACTTTAACAGGACAACCTGAATCATATGAGGCCGTAGGTTTTAAGGCAATGACTTGGAATTTGGAATTTTCTAGAAGAAGCAAGTGCAAGGGAGATGGGTGTTCTCCCAACAGTTATCCCTGGGTCAGTGGGAAAAAAAAAACAGCCCCTTCAGTGGGACCTCCAAATGAAAAGTTTTTGTACTCTGATAAACCTCTCCAACAGTGTAATAATCCAAATCAGACCAAATCAAACTGGATTTTAAAAAGCTTAGGATTAATGGATACTAACACTCCTGGGTGCTGGGTGGCCTTCCACCCCCAGACAGGAAGGAATACCAGAAAACCACTTGTTTGTTCTGTGTGGACAGTTTAAGTAGTCCATGGGAGTGGTTTTGAGCTTTCCTGGGGAGGGCTCATTATTTGGACTGAGGCAACTCCTAGGGGAGGGGCTTGACATAGAATTTTTCACCCAAACACTACCATCTATTTTATATATTTTCTATTGTTTCAATAAAATACCAAGACTTTCTTAGTAACTGTTCTATTGCTGTGAAGAAAGACCATGAACAAAACAACTCATAAAAAAGCATTAAACTGAGGCTTGCTTACAGTTTAATAAATTTATTCCATATTTGTCACAGTTGGCACCATTGCAACACCCAGTCAGGCACTGTAGTTGCAATTGAAAGCATAATATTTTGATTCTCAGGTAGAGAGGCCAAAAAAACAGCCTGGTGTGGGCTTTTGAAATCTCAAAGCTCACACCCAGTGGCCCACAATCTTAAAAAAGGACACATATACTTCAACAAGGGCAAATACCCTAATTTTTATTTTTTAGATAGTGCCCTGATGACTATGTATTCAATTATATGAGCCTATAGGGAGAATTCATCTTATTGATGAGGGAATACATGTTAAAAAAAAGAGCTTATATATGGGCTTACTGTTCTAGAGTGAGAATTCATTATGAGATGGAAAGAAGCAAATCAGCATGTTCAAATATGATTTATGGATTAGGAAACTAAGAGACCACACCTTTTATTATAAGCAAATACTGGACAATGAAATCAGAAGTATGATAAATATATCTATATTGCTTTAAGCAAGGCCACACTGCTAAACTTCCCCAAAGAGTGCCACAAACTGGAGATGAATATTTAAATTACTTAATTATGGGAAATATTTCACATTCAAATCACCACAGTTAGAACTAATGACATTTTATGTTTTGGAACAAAATGTACAAAATGTGGATATTTGAGACTTATTTATTTATCTCTTTTTAATTTCCTTACCACTTAGAGCTAAGTAGAATGTTCTATCTTGTACTGCTGTTGAAAGACTCCCGATTAGGGGAGACTCTCACTTGAGTCTCGGGATGACGTGAACCACCCCAGTAACTCACGAGAGACCATCCTTGCTGCAATCACACAACGTTTAATGACAAGATGACAAGACGACAAGACGGGGACCAGTGCAATGGGGCCGAGACTCATAACCCACACAGAGGAAGAGTTCGACCTTGAGTGACCGGGAGAAGTAGTTTTTATAGGAAGAAACCACACAGCCCAGTAATCCGAAAGGGGGGCAGGGAGGGTGTCACAAAAAATTCTGAAAATTCCAGTGATGATTACAAGGGGGCAACTCCCTGCCTCTCAAGATCATTCTCAAGGTCATAATCTGCTAGTTCCTATACCAATTATAATTACTAGGGGGAATCTCTCTGTTTCTCAAGATTACTCTCAAGATTACAATCTACCTTAATCTTCAGCTTGTTCCTGAAACCCTGAAAGTGGTTAATCCTAGATTTCTGATTCTTCTCTTCCTGCTAGATTTTTGGCTCTGTTTTACTGCTAGGGGGATGTGGATTTATCCAGGTCTTTCATCTCCCCACTTCTTCTAATGCCTAGTTCTAATCATAGAACGAGATTTCAGTATCTTTTTGATGTTGTAAAGCACTATATTGGTGGCGTAACATCAAAATCTGAACAGTACTTATTCTTTCTCTAATG
Source organism: Myodes glareolus (assembly GCF_982192425.1). Taxonomy (NCBI): domain Eukaryota; kingdom Metazoa; phylum Chordata; class Mammalia; order Rodentia; family Cricetidae; genus Myodes; species Myodes glareolus. Next base: position 66,431,858 of record NC_142053.1, on the reverse strand, counting down.
AATGTAATTAGTCTGTTTAATATACATGGACCTAATATCAGTAGCAGAAGCAAAATTAGGGGTGGTCCCATAAGGAGGATATCAAAGTAGTCATCCAGGGAGATCTATTAAACCAGCTCTCAAACCATCCCTGATGTACTCTCTGTCTTTCTGTCTTTTGTCTAATCTTTCTCTAAGTTTGCTCATGTAATCTTTAATTACTCCTGAATGGTCCACATAGGAGCAACATTCCTCTTTGAGAGCAGTGCATAATCCTCCATCCTTTAAGAATAACAAATCTAGCTGGGCGGTGGTGGCGCACGCCTTTAATCCCAGCACTCGGGAGGCAGAGGCAGGTGGATCTCTGTGAGTTCGAGGCCAGCCTGGTCTACAAGAGCTAGTTCCAGGACAGGCACCAAAAACTAAAGAGAAACCCTGTCTCAAAAATCAAAAAAAAAAAAAGAATAACAAATCTAATCCTGTTCTATTCTGTAAGACCACTTCTGAGAGGGAAGTCAGTGATTCTTCGAGTTTGGAAACAGATTGTTCTAAAGCCCTCAAATCTTAATTCATTGAAGTACTGAGGGGCCTGTATTAGGGCAGCAGTACCTGTCCCAACACCAGCAGCTTCTCTAAGGCCCAGGATTACTGCTAGTGTCAGAGAAATAGGTTCTCGTTGAAAGCGAGTTGGGTGCCTGTCAAACTCACACCAGTTGTACAAGCACACAGTAATCTTTGGTATCATCAGAAACTAATGTTGACATGCAAGGTGTCAAGGCTGTACTACAAGCCCATCATCTACTTAAACCAGGAATCAAGTACCCGGTGTCAGGAGTCTTAGGGCTCTTAAGAGTCTCATTACACAACCTCAGTAAAAGTCCATCTATGATTAGTCCTCCAAACACAACCCTCTTGACTGGTAGTGTTGTCAAAAGCCCCAGATACTGTAATAGAGGTAGTTCAGGAGCTCGCTTCATGTGGGAGGCGTGGATCCAGCCAGAGATGCATACTTCTTTCAGTTGTTCCCAGATCTGGCGTCTCACCACTTCAAGGGCCTTTAGATGGAAAAAATTAAGGTCTAGAAAGAATAATGTCAGGATTATACATTCCACCTGACTCAGTGAGCAGTGGCGGTTCTCCACATAGGATCTCATAAGGGATGAGTTTAAATCGCCCTGGGGTATTCAAAACCTGGAACAGGGCAAAGGGAAGAAGGGCTGTCCAGTCATTCCTGCAGGTCTCTTTTAGAATTCTATTCTTCCTTTCTACCTGCCTGACTCTGGGGTCGGTAAGCACAATGTAATTTCCAATTGATCCCCAGTTTGGTGGCCAGTCTCTGACTTACCTGGGCAATTATCACATGCACATATCTCAATTTTCCAAACCCAGTAATGTGTTATATCCATCTGCCATATATGTTTAGGAAGCAGTCCTTGGGGATTTACCCCCAAATGAGGCATAGGTAGATATTGTGGGCATCTTTCATACTGCTTAACAATTTGATGAGCAGCTTCACTGGTCAGCATAAATTGCTTTCTTAAACTTGAGCTATTTTGAGGGTGCAAAGTATGGGATTGCTGTGCAAGTTCAACCTGAGCTATGGCAATTATTTTTGTAGTTTGTCAGCTAAAGCATTACCTTCAGCTAATGGACCAGGAAGACTTGAATGCACTCTGATTTGTCCCACAAAACATGGTAACTTTCTTTGTTATATGGCTTCCTGAATCTGCTGAAACAATTAACTTTCTCTTTGCTAGTTCCTATATATGGCACTGTTTCCAAGATTTGAAATGCATAATAAATATACAAGCTACCAGTATATAGATTAAAAGCCTTATTAGCAAAATTCTTAAACGTTAGAGCTACTGCTCACAGCTCAACTATTTGAGCTGAATCTGGTTTTGTCTGTACCACATGTGCTTGGCCATTGACTACATAAGCAGCTTTTCCATTAGATGATCCATCAGTGAAAATCAGCAAAGCATCCTTTAAGGGATTCTTTGCTACTGTTTTAGTAAAAATGAATGAATGCTGTTGAATAAACTGTAATAGCTGGTCAGTTGGAAAAATATTATTAATCTGACCTTGAAATTGAGCAAATACAATTGTCCAAGAATCAGTATTTGAAAATAACCATTTAGTTTGCTGCTTAGTTTAAGGAGCTTTGATTACAGCTGGTTCTTTGCAAAAATATTTTCTAGGTTCTATTCTGTTCTTCTGTGCTAAGTATTTCATTGCTTCCGAATAAGCTTTTAATAATTTTAGTGGAGATACAAGAAGATGCAGTCACAAAAGTGGTCTATTCTGCCATAAGTTTGCTGTATGAGCCAGTCTTAAAAGTAAAATACATGCCTGCCACATTTGACAGTAATCGGTGTAGCACACCTGCTGTTTCTGTATAGCCTGCTCTATCTGTGAGATAGTCTGTCTGGCAGCTTCTGAAAGCCGCCTGCTGGAATTTGGATCACTATCTCCTTTAAGAATTTCACTTAGATGCTCAAGGTCTTCTTTAGGTAACCTAAATAGGGCCTTAGCCTCTTGTATATTTAATAACCTTTGAAAGTCATTAAGAGTTTTTAAATCATCCTAATTTCTATCTTTTGAGGCTTAATTTCTTTGGGGTATAACATATGACCTAGATATTGAAAAGGTGGGTGCAACTGTACTTTCTGAGGTGCAATAATTAGCCCTGCATGACTTAGGCTCTGCTATAACAATCCATATGTCTCTTGTAAAGTATCCTCATCTCTATGAGCCAACAGAATGTCATTCAGGTAATGAATAACATAGACCTGTGTAAATTGATTTCTAACTTTTTGTATAGCTTGAGCTATGAATTTCTGGCATGAAGTAGCACTATTTAGCATGCCCTGGGGCAAAATATTCCATTGACATCTCCTCATTGGCTCTCTGAAATTAACTGAAGGAATGCTAAAAGCAAATCATTGACAATCTTGTGGTGCTAAAAGAATGGTAGAAAAACAATCTTTCAAGTCTAAGATAATTTTATGTGTGCACTTTAGTATGGCTATTGGAGATGGCAGCCCTGGTTGTAATGCTCTAATTGGCTGTATGGTTGCATTAACCGCTCTTAAATTCAGAATTAATCTTTGCATTCCATGGTGAATTAGATGGTGAAATACGTCCATTATCCAGCTGTTCCTGCACTAACGGCTGGACAGCTTGTAATTTTTATTGTGTTAGAGGCCACTGACTCAGCCATAGAGGCTCATCACTTTTCCACTTTATTGGGTCTGCTTGAAGTGCAGGTCTTTCAGTGACTTCTCCGAAAAATACCCTAATTCTGCTCTAAGAGGTCTAATCTGGCACTAAGAGGATCAACCTTTCCCTTATTATCCTTGCCTAGACCTTAATTAGGTAATAATCCTTGTTGAAATGACTAGTTAGTAACATCCATGCTGGGAGAATATAAATACACTCCCATTCTGGGAATGATATCTCGGCCCCATAAGTTCAAAGGTAAATAAGGGATAATATACAGCTTAAAAGTTCCTTCATGGCCTTTCTCATTTTTCCAATACAATTCATTACTATTCTGCTCAGGATTTCTCGTCTGACCAATTCCTTGTAATTGTGTAATAAATAGTCTTCATTTTTGGTCACTTAGAAGGCCACTGGCTGGTGGTTATAACTGAAATATCTGCACCAGTATCAAGGAGGCCGGAAAACCTTTTTCCATTTATAAGCAAAGTGAGTTCTGGTCTCTGAGAATCTACAGTCCTTTCAAAAATGCATCAGACAAACCGAATCTGTCTTCTCCTCTCTTTTCTTTTTTACTCTGATTATTGATTTGCACAGTTGGAAGTAAGATTAATTGTGCAAGCCTCTGACCTGCTTTTACTACAGAAACTCCAATTTTTGAATAAATCATCATCTTGATCTCTCCCTCAAAGTCAGCATCTATAACTCCAGGAGTCACTGAGATCCCTTGAATAGTTGAGCTACTTCTTCCTAGCAGTAATCCTACAGTACCTTCTGAAAAAGGCCCATGTATCTCTGTGGGAAAAGCTTGCATCCCCATCTCAGGGGTTAGAACTGTGTATATGGCTGAACTGAGGTCAAGCCCAGTACTACTTGTGGTTCTGAAAAGGTCCTGTATATCTCCTTGTGGGGTTGCAGATTGCTGGATTCCCCCCATAAATTTGTCTCAGGACCTGAGAATGGCCCCTGAATACATTTCCCAAAAGGGTATTTCCTAGATCATCACTTTTTGATCTGCACTCGCTAACCCAATGCTTTCCTCTCCTGCATCTCCTACACAATCCTGGTACTTTTCTAGTCCTAGGGCTTGCTCTCCTATCAGGACATCATCCGACCTGATGTCCCATAAGACCACATCTAAAACAGCCTCCAGGCATTCCTGTACCTTGCGTTTTTCCTGGGGCTAGGTCTCCTTTTTGGGATAAGACAACATTAATCGTCTTTCCTGTGTCCATTCCTTGTGTATATGATTGACCATTACCTGAGCAGATTTGGATATATTCTGCAACATTACCCTGTTTCTTAAAAGGTCTTATAGATGCCTTGCATATAGCATTGGTATTCTCAAATGCTAACTGCTTAATTATTATCTGTCCTGCTTCTGAGTCTCCAATCAATCTATTAGATGCCTGTGTCAGTATGGAAACAAATAACTCATCTGAAATAACTCATCTGGTCCCTGTATTATGCTAGATAAATCCTCAGTCTGTTCTTTTGACAATGGAAGCTTATTTCAGGCCTTCTTGTCTGCTGCATTGATCTGGACATATGCTACCATATCATATTTTAACTGTTAATTTGCTCTGGTATAAGGTTCTGCTGAGTTCTATTTCTCTCAGTTATGGCCTGACATTGTTCTGTAAATTCGGTCTTCCACAATAAATAATCGTCTCCTGACAGGCAAGCCATAGCTATCTGCTTCTAATCCACTGGTGGCAGAGCATCTACAGCTATATTTTCCACTGTCTGGGTAAAGGATGCCATGCCACTGTAAAGAGCACAAGCGGTTTTTAATTCTATGAGTAAATTAAATGATTTAGGAGTATGTACTCTAAGCAGATTTCCTTACACATCTCTCTGTTCCATAACTGGGAACAATTTAAATCCATGCATCTCTTCTCCTCTGCTAGCGGCTTCTCTGATACAAGCTTGTAGAGGAGATTCACTGTTATCGTTATTCCTCTGCTTCACCTTCAGTGTACTCTGAACTGAGGGTGTATCTAAGCCTGCCATTGATGTAGGAAGACTACCGTTCTTCTGACAAGGATTCTGTATCTGCATAGTTCCTAATCTGCATGATAGCAAGGTTACCATCCTTCTGAAGCTTTTTAATTCTTTCTGAACCCTATCCTCATGTCTCTGCCTCTCAGGGGTGCTGTTTGCTAGAGACAGAGATGAAGACTCCCTTTCAAGGCCTGAATCATTAGTCTCTGGCCTGTTGTAACTGCTCTGTTCTGAAGGTGTATCTAGCAACTCCTCAGGTGGAGCGGATGGAACTATCTCCTGCTAGTCAGGATATGAGTCCAACCTTTCCTATATTAGCATCCAGAAATAAGGTGTATCTTCAGGGATGCTCTCTGGTCCATAATTAAAATAATGTTGTTGGATTCTCATTCCTACTTCTTTCCATACTGCTATGTGTAAGTTCCTATGCTGGGAAAGCCGAGGGCTTATCTCCTCAATGAATTTTAAAAATCCCTGTATCTGATGCTGTTGTACTCTTTCTCCTGTGCCCTTTAAAATACCTTCAATCAACTGCATAGCCATTCAATTGCTTTCTTCTTGTCCCATATTTCTTTTTTTTTTCAATTTTTTTTATTAAATTCTAAAAGTTTCCATTTCAGCCCCTCCTCCCAACACCCTCCCACTCCCCCCACTCCCTCTCCTCCTCCCTCTCCATCCCCTAGAGCAGTCAGGGTTTCCTGCCATGTGGGAAGTTCAAGTTCCTCCCCCCTCCCTCCAGGTCCAGGGAAGGTGAGAGTCCAAACAGACTGGAGTGCCAAAATCCAGTATATGCAGAGGAAGCAAGTCCCAGTGTCATTGTCAATGGCTTTTCAAAAAGGCTCTGGGCCAGCCACATTCAGAGAATCTGGTTGGATCACGTCCTCGTTCAGTCCCAGTCCATATTTCTATATTGACAATTTTTACTCCTAATATTACTGTCCCAATTTGTTATCTAAGTGCACATTACTCACGCATCCCCCAATTTTTTTCTCTCTTGTTTCTCGAGGCTGGTCATTTCTTTGTTGCTTTTTGGGGTGCACAGATCAGTCTCACATTCTCCTCTGTCCTTTCTCTGTTTTCTCTCGGGGTTCAGTGGTCAGCATTCACGGTCTCTCTCATCTTGTCCTTTCTCCAGCTCTTCTTGGGGTTGTGTGGTCAGCACCATGTACTCTTTTGTACTTCTTGTTCTTTCTCCAGCTTTCCTCGGGGTTCAGTGATCAGCACCATGTTGACTTTTGTCTCGGGGTTCAGTTGTCAGTCCCACGTTGGGCACCATTATGTCAGGGACTGTAGGCCCCAACATAGAAGCTATCTTTCCCTCTTTAGACTAGTTCAGAGGAATGAAATATAATCAGGCACAGCTCACACAGTCATCACGGAAGGGCATTTCAGGTTTCTCTCCGTCCTGAAGATCTACCCGTGTTTATTCTACAAAGCATATTTTATTCCCCAGGTAACCCAAGGTGGATGCCTCATTAATGTTTTCTTTTCGGGGGATGCAGGGCTACAGAAACACCTGCAACTTATTCATCAGCTTTGGCCAACACCTCTCCCCTGGCAATCTACTTTTTTAATAAAGGAGAAAGGAGCAGAACATCCTGGCTTTTGTTAGGGCAATGACTGCCTGTCTGCAGGGCTATGTGACCACCTCAGGTGAGGCCTATGGCTTCAGAGTCTGGCTGCCACATCATATAGAAATATAGGCCTACAAGCTATATGTTTTTCTGTGGTCCCCTCCCTTCTTCCCACCACTCAACCCTCTCCCATGGTCCCTATGCTCCCAATTACTCAGGATATCTTGTCTTTTTATACTTCCTCTGTTGATTAGATCCATGTATGTCTTTCTTAGTGTCCTCGTTGTTTTCTAGTTTCTCTCGGATTGTTATTTGCAATACCACTTTTGGGTATATAACCAAAGGATGCTCAGTCTTACCACAAGGACATGTTCTCAACAATGTTCATAGCAACATTGTTTGTCATAGCCAGAAACTGGAAACAACCTAAATGCTCCTCAACTTAAGAATAGATAATATAAATGTGGTACATTTGTACAATGGAGTACTGCAGAGCAGAAAAAAAATAATCATATTGTATGAGATAACCCAGACCCAGAAATACAAATATCATAAATACTCACTAATAAGTGGTTCTTAGACATGAAGCAAAGAAAATATATTATTTGATATAATACATGGCCAATGACTCTAGTCTATTCCAAGCAAGCTCTTACATATAAAAATTAACCTATTTCTATTGTTTTATATTTTACCATGAGGTTCATAGCCTACTGACAAGGTTCCAGCTGGATACTGACATCTTTCTCCTGACAGGCCCATGACTTCTTCCCAACTTTGCCTCCTTTCTCCCAGAACTCAGTTTAGTTTTTCCAGACAAGCTTTGCTCTGCCCTGCTATAACACAAAGCAGTTTCTTTATCAATCAGTAGTAATCACAGCATACAGAGGGGAGTCCTAACTCACCTCCCATTTTTCTTTAAATTAAAAGATAATTTTTAACTTTAACACAGAAAAATTACATATAACAAAATGTGTATCAAGCAAAAATTGCATTTACTATATTTATATCTACTTTATATTGTATCATAACTAAGGAAAACAATTATAACTATCTGTTCTTTAACTCCATCAAAGACCTCAGAAGGGTATAGTATTACCTAAGTAGACAGGAAGTGCATTGTTTGTTTCTATTTGTTCCCCCCAACCCAGAGAGGGTTTCTTTGTAGCTTTAGAGCCTGTCCTGGAGCTAGGTCTTGTAGACCAGACTGGCCTTTATCTCAGAGATCTACCTGCCTGTGCCTCTGGAGTGCTGGGATTAAAGGTGTGAGTCGCCACAGACCAGCAAGAAGTACATTGTAAGTAACTTCCAGAACTCTTGAATTGACAGAGACATCTTGCTACCTGGACAGTCACCCAAAGTTGTTCTTTCATGTTATAGTTACACATCTTCAGCCTATTGGGCAATAGTATTTGGCAGACTTTTCCATGAGGCAGGAAATTTCAAAGATAGTTCCAACTATATTGGCAGTTTTGCAGTCATTTTGTTCTGTGTCATGCATAATGTCTGGCAGATTCTTTGACAAAGGAGGAACCCCAACAGAATGTCTCATATTTAGACAAGTTCAGTCATCATTTCTCTGTGGGTCCTGCATTTCTAGTTCATCAAGCAGTCCAGACAAGAGCAGTTTCCTGCCCAAATGACTAACAAACTCCATGAGGAGCCTCTTTGATGTCCATCCTCCTTCTCAAGACTTTTGCTGCTAGGAGCAGATGTGTTTCATGTCATGAAAAGAACTAAGTTATTAAAACTTCTAAATGCAATGTTCTGTAGTCTTTGAAAGGTTTGAAGATTATATATCTAGAAAATATAGCACAACTACAAACCTTACTATTATAGATTATTATCAATTAACGTATATTTCTTAATTATACATTACATTTCTAAATGAGTTACACAAACACAATACCCTAATCAAGAGCCAAAATAAACATATAACAAAACTGACCTTAAATTTTTATCAAAAAACAAAGATTCATACCAATACAAATCTCTTTAACATATCCCTTTTTAAATGTATACAAATATTTAAAAACAACTATTTAGGTAATTTAAGTATATTTTTCTCCAAACTGCTTCCTGCTTTTTGGGGGGTGAAAACATTTTTGGGGATATTTATAGCAAATTGTCTGGGGATCTTGATCCATAAAGCCACATTATTCTGGAATTAATCCACAGTTCTCATCTTCTGTGAAAACATAAGCAGAACCTCTTTTCCAAAGCAACAAATCCTTAGACCCAAATTTTGAAATCAAGGAAATACACACACACACACACACATATATGTATATATATATGTATATATATATACATATATATATATATATATATATGTTTGTTTAGCATAGCCGCCTGCGACGCGCTTCCTGACCAGCAGGAATGAACGCCACTAAAAACGAGAATTCCTTCCCTGGTCACGTCTTTATTCGGAGCATTTGATTGAGGAAAATTGGGGGAAGGGAAGATAGAGCAGGGACGAGAGAAAGCTTAGAGAGAGGAAGTAGAGCCCAGAGGCAGCTGCTTTTAAACAGTGAAGAGGCTTGAACGCTGTCCTGATTGGTTAATGCCATTCTGCTGTTCTGAGCATGTGCAAGCAAGGGTGCAGGCAAGGGTGCTCAGCCCCACGTGGCTAAGCCAGGTATGGGCTTGTATACCTCCAAACTGCAGGACCACCTGTGCCTCCAGGTGGCTTCCTACATCTCCCCCTTCTACTGTAAATAAAAGCAATAAGGCAAAACTATTTTCCAATCTGGTCCCCACCTCATGATGTGTGGACCGATTGAAGAAAAGAAAAACAAGACACACCCTCCGCCAATGCATACCTTCCTCAATGCAATGGGACTATCTGGTCCCTTGAGGGTGCAAAGGCTATGCATGGCTAATTGCCTATGAGCTCTTTAAGGCTGAGAGTCAAACCTGGGGTGAGGATACATTCCAAGGCTGCCAAGGCCTGTGCCACGAAGACCTTGTCCCACCTCACTTGGGCTAGCAGGTAGCACACCAATCAAAGACATACAGCACTTCCACTTAGACACAGCATGCCAGGAATATCTCTGCTCCCACCCATTCCTAAGGAAGGAAAAGGCAAAGTAGAGTCAGTCAGAAAATTGTTAAGAGATTAGAGGTTGCACAGGGTGCTGCTCAAGTCGATGGTGCGAAACAGCTGCTCTTGGCACCGCCCAAGATTCTGCTGCCTCCGCACGAATCTTCCACAGCAGGACACTCAGCATCCACTGGGTCATCTTTCTTCTTTATTTCTCTTGTCAGTCTCGCTGGCATCCAGATGTATGTCAGCATTCCTAGAAAAACATAACAAAACTCTCCTCCCAAATTAACATTTAAGAGTATTAAAAACTCTCAGTGTAAAAATTCAGCACAATCAGTACTGGAAGTAGGCTGGTTTTGAACTTAGAGACTTGTAGGTCTCTGTTCCAAAGAGCAAATCTTGTTTGCCTGTGCCATTACAGCAGGCCTTAGAATTAGATGGAATTGCTTTCAAACAGAGCATGTCTGTCTGTTGCAGTTTTTCCAGCAATATTTTGAATTAAAAATTAAGTGTAAAGAATGCAAGAGAAATCCTTTCTCTGGGGGAAGCTGTCATTGGTAGTCCCCCTCTATTGTCTAAAACCAAAACAGTTGTCACTGGGAATTGAACTCAGGGCCTTTGGAAGAGCAGGCAGTGCTCTTAACCTCTGAGCCATCTCTCCAGGCCCTGCATTCAAATGAAAAAACCTCTAGGTAGCATTGTTTATTCCACCCGTTGCCTCAGGCAAAAGGTCCGCCTTTGTTACCTAGGATACCGGTAACCAGGTTGACACGCCTTTATTATGATAATTACGACCAGTTCTTTGAGGGAAAATGGGCGTCGACAATCGGTCTGAGTACTTCCTGCTGAAGACGGGACGATGCACATTTTTTGGGGAATAAATGTTTTTATCTGACTGAATTTTTGGCGACAAATGTTTTTATCTGACTGAATTTTTGGCGGCCGCGGCTGAGGCATGACCCATACAAAGGCATGGCCCCACCCCGGGCCGTGCGCGGGCTCGCTGTTTATCCTGTACCTGCGAACTGTGCACCCTGCCTCACCTCAGGCAATGAACTCGCACCGCCGGCCGTGAGTCTTTTTCAAGCTCCAGCGAGGGGGGGGCCTCTCCTGCCTGGTCTGCCCACGCGCGGAGGGCCCGGTTAGGGCCGCGGGGGGGCCCAGTCTCAGACCTTCCCAGGGGCCGGGGAGTGACGAGCACTCAGCACGTGGCCCCGCCGATGAGCTTCCTCCGCCCGCCCATGTTGCTATGGAAATGCGGTTCAGAGTTTTTGCTCAGAGCTCAAGTGCTGGGATTAAAGGCGTGCGCCACCACCGCCCGGCTACTTCCTCAATCAAAATTAAAGTTTTCTGTACGTGAGAGCCAGAGATTGAGCTCTCTTATCAAAATTAGGCGAAAATCACCTCAAGAGCTCTGTGGCTCTTTAAGAACAGGAAAGGCAGTCGTCAAACACGATCAAGTCTCCAGTCTTGAGACTGGAGACTCTTGCCTCCAGTCTCTAACAGCGAGTACGGACGGAGGAAGCCGCGAATCTCCCAACCGTAAACCTCGCTTTTTTGGCTGCTGTTTTTTCACACTCCTCCTGCACTGAACTTAAGGAATTTTTCTTCCCCGTTGTTTTCTGTACCTTCTTTCAGATACCTTAACCTTGATTCTTTCTATTTTCTTTTTCTTTTTAGGCCTATACTTTTTCCATTCTTTTTCCTCCCCTTTCTGGAGGATTTAACTGACATCACTCACCGCTCCACGTGTTCAGAGTTCTGAAATTCACGGCTCTCTGTCCGGTGTCTGATCTTGGCTTTTTCTTCCCGGGCTTTCAGCACTGGGCGCTTCCTTCTCAGGGTCCCCCGGCGTAGTTGTCAGGGTCCCTCGGCATCCCGGGGTTTCGAGCACCAGTTGCGACGCGCTTCCTGACCAGCAGGAATGAACGCCACTAAAAACGAGAATTCCTTCCCTGGTCACGTCTTTATTCAGAGCATTTGATTGAGGAAAATTGGGGGAAGGGAAGATAGAGCAGGGACGAGAGAAAGCTTAGAGAGAGGAAGTAGAGCCCAGAGGCAGCTGCTTTTAAATGGTGGAGAGGCTTGAACGCTGTCCTGATTGGTTAAAGCCATTCTGCTGGTCTGAGCATGTGCAAGCAAGGGTGCAGGCAAGGGTGCTCAGCCCCACGTGGCTAAGCCAGGTATGGACTTGTATACCTCCAAACTGCAGGACCACCTGTGCCTCCAGGTGGCTTCCTACAGTCGCCGATATAATGAACTGTCTCTCTGTACTTAGCTCCTTCAAAGTCAAGAAATTTTTTAAAAATGTCAATAATATACATAAATCAGACTCTTTGTGTATAGTCTTTCTTTTTGTGACTTATTTATTTTTACTTTATTACTTTTTTTCAAGTTTAATATTCATTTTATTATCTTTTCTCCTTTAATCTATAACTGTCTGTACTCTTTTATACTATATTTACTATTGCTTTGCTCTTTTTCTTCTCTCTCCCAAGCCTATGTAAATTTTTTAAACACAATGTGTCTCATTTAGAGGTCTTTTATGTCTGAATCTGTCCTATTGTGAATCTGAAATCCTCTTCTATTCAGAAGCACTTCTTAAAATGTTAAACTGTGGTGAAGAAAGGGTAAATGCTCCTTTATCTTTTGGCTCTGACAAGTGCAGCATGACATAGTCATGTTCACTGCCTCTGCAAGCCATGCACAGTGCCCCAGCTCCAAGTATCCAGCCTGTCTCTGTTGTGTCATTAAGCAGTTTGTAACATATTGCTCACAAAACTCATTTAAATGTTCCAATTTATAAAAAAGCCAAAGTTCGTGCTAAAAGCACAGCCCAGGAAGCTGATGTTTTGAATTTGTGGGGTTTTTTTTGGGTTTCTAGAATTACTTTTTAAAGCTTTCTCAGCTTTTATTTGGATACAATCTAAAACATAGGAGCACCAATTTATAGTAGGAGGCCAGTTGTTCATTTCCTGTTCACTCAGACTACAGAAATAATCACACAGAAACTACATTATTGCAAACAGTGCTTGAGCAATTACTCTAGTGTATTCCTAGCAAGCTTTTATAAATTAAATTAATCAATTTCTATTAATTTATATTGCTCCATGAAGTTTGTGGCCTACTGGCAAGGTTCCAGCTAACAGTTTGCATCTTTCTTCTCTAGTGGTTTCATGGTTTCTCCCTGAATTTTCCTCCTTTCTCCCAGAATTCAGCTTAGTTTTCTCCACCTTACCTCTGTTCTGTTCTGCTATAGGTACAAAGCAGTATCTTTATTAATCAATTGCAGTCACAGCATAATAGGGAAATCCCACATCATCACACAAATACATTATTTATATTCTAGAGTTAAGCATATGATTATTGATAATATGTGAAAAATATTCCCTCATGTCTTTGAAAAGAAATGAGGTAAAAAGAAAGGTAATTATTTTAGAAGGAGACACGAGACTTCTAGCCCAGCAAATGTTTAATCCCCATAGGAAAATATTTCTTTAATTACTGAACTGATGTAATTGTTTTGAAACAAATTCAGTCCATTTCTAATTGTAGCCAAGAGTGGAAAAGTTTCAGTGAATCAAATTCAGATTCTTTAAGTTAGAAAGGAAAGTGAGCTACAGGGAGAAAAAAAAAACTACGTTGTTGGAGAAACACTTTTGATAGCTTATTTCTAGAACAATAAATCCACTTAAGTGCTAAAGTTCAATCAAGCAGTTGTAAAAGTCTATATTTTGCTATAACTTACCACAATAACTAAATAGACCCACATAATAGCAGTGCATAAAACCCTGAAGAGCTGCTCAGAGCAGTTTTTCTCTGAGAACAAGTACTTAGGAAAGCAAAATATACAATAGAGAAAAAAAATCAAAGGATTCAGAGAGAGTAGAAACTTTGTTTACATTATTCTATACAAGAATAATATTATACTACAGAGCAATACCTAATCTGTTTTATGTTTCATCTCCCCTATGAAGGTTGTGGGTACACCTGGTGAGTACAATCATGCGGTTTCAGAAAGAAGGCAGAGATGAAGACAGAAATAGAGAATAAGAATATGTAGAAGAAATACCATAGGGGAAAGAACAGAGACAAGTACAAGAATGCTACATTTGTGTTTTAAACACTGGAATAATTATTTTTATCAACTCACAATGACAGAACTACTATAATTTAATTGTGGTACGCTGCTTGATCAGCAAGCAAGAACGACCACAAGTTGAGGATTCTTCTCTAATCACACTTTATTGAAGACTTTTGGTTGAAGGGAGAGCAGGAGCGAAAGAGAGGGAGAAGAGAGAGAAAAGCGAAAGAGAGAGAAGCCAAAGAGGCAGCTGCTTTTCTAGGGTGGAGGGGATCAGATATTGTCCTGATTGGTGAATACCATTCCGCTGAAGCCCAGGGCTTCGGGCTAGGGAACAAGGTTCAGCTATGCAAATGCAGGCCAAGGGTGAGTGGCAACTTCAAAAGGATTTGTTTACCTCCAAGCTTCAGGACCGCCAGCGCCATAATGGCGATGTCCTGACGGCTCCTTACAGTTCCCCCTTTTTGTTTTTGTAGAGCAATAAGGCAAAACCTAGTTCCCAATCTGGTCCCCACTTCATGATGTGTGGATCGATCAAGGGAAAGGAAAAAGCAAGATACACCCTTCCCGTGCAATGGGATAAATTTTTCCTTGGGAGTGCAAGGGCTGTATCCAAACACACATGCCTATGCATACCTTCCTCTGTGCAATGGGACTATCTGGTCCCTATAGGGTGCAAAGGCTATGCATGGCATATTGCCTACAAGCTCTTTAAGGCTGAAAGCCAAATCTGGGGTAAGGATCCACACTCCAAAACAGCCAAGGCCTGTGCTATAATGACCTTGTTCCTCCTCATTTGGGCTTGCAGATGACACACCAACCACAGACATACCGCACATCCACCTAGGCAGTATGCTAAAAATATCCCTACTCCCACCCATTCCTTAAAGAAGGAAAAGGCAGAAGAAAGCCAGTCAGAAAATTGCTCAAAGGTAAAAGGCTACACACGGGTGCTGTTCAAGGTGATAATGTGAAACAGCTGCTCTTGTCTCCGCCCAGAGAGTCATCCCTGCTGCCTCTGCACGAATCTTCATTCTTTGCAGCATCCTTCACTTCTCCGGTCAGTCTTGCTGGCACTCAGATTGGATCCTCTCAATTCTGGGGGGAAAACACAAATCGCTCCCCTGGATCTGGAAATCACTGGATCCGGTCCGTACCATTTGTTTACCAATACATCTTTCCACATGACCAAATCTTGCTCCGTAGAGCTTTCATACAGGGCATGCCTGTCTGCTGCTGTCTTTCCAGCATTGTTTTGAATTTAAAAATTAAGTGTAAAGAGTGCAAGGGAGATTCTTTTCCTGGGGGATGCTGCTTAAGCTATTCCCCCTTTTTGTTTATGGAGAAACGCAAACCTCTCCCAGTCTTGAGGGCACAGGGGAATTGAAAAGAAACAGTCCTTGATATCCAAGGACATTACTAGCCAATTTTTTGGTATTGCCGAAAGCAATGGGAGGCCCTGTTGGGCTGGGCCTATGACTGACATCTGAGCATTGACCACCCTAAGGTCATGCAGCAACCTCCAACCTCCACCTTGCACATGGTTACAATAAAGATAAATCAGACCAAAGACAAGATTTAATCTTCATGCTGGCTCAGACTCTGATTTTCTCAGGATATACTGTAAAATGTGTAGGTGGTTCTGTCTGAGTGTGAATAGCTATTCCTGGCGGCCGCGGTTCCTCCTCCCCATCTGAAGTGCGGCGCGGGGCAGCTGCGGCGGCAGTGGCTCCACGAGGGGATGAGATGCCGCAGGCCAAGCCCAGGAGGAGACAGAGGAGAAGGAGGAAGAGGAGGAGATGGCAGCCGGAGCGGTCGGCGGTAACAATCACCACAAACTCTGCCAGCCACCGGAAGATGCGGCCCACGGCAGACTCGCCGGAGCCTCGTGGCAGGCGCAGAATCGCCGCCACTGCCCTGACCGGGCTGCTTCCGCGAGCCGCCCCCGGCCCCGCCGCACGCGGCCTGCCGAGCCTCACTCAGCAAATCCTACCGGCGTGCGCCACCATTACCGGCCTTAATATTGGGCTGAATAGCCAACCTCAAACATCCTTTTTTTATTGGCCTACACCATTGTAGCAGGTCTTTGAATTGGGCTGAATGACCAGCCCCAAAACATCTTTTAAAATCAGCTCCACCTGAAACTTTTCCAGGGGCAGAAAATAATTATCTGATCCAGTACGTGAACACTTACACAACTGGATAGAATTGTTTAAAATTGTTACTTTTATGGGGGCACATTGCCTCCCGCCAACATTAGCCAAGGGCTTTTCACATCCACCTCCCTGCGGATCCTGAAACATTAGATAAACCAAGTGTGTATACAGCAATCTTTCTTAAATGCTAAGCAGTTCTTAAAAACTTAAGTCGCACCATGTAGATGTAATACGGCACTGCCTGTTTACTGCGGCTAAAGCTTAATTGCACTTTTATTATAATAATTATGACCAGTCCTGCCTGAAGTCAGCACAGTTTAGCATAGCCAAGTGGAACTGGAGCCATTTCAGCCTCAGAGCCCCTCACAGTTTTAGGTACATTGCAAGTCTTCTGGTTTGGCAACTTGTGGCACTGCTCTTATTCTCGGCACTGCTGTGGCACCCAACAGGCTAGGCACTGACTGGGCTGGCACAATGTGCCTTTCACCACAGCCACCTAGTAAAGCTCTGCTCCAGCTGCCTTCTAGCTGCAGCTGCATTCGTTCTGAGTCCAAACTGGTGCACAGAGTGAAGCGGAACTCAGAGAAGCAGGCTTGCTGCTCTGTAACCACTGGAAGGACCTCACTTAATCTTTTAGGGAATTTGGGCGTTGTCAGTCTGTCTGGCTACTTCCTGCTGAATAGGGACACTGCATTTTCAGGGGTATTTGCTACAACATTTCAGGAGGTCTCGGTGATTCAAACCACATAAATCTCAAATACACCCTTAGGCTCTCATTTTCTGTGGAGACGAAAACAGAACCCCTTTTCCAAAACATCATATCCAGTACACAAAAGACAACATAAACAACATAATATACATCTGTACACATTTATATTAACACTGTTTGTAGCAGTCACATTAACACCACTCTTGTGGTCATTAAACTCCACTTTGGTCGTTGTCAATAACCTCGCTCTTAAGGCAGACTCCCCTTTACCTGGGAATTTTTTCAGTGCACTTTTCTCATCCTCCTCTTTATACCTGGAGGATTTTCTGACATCACCGCTCCAAGTGTAGAGTTCTGAATTCAAGCTCTTTCACTGAGGTGACCAATGTATTGTCCCAGGTTTTTTGGCACCAGTTGTGGCGCGCTGCTTGACTAGCAAGCAAGAACGACCACGAGTTGAGGATTCTTCTCTGATCACAATTTATTGGAGCCTTTTGGTTGAAGGGAGAACAGGAGTGAAAGAGAGGGAGAAGAGAGAGAAAAGCAAAAGAGAGAGAAGCCAAAGAGGCAGCTGCTTTTCTAGGGTGGAGGGGGTCAGATATTGTCCTGATTGGTGAATACCATTCCTCTGAAGCCCGGGGCTTCGGGCTAGGGAACAAGGCTCAGTTATGCAAATGCAGGCCAAGGGTGAGCGGCAACTTAAAAAGGATTTGTTTACCTCCAAGCTTCAGGACCGCCAGCGCCATAATGGTGATGTCCTGATGGCTCCTTACATTCAATTACTTCTCAACAGAACTATTATACTATTCATTTATTTTAATTTGTTTTCACTACCCAAACACTGTTTCCCCTCCCTTCCATCTTCACAGTTTCTCTCCCCCAATTCTTCCCTCTCCTCAAACACTGGTTTTATTCATATATAGACAGACATTCCTTGGACATCAGCCAGCCATATTATATCAAGGTGCAATGATACTAGTAACCTCCTTTTCTATTAAGACAAGATAAGGCAATCCTGTAGGAGAAATGGGTACCAAAAGTATACAGCAGGGTCAGAGACGTAGCCTGCTCTCACCGTTAGGATTTTTATCTGACAGCCATGTAAAGCAATGTGGCCATTCCCACAATTTCTGAGGCATCTTAACCACAGCATATTTTGCAAACAGAATAAATTGCAGATCTAACTGTTTGTGGCTAGTGTGGTGTCGATCTCCCTCCAATGGAAGACATGCCTGGTTACATAATGTTACTGATTCAGGCATCATATTTTTTTTTTATTTCAAGGAGTATTAGTTAGAGGTCACAAAAATAATTTCCTAGGATGTCACATTGCTCTATATTCCTGGCTCATGACAGAAATGTTAACGGATTACAATTGTCTCTCCCAGTACTCTGTAATCTCCTCATCTGATCCTTCCTACTCCTCTTTCCCCACCATAGGTCCCTTCTCCCATTCATTGCTACTATCAATTCTATTTCCCCTTCACACTGGGATATATGCATTCTATACACTTTAGCCTTCTTTGATACTTAGCTTCATGTGTCAGTGGATTATAGCATGATTTTCCACTATTTACAGCTAATATTCTTTAATGAGTGAGAATGCATCAAATATGACTTTCTGAGTCTCACTCAAGATGATCTTTTCTCTAGTTCTATCCATTTGATTGCACATTTCATGCTGTCATTGTTTTTAATATCTGAGTAACTGTGGTGTAAATATGCCACATTAACTTTATTCATTCTTTGGTTAAGGGACAACTAGGTTGTTTCAAGTTTCTAGGTATATTGAATAAAACAGATATAAAAAAAGTTGTTAAAGTGTCTTTGTGGTATGGTGCAGTGTAATTTGGGTATATGACCAAAAGTTATATAGCTTGGAACTGAGATAGATTTATTGTCAACTTACTGAGGAACTACCATATTGATTTCCAAAGTGGAAGTAGAAGGTTGTACTCCTTTAAGCAATTGAAGGGTGTTCTGCTTTTTAAATATTTTCTCCAGAATGAGATACTATTGTGTTGTTTATATTAGTCATTCTATTAGGTGAGCAGTTACACCGTAAAGACATAATGATTTACATCTTCATAATATCTAAGGATGTTAAATATTTCTTTAAGTATTTATTGGCTCTTTGAGATTTCTCTGTTGAGAATTTCCTGTTTATACCTACAAACCATTTAAGTCTGATTATTTAGTTCATTGATGTCCAGATTCTTGAGTTATTTATATACTAGCATATTAACCCTTTGT
Organism: Myodes glareolus; assembly: GCF_982192425.1. Taxonomy (NCBI): domain Eukaryota; kingdom Metazoa; phylum Chordata; class Mammalia; order Rodentia; family Cricetidae; genus Myodes; species Myodes glareolus. The sequence continues at coordinate 66,412,831 of NC_142053.1, read as the reverse complement.
CAGATGTGGAGTTGGAGAAAATCTTTTCCCATTCAATGGGATGCTCTTATGTCCTGTTCAGAGTGTCCCTTGCCTTACAGAAGTGTTTCAGCTTTATGAGGTTCCATTTGTTAATTAGTGTTCTGTTCAAGCAGTGTTCTTTTTGAATGATGTTTTATTTAGGAAAAATTCTTCTGTGTCAGTGAGTTTAAGGTTATCCCTTTTTCTCCTTTAACAGATTAAGAATATCTGGTTTTATGTTGAAGTCTTTGATCCACTTGGAATTGAGTTTTATGCAGGGTGATATATATGGATCTGTTTGTATTCTTTTTATGCAGATATCCAGTACCACTTATTGAAGATGCTATGTTTTTTACATAGTATGATTTTGAATTCTTTTTCAAATATAAAGTGTCCGTAAGTCTCTAGATTTACTCCTTGATTACATTGATCAAATTCTCTGCATTTATGTCAATACCACTTGTTATTTCTTACTACTGCTCTATTGTAAATCTTGAAATCAAGAATGGGGATACCTCAAAAAGTGATTTTTTTTTTACTGTACAGCATAGTTTTAACTATTCTGGGCCTTTTGTTTTTCCTTGTGAAGAGGAGTAGTATTGTTTCAAGATAAGTAAAAAATTATGATGAAAATTGTGTATTGCATTGAATCTGTAGGTTTCTTTTTGGAAGATGGCCCAGAATACTATTTTATAATTTTTTATTAATTTAGAAAAATTTCCACTTCTGCCCCTCCTCCCAATACACTCCCACTCCCCCTACTCTCTCTTCCCCTCCCTCTCCAGTCCTAAGAGTAGTCAGGGTTTCCTGCCCTGTGGGAAATTCAATTTCCTCCCCCCGTCCCTCCAGATGCAGGAAGCTGAGCATCCAAATAGATTGGGATCCCAAAAAGCCAGTACATGCAGAGGAAAAAAGTCCAAGTGTCATTGTCAATGGCTTCTCAGACAGTCACCTTGTCAGCCACATTGAGAGAATCCGGTTTGATAGCGTGCACATTCAGTCCCAGTCCAGCTGGCCTTGGTGAGCTCTCATTAGATAAGTAACCTTATATCAGTGGGTGAACGCACACCTCGCGGTCCTGACTTCCTTGTTCATGTTCTCCCTTCTTCTACTTTTCATTTGGACCTAGGGAGTTAAGTCCTGTGTTCCAATATGGGTCTCTGTCTCTATCTCCATTTATCGCCAGATGAAGGTTCTATGGTGATATGCAAAATATTCGTCAGTATGGTTTTGGACCAAGGCCAGTTAAAGCCCCCTCTACTCTGCTGTCCAGGAAACAATCTGGGTATCTCTCCTTGGACCAGGGAACCCCTCTAGAATCAAGTCTCTTGCAAATCTTAAAATGGCTCCCTTATTTGAGATATATACTTCCCTGCTCCCATATTCATCCTTCCTCCCTCCCCCATCCCATTACCAAAGCTATTCCCAATCCTCCCCTACTCCCATCTCTCTAACCATCTCCCCTTCTTTCACCCCCACCCCCCGTGCACCCAGGGTTGCCTGGCAATCTTGTCTACTTCCAATATCCAGGAGGATAACTATAAGATTTTCTTCAGGTTCACATTCTTATTTAGCTTCTCAAGGATCACGAATTATAGGCTCAAAGACATCTGATTATAGCTAGAATCCACTTATAAGTGAGTGCATACCATATTCCTCTTTTTGTGTGTGGGTCACCTCACTCAGGAAAGTGTTTTCTATTTCCATTCATTTGCATGCAAAATTCAAGATGTCATTGTTTTTTTACCGCTGAGTAAAACTCTAATGTGTATATGTTCCACACCTTCTTTAACCATTCTTCTATTGAGGGGCACCTAGGTTGTTTCCAGGTTCTGGCTATTACAAATAGTGCAGCTATGAACATTGTTGAACAAATGCTTTTGTGGTATGATAGGGCAGCTCTTGGGTATATTCCCAAGAATGGAACTGCTGGGTCCTGAGGGAGGTTGACTCCCAGTTTCCTAAGAAACCGCCACACTGATTTCCACAGTGGCTGCACAAGTTTGCATTCCCACCAACAATGGATGAGTGTTCCCCTCACTCCACATCCTCTCCAGCATAGGTTATCATTGGTTTTTATGAGATTAGCAATTCTGACAGGTGTAAAATGGTATCTCAAAGTTGTTTTGATTTGCATTTCCCTGACTACTAAGGAGGTTGAGCATGACCTTAAGTGTCTTTTGGCCATTAGAAGTTCATCTGTTAAGAATTCTCTGTTCAGATCAGTACCCCCATTTTTTAATTGGGTAAATTAGAGTTTTAGTGTTTAGTTTCTTGAGTTCTTTGTGTATTTTGGAGATCAGACCTTTGTCTGATGAGGGGTTGGTGAAGATTTTCTCCCAGTCAGAAGGTAGCATTTTTGTGTTACTGACAGTGCCCTTTGCTTTACAGAAGCTTCTCAGTTTCAGGAGATCCCATTTATTTATAGATTCTCTTATTTTCTGTGCTACTGGGGTTCTATCTAGAAAGTGGTCTCTTGTGCCTATGTCTTATAGACTACTTCCCACTTTCTCTTCTTTCAGGTTCAACATGGTCAGATTAAGGTTGATGTCTTTAATCCATTTGGACGTGAGTTTTGTGCATGGTGATAGATATGGCTCTACTATCATTCTTCTACGGGTTGACATCCAGTTATGCCAGCACCATTTGTTAAAGATGCTATCCTTCTTCCATTGTATACCTTTAGCTCCTTTGACGAAAATCAGGTATTCATAGGTTTGTGGGTTAATATCCGGGTCTTCAGTTTGATTCCATAGGTCGACTTCTCTGTTCTTATGCCAATACCAAGCTGTTTTCAATACTGTAGCTGTGTAATAGAGTCAGGGATGGTTATACCTCCAGAAGTTCCTTTATTATATGAGATTATTTTGGCTATCCTGGGTTTTTTGTTTTTCCATATAAAGTTGATTATTGTTCCCTCAAGGTCTGAGAAGAATTTCGATGCTCTTTAGATGGGGATTTCATTTAATCTATAGATTGCTTTGGGTAGAATTGCCATTTTAACTATGTTGATCCTCCCAATCCAAGATCAATTTCTTTCTTCAACGACTTAAACTTCTTGTCAAATAGGTCATTCACTTTCTTGGTTAGAGTTATCTCAAGATATATTATGCTATTTGTGGCTATCATGAAAGTTGAAGTCTCTCTGATTTCCCTCCTTGCTTCTTTATCCTTTGTGTATAGGAGGGCAACTGATTTTTTGGAGTTGATCTTGTACCCTCCCACATTACTAAAGGTGTTTATCAGCTATAGAAGTTCTTTGGTAGAGTTTTTGGTGTCGCTTATGTATACTATCATATCATCTGCAAATAATGAGTGTTTAACTTCCTTCTTTCCAATTCGAATCCCCTTGATTTCCTTATGTTTTCTAATTGCTTTTGCTAGAACTTCCAGCACTATATTGAACAGGTATGGGTAGAGTGGACAGCCTTGTTGTGTTCCTGATTTTAGTGGAATGGTTTTGAGTTTCTCTCCATTCAGTTTGATGTTTGCTGTCGGCTTACTGTAGATAGTTTTTATTATATTTTGATATGATCCTTGCATCCCCAATCTCTTCAACACCTTTATCATGAATGGGTGGTGAATTTTGTCAACTGCTTTTTCAGCATCTAATGAAATGATAATATGTTTTTTTCTTTCAGTTTCTTTATATGACATATTACATTGATAGATTTACGTATGTTGAACCAACCCTGCATCTCTGGGATGAAGCCTACTTCATCACAATGTATATTTTTTTCTAATGTGTTCTTGGGTTCGGTTTGCCAGGATTTTGTTGAGAATTTTTGTGTCGATGCTCATGAGTGAGATTGGTCTGTAATTCTGCTTCTTGGTTGTGTCCTTATGTGGTTTTGGTATCAGGGTAACTGTAGCTTCATAAAAAGAGTTTGGCCATGACTCTTCTGTTTCTATATTGTGAAATACATTACAGAGTATAGGTATTAGCTCTTCTTGGAAGTTCTGGTAGAATTCTGCATTGAAATCATCTGGTCCTGGGCTTTTTTTTGGTCGGGGGGTTTTTGATAACAGCTTCTAATTCTCTGCAACTAACAGGTCTTTTTAGATTGTTCACCTGGCCTTGATTTAACTTTGGTAACTGGTACTTATCTAAAAACAAGTCCATTTCTTTTACATTTTCCAACTTAGTGGCATATAAGCTTTCAAATTAAGATCTAATGATTCTTTGAATTTCCTCTGTGTCTGTGGTTATGTCCCCTTTTTCATTTCTGATCTTATTAATTTGCGTGCTCTCTCTCTGCCGTTTGATTAGTTTGGCTAGGGGTTTGTCAATCTTGTTGTTTTTCTCCAAGAACCAACTTTCTGTTTCATTGATTCTTTGGATTGCTTTCTGTGTATCTCTTTTGTTGATTTCAGCCCTCAATTTCATTATTTCCAGTTTTCTACTTCTCCTGGGTGAGTCTGCTTCTTTTTATTCCAGAGCTTTCAGGTGTGCTGTTAAGTCTCCAAAGTGTGCTTTCTTCATTTTCTTTAATTGGGCACTTAGTGCTATGAACTTTCCTCTTAGCACTGCTTTCATTGTGTCCCATAGGTTTGAGTATGTTGTGACTTTATTTTGATTAAATTCAAGAAAGACTTTAATTTCTTTCTTTATTTCTTCCTTACCCAGGGGTGAATCAGTAGTTGACTGTTCAGCTTCCATGAGTTTGTAGGCTTTCTGTAGCTGGAATTGTTGTTGAATTCTAACTTTATTCCATGGTGATCTGAAAAGACACAGTTTGTTACTAATATTTTTCTGTATCTGTGGAAATTTGCTTTGTTACCGAGTATGTGGTCATTTTTCGAAAAGGTTACATGAGCTGCAGAGAAGAAGGTATATTCTTTCCTATTTAGGTGGAATGTTCTATAGATATCTGTTAAGTCCATTTGATTCATTACCTCTAGAAATTCTCTTATTTCTCTGTTGAATTTCTGTCTGATTGACCTGTCTATTGGTGGGAGAGGTGTGTTGAAGTCTCCTACTATTAGTGTGTGTGGTTTGATGACTGTCTTGACTTATAAAATTTTTCTTTTATATGAGTTGGTGCTTTTGTATTAGTGGCATAGATATTCAGGATTGAGACTTCCTCCTGATGACTTGTTCCTGTTATGAGTATAAAATGTCCATCTCCATCTCTTCTGATTGATTTTAGTTTGAAGTCAATTTTGTTGGAAATTAGAATGGCCACACCTGCTTGTTTCATAGGTCCGTTTTCTTGAAAAACCTTTTCCCAACCCTTTACTCTGAGTAGATGTCTGTCTTTGTGGTTGAGGTGTGTTTCTTGTAAACAGCAGAATGTTGGATCCTGTTTTCGTATCCAACCTCTTAGTCTGTGCCTTTTTATAGGTGAGTTCCATCCATTAATATTAACTGATATTAATGTATTAATCACCAGTGGTTGTTGACTCCTGGTATTTTTATTTTATTTCATTTTTTTGTGAAGGAGAGTTTGTGTGTTTCTCTTCTTTTAGTTGTGGTTCTGAAGGGTCGCTAAATGTCTGAGTTATTGTAGGCAGTGTTGGCATTGTTTGATTCCTTGTGTTGCAATTTTCCTTCTAGTACTTTCTGTAAGGCTGGATTTGTGGCTACGAATTGTTTGAATTTTTTTATCCTGGTATATTTTTTTTCTCCATTGATAGTGAATGGTAGATTGGCTGGGTATAGTAATCTGGGCTTACATCCATGGTCCCTTAGTTTCTGCAGTACCTCTATCCAGGACCTTCTGGCATTCATGGTTTCCATAGAGAAGTCCGGTGTAAGTCTGATATGTTTACCTTTATAAGTTACTTGACCTTTTTCCTTTGCAGCTCTTAATATTCTTTCTTTAATCTGTATATTTTGTATTTTGATTATTATATGGCAAGTTGATGTCTTTTTTTGATCAAGTCTATTTGGTGCTCTGTATGCTTCTTGAACCTTCATAAGAATATCGTTCTTTAGGTTGGGAAAGTTTTCTTCTATAATTTTGTTGAATTTATTTTCTGGACCTTTGATCTTCAATTCTTCTCCTTCTTCAATCCCTATTATTCTTAGATTTGTTGTTGTTGTTGTTGTTGTGTCCCATATTTCTTGAATGTTTTGTGATGATAATTTGTTGGATTTGCTGTTTTCTTTAATCAGAGAGTTTATTTCTCTATCATGTCTTCAGAGTCTGAGATTTGTTCTTCTATCTCTTGTATTTTATTGGTTATGCTTGATTCTGTAGTATCTGTTCGTTTACCTAGATTTTCCATATCCAGCCAGTTTGCAGTTTTTGTTTTCTTCATTGCCTCCATTTTAGTTTTCATTTCTTGAACTGTTTCCATTACCTGTTTGATTGTTTTTTCTTGGTTTCCCAGGGTATTGTTTAAGGATTTACTCATTTCTTCAATCTTTCTGTTATAATTCTCATCCAATTCTTTAAGGGAGTTATTCTTATCCTGTTTAAGAGACTCTATTGCTTTCATAATAGCACTTTTTCCACTTCTTCTGGATTAAGTTGTTCAGGTTCTTCTGTTGTAGGGTCGCTGGGATCGTGTGTTCTTATGTTGTTTTATAGATTGTTGGAGGAATTCTTGCTTTGGCATCTGTCCATCTCTTCCTTCAAATGCTCTCTCTTGGATCTTTTGATACCGGGTCAGGTTCCATTGTTGGGTAGGGACCTTACTGACAGAAGGCTTACCTTTCCTCAGGCAGGTTATTGAATCACAGGAACTCCCTCCTGCTGTGTTGCACTTACAGTCCAGTCCCAGCACACAAGGCAGCTAAGATGGGGAATTTTATGGCCCCAGGGGGAAGGGGTATATAGGTGCAAGTTGGGATGGGGTAGGAGGCGAGAGAGCTTAATGGGGTGGAACCGCCCCTACAGAGTGACCAGTGAGTCAAGGGGTTTGGGTAATGTCTGAGGTTCTCCTTGCTGGGCTTCTGCCACAGGTTAGTAGCAAACTCCACCCCTCCAATGGATATCTGCTAAAGGATCATTTATTCCCCTTGCTGGCCAGGAAACCCGCTGAGCTGACACAAGGCCTACCTTTCTTCAGGCAGGCTATTGAAACATAGGAACTTCCTCCTGCCGGATTGCGTGTACAGCCCAGTCCCAGCATGCAAGGCAGCTGAGCTGGGGAATTTTATGGCCCCAGGGGGAAGGGAGGAAAAGGAAGGGGTATCTGGGTGAAAGCTGGGATGGATTAGGAGGCAAGAGAGCTTAGAAGGGTGGAGCTGCCTGTAGGTACCAAGGTCTTTCCCCTTTTCTTCCTTGGTGATTCACAGGGCCGTGTGACCTCTGGCTCCCTGAAGATTCTGCACTAGCACTGGCTTGAGGGGATAGCTTAGGAAGAATTTGGCTCTCTTTGTTATGGTGATTCCACCTGTAATCAAGGTTCTAGCAGTGGGCCCCACATGCCTGGCCCCTCCCAGCTGATTCTGCCTGAGGCGCCGGACACCTGTAATCTCCTTCTCCTGTTCCTTACGGGAGGAGGCCTTGCCCTTTTGATCCCCCTTGCCCACTGGTATAAATACCCAACTTGAGTTTAATAAAGTTGCCATTTACTCTTTGGTAAGTAAGCAAGGTCTCTTTTGTGTGTGTCTGTTCAAACCCTCAGGACAGTCATCCATTCTTGTGGGCCCAAGTTTGGGAAAGCACACTCCTGGATCGGGTGTGGGTATCCACAGAAAAGGCGGGGCCTTACAGATGGCGTCCCTGGGTGGGCCTTGAAGAAGAACTGAAGAACCATGTCCTGTCGTCCGTGGATCCACGACGAGAAACCCAAGAGGTGAGGGTTCCCCCACGATCCGGAATTTGGCCAGTTTTGTAGTGTGCAATTGTGCACATGTGATAAGGGGGTGAATAAGCTTGATGTGAAGTATGGGTGCCGAAAGTTCTGATCCGGAGTTGAAGGCCAGTGGACAAGTCAGCTGCTAAATTTCATGAAGAGACTAGGCACCAGGATTAAATGACACTACACTAGAGACTGCTTAGATGATTTTAAAACTCAGTCCCTGGCTCTCACATGAAGGGAACTTTAATTTTTACCAAGAGCACAGGCTGGGTGCAGTTAGCTCCCGGTGGGAATCTGTTCCCGAGGCAACAGGGCCAATGTAACTGATGACTAGCAAAGTAAATAGCCAAAGACACATATAGGTACGGGCCTTGGGCTGAGAGAGGATTTAAGATATATTTGTAAATTCTATTAAGAGTTTTTGAGTAACAAAAAAACAGCTTCACAGAGCTTGTCTTTCAGGGAGACTAGAAAGCTCCCATGCATGTTTGAATGCGGGTCACAGGACCGCACTTGGCCATTCACCGTTGCTGAGGTTCTGCAAGGTGTACTTAGGAACAGAGAGACTGGCTGCTGGTTGGTGCGGGCAGAAGCACAGGCGGCCGGTGGGACCGTGACAGGCAGGCCAAGGAGGGGAGAGAGGCAGCGGTGTGCCGGTACACTCAGCTGCGGGTGCAAACTCATCCAGGAGGCACGGCCGCACTGACCAGACGCAGAAAGGCAGTCGCAAAAGGTGATGCAAAAAGCAGTCACGTATGCTGGCTCCCTAGTCCAAGGCGGCCAGTGAGCGGCGGGCCGCAGGAATCTAGGACAGGGCACAATGCCGGTTATGGTGGCGCCTGGGTGGACAGATAGAAAAGAGAGTGCTAGGTGGCCGGGAAAAGCGGTGATGCCTGACTGAGGGCGACTGTGGCAGCGACTAACTGCAACACGGATGTGGCGGGTGCGCTAGGCACCTGGCGGACTCTGGCGCCGCCCAGGCGGGGGCTACGGGAGAAAGGCACAAGGCAACACAGGGCGCGGCGCCGGGCCTTTCTGCGGGGCCCGCGGCTTATTGGTGGGCTGTTCGCACCTAAGCTGGCTTGGAGGGCTTGCCTGGACAACAGAGGCCACAATAGCCAGGCCTTGGTGGTACTAAGAATAGTTAAAATCCGCCCGCCAAAACTCAGGTGACAGTTTGCAGCCGGAGCGGAGCGGGTCTGTGTCCCGCCCCCCGCTGTGCAGCGCAGCACACAGCTTCAGCAGTTTTAAGTTAGAAACTGTAATAGATTCAAAGGTTTTACAGACCCAAAAGAGGTTAGCTAAATCTTGGAATGGTTTGTTGTCTAATTTTCTAAAAACCCAAACTGTGCCAGTTTGCATTTCCACCAGTGGTGGAGGAGTTTCTCTTAAATATAAATTATAAACAATGTTTGATCTTGGTCATGTCATTTAAAATAAGATAGAGTCAAGAGTTATTTTGATTCACACTTCTCCAGTGATTAAAGATGTTATAATTGAGGATTTTTTAAATGTCTTTCAGTCATTTTAATTTTGTCTATTGAGAGTTTTCAGTTTAGGTCTGTTGCATATATTTTATTTTGATTAAATGCTCTTTGGAGGACTAATTTATGGAGTCCATATATTTTTTATGTGGATTGATGACTGACAAAGATTTCCATATCTGTAGCCAGATATGTCGATCCTATTAATTATTTCTCTAAATGTTGGTGGGAGGCAATGTGCCCCCATAAAGGTAATAATTTTAATAATTCTATCCAGTTATGTAAGTGCTCACGTACTGGATCAGATAATTATTTTCTGCCCCTGGAAAAGTTCCAGGCGGAACTGATTCTAAAAGATGTTTTGGGGCTGACAATTCAGCCCAGTTCAAAACCTGCTATAATGGTGCAGGCCAATAAAAAATGATGTTTTGAGGTTGGCTAATTCAGTCCAATATTTAGGCCAGTTGCAGTGGCACAGGCCAATAGGATTTGCTCCTTGGAGACAGAAACCTACAGATCTCTATGTGTCCAAGATCTGCTTGGTTGTAGTTTAGATCCTAAACAGCTAAGCACATTGCTCCCAGAGACCGACGAGGAGAGCCAGTTTCAATGGCGCATGCAGGCAGGATTTGCCTCAGTTAGCATCTGGCATGGTCCAAGTCATGTACTAATGTACATGGTCCGGACCGGGTTTTGATTTGGGGAAGAGGAGCGGTTTGTGTATTTCCACAGGATGCAGAGCTCCCGATCTGGGTCCCTGAACGTCTGGTACGGACTGTGGATTCCTCTACTCAGAGACCTGAGGACGAGGCGAGATCAAGAGATCCCACGGACTCGGCGGTGGAGGCGGCGGCGGAGTTGACAGATTCCTGAGGGATGATCCAGCGCCTGATTTTACCCCTTTTCCAGCTTTCTGTCTTGCTCTGCCTTGATCTGCCCGTTTCAGCCAAGGCTGCTTAACCCCCTGAGGGAAAAACAGCTACCTCTCCTGCCCTGTTTGCAGTGTTGGGTGCTCAAGGCTAAAATCTTGCCAGATAGACAGAATTACCATAACTATCAAGTAATTTAAATTCACAATTGGATGCTGTAGTTAATCTTTACAACTGGGTGTGGATTTTGACCTCTGCTGGTCGCAGGTTAAGATTTTGCTGCTTTTTCTCGGACCCCAAAATACAAAATTACTAATTGGCTCTAATTTAGTTTGACTAGTTATACCAGGGGTTCCATTTGCCGGTGCTGTAGCCCTACACAAGGGCTCTATTATGAGCCAATGTTTCAGATATTGTGTAAGCACTGTCTCTTCCAGGAGTGCTTATGTGTACGCTGGAGCGTCTCCACCTGGCCAATGGCTTCATGTCCGCCACGGCCTGGCCCTAGTAGGCGTTCGCCTTGGAGTATCTTTCAGCATAAAACCGGCCGAACGTGTTGGAGGATGGCATTAACCAGAGACGGGTCTAGATCACTGGGCATGCTTTTCCAATCTAAGACATGGGATACGTCTGGACCTGAGGCATCATCCTGACGACAGATCCGGATTTGTCTGGTTCTCGGTGACGCCGAAGGCAGGTTTTGTCATCTTATTTAATATATATATTTAAAGGGAGACTTGTAGGTACCAAGGTCTTTCCCCTTTTCTTCCTTTGCGATTCGCAGGGCCGTGTGACCTCCGGCTCCCTGGAGATTCTGCACTAGCACTGGCTTGAGGGGATAGCTTAGGAAGAATTTGGCTCTCTTTGTTATGGTGATTCCACCTGTAATCAAGGTTCTAGCAGTGGGCCCCACATGCCTGGCCCCTCCCAGCTGATTCTGCCTAAGGCGCCGGACACCTGTAATCTCCTTCTCCTGTTCCTGATGGGAGGAGGCCTTGCCCTTTTGATCCCCCCTTGCCCACTGGTATAAATACCCAACTTGAGTTTAATAAAGTTGCCATTTACTCTTTGGTAAGTAAGCAAGGTCTCTTTTGTGTGTGTCTGTTCAAACCCTCAGGACAGTCATCCATTCTTGTGGGCCCGAGTTTGGGAAAGCGCACGCCTGGATCGGGTGTGGGTATCCACAGAAAAGGCGGGGCCTTACAGCTGCCCATGCAGAGTGGCCAGGGAGTCAAGGGGGTTGGGGAATGTCTGAGCTCCTCCTTGCCAGGCTTCTGCGTGGGTCCCAGAATACTATTTTAATCCTCCTGATTTATGAGCATTGTAGGTGCTTCTATCTTTTGATATATTATTCAATTTCTTTCTTCAAAGAATTTAACTTCTAGTCATACAGCTCTTTCTCTAGCTTGGTTAGAGTTACATCTGTAATACTCAGGAGAGTAGGCACAGCACCTTACCTGGGCAGCATAGTAGAGTCAACAGAGATGTGAGTGATACAGCCCTGAAGATTTGAACATTGGAGAGCTGGCCCCATAACTCATTCATCATGTGACTGCATGAATCGGAGAGTGATAATTACCCTCCTACCAAACAATGTCTCAGAGAGATAATAGAGCTGGTCATGATGCTGGTAGAGTTACACTGTCTGCTACCATCTGCAACATTTGGGAGTGTAGGCCTGCACCTTGAGGGCACAACACATGGGGCCAATCTCATTGATGGAAATGTAGGTGAATCAACCTGAAATTTTGTGCATGGAAGAGCTCTCCCCATTATTCTTCTGTCTTGTATCAGCATAAGAAGGGGAATGATGCCCTCCCCCACATTTATACCTGAGGTATGTGGGAGAATTGGCCATGAGATCATGAGTGAGAGAACTGGTCTTGTCCTTCACCAGGCCATAGCACTTGGGAGAGTGGGCATTATACCACACCTGAGAAACAGTAGAGGTGACTCTGAGGGTGTAAGTGATGGAGATCAGACTCCGAGGACAAAAAAGCAGAAGAACTAGCTCTATCCATTGTTCATCACTGCAAATTATGAACTCACCAGGATAATGGAGGAGAATTCATCCTGGGGGTGAGGATAAAGGAGATCTGACAGGTTCCCCAATCCTGCAAGTACCCAAGCCCAGAAACAAGGTTATGTCTTGACCCACACTAACATCCAATCCATCTATGATCTTTTGGAACACATGAAAAGACTGGTCCGAAAATTTCTACAACACAAGGTAACAGCAGATAATCAAGAGGAACACTAGTAAGGATCCAGTATTGGTAGTATGGCAGAAACCAGTGTCCTTGAACCAGATCAATGACTCTCTGCAACAAATATCTTAAAATAAAGACATATGGATAAAAGTGCTAATGCATGACTCACTGAATCACACTACAACCTCCATGATGAGACTGATTTTTCTTTCTTCTCTCTCTCTTTTTTTTGTTAAATTTTATTTTATTTTGAGGGAGAGGTTGCAAGGGCAAAGAGTGGATAAGATGTGATGGAAAAGTAAATGGATTGAAGACAAATGATGTGAAAAACATAAATAGTAAACAAAATAAATAGAAAACAAATAAACAAAACTCATCAAGAACTATACTGAATAAATATAAAGAAAATAGATAATCTTGTATTTTTTTCTTATTTTAAAGGAATTGTATTAAGTTTCTCTTCATGAAATATGATGATGTCTATTGGACTGCTATATATCACCTTCATTATGCTGAAGTATTATCTCTTTTATCCCTGATCTTTCCAAGGTTTTTTTCATGAATTGACATGCAAATTTATAAAATGTTTCTTCAATATTTAATGAGATGAATATGTGTTTTTTTCTTTCAGTTTATTGATATGGTAGATTACATTTCATATTTTATATGTTAAACTACCCATTAATCTTTTTTAATGTAACTAACTTGATCATGCTGAATGATCTTTGATGTGTTCTTGGATTATGAATATTTTTATAGATATGTTCATGACGGAAATTGGTCCATAATTCTTTTTCCTTTGAGTTTTTGTGTGGTTTGGTTATCAGGGTTACTATTGCCTCATAAAATAAATTTATCAAGGTTTCTTCAATTTCAATTTTATGGAATAATTTGACGAGTATTTTTTATTATGTCTTATTTGAAAGTCTGTCAGAATTCTGTACTAAAACATCTGCTCCTGGTCTTTATTATTTGGTTAGGAGATATTTAATGACTACACTATTTACTTGAGAGATTTGGATCTATATAAATTGTTTATTTCATCTTAGTTTAACTTTGAAAAGTACTATCTAGCAAGAAAATTATGCATTTCTTTTAGATTGTTCAATTTTGAGGAGTACATCTTTTCAATGTATGACTAAATGTTTCTTTGTATTTCCTTGGTGTCTGTTGTTTGATATACTCCTTTTCACTTCTGATTTTGATACTTGTACATAGCTCTCTGCCTTTTAGTTAGTTTGAGTAAATGTTTGTCAATTTTTTAAATTTATTTTCTCAAAAAACCCACCAACTCTTTGCTACATTAGCTTTTTCTTTTGTATTGTTCCCTCTGATTCTATTTTATTGATATTATCCCTGAGCTTGATTATTTCCTGCCTTACATTCTTCTTGTGTGGGCTTACTTAATTTTCTTCTAGAGCCTTAAAGAATGCTGTTAAGTCTCTGGTATGAGTTTATTTTCTTGGAAAATTATCTTTCAAACTTTTACTATGAAGTAATGTATCTTTGTTTATGAGATGTCTTTTTTTTAAACACTACCTGGCCCATTAGATATAACCTCTTATTGGCTAGCTCTTACATAGTGATTCAACATATTTCTATTAATGTGTATTGCTACTTGACTGTGGCTTACAGGGACGAGTCTAACCAGTGTCCATCTCGGAGAGGAGAGCTATGGCGTCTGCCTCACTTCCCTTCTTCCAAGCATTCTGTTCTCTCTTCTCCACCTATCTAAATCCTGCCCAATCAAACAGCCAAGGCAGGTTCTTTATTAACCATTGAAAGTAATACATAGACAGATGACCCTCCTCCATCATTTCTCCTTTTTTCTGTTTAAACAAAAAAGGCTTTAATTTTAACATAGTAAAATTACATTTAGCAAAACACTTATAAAGCAAGAATTTCAGTTACAATATCTATATCTTTTTTATCTTTTATCATAATTAAGGAAAACTATAACTATCCATTCTTCAATTCCATCAAAGACTCCAGAGGGATATAATATTACCTAAGTATACAAGAAATAAACAACTTCCAAACTCTAAAAATGACCAAGATATCTTGCTGCCTGTACAGTCACCCAAAGTTCCTTTTTGTATGAGGCAGAAAAATGGATTGTTTCTTTATCCTTTCCCTTAGATTGTGTTTTTTTATTGATGAATTTAGTCCATTGATATTGAGAAATATTAATTCTATGTGAAGATTACTGTCCTGATCACCTAATCCCAAGAAACCCACCAGAAGACTTTAGATCATTCACTAATACTCGATCAATATATGAATATGTATGTTTTATATATGTTGAAACATATATATGTAGATGATTTTATATATATATATATATATATATATCTCAACTCATAAATCAAGTATCTGTTCGTTTACCTAGGTTTTCCATAAATCAAGTATCTACACGAGACCCATACTGTACCGTATCATTTGCAAGCTTTCTGTGGACTCATATAGTCTATTACAGTTAAAGCACTCTATGCATCTATTACTAGAGTTAAATAGACATAACGAAAGATCACTATTTATACCTTCCAAATCTTACTTATAGATATACTCAGGCATGCTTGGGCCATCACAAAAGCCAGAAATGAAAACAGTGATAGAATGAGAAAAGCAGATTCCTAAAACAGTCCAGGGCAATGAATTCTAAAATTCCAACAATAGAGGCCTTGATCTTTCTTAAATATCTAGCTTTCTGTAAAGATCTCTGTGAATTTTTTATTATATTGAATAGAGTCTAGTTCATTTCTGCTTATAATAATCTGAATGAACACTTCATTTTAATTTGTTCTCAAAATATATAGTCTTAAAGTTTATAACTATATGACATGGCTTCAAAACTTTAAGGAAAGCCTATTGGTTCTTGGTTTAATGATGGTATATCTTTGAATCATGTCATTTTTCTCATATATTACTATATTCACTTTGAAAATCTACTTAGTTTCCTTATCATTTTGCCTTTATTTTCTTCTATATTGTATTGATACCTTTTCAATTTTTTATCCCACAAATCTGTAGAGATGGAATGTAATTCATCCAAGATATTTGCCATTTTATTACAAGTATATACTGTTATTATAATCTTCAATACCTTGCTTTTCACGTATTTAAAAAAATATTTATTTTACATTCTGAAACATTTTTCAGCTCAATAAACCTCTCAGCCAATGCAATAGTCAAAATCAGGCGAACTTAATAAAAGCTCAGGTTTAATGGATGCTAGCGCTCTTGGGTGGCCTTCTACACCCTCAGAGAGGAGATGGGGAAGGAAGAATGGAAAACAACTGAGAGTGGAAAGGAAGACTAGAAAACCATGGAGAGGGTAAAGTAAGATCATGAAATCACAGTGAGGGCAAAGGAAGACTGGAAAGACATGTAGAGGGGAAAGGAAGACAAGAGAACCATATGTTTGTTCTCTGTGGGGTAGTTTACTTAGCCTGTGAGAATGGTCTTGAGTATCTCTGGGGAGGGGTCATCATTTGGCAGACATTTTTGGAAGTGGAGTATGGACTGAGGCAACTCCCAGGGGAGGGTCCTGGGATGGAACTTTCTACCCCAAAATTCCATGCTCTTAAGATATATGGATACTAAAAGATTGGGTGGAGTCTTCACCCAAGCATTTCAGATTCTTTAGGTATATGAATGCCAGGTTCTGAGATGAAGCCTTAAGCCAAACTTCCCAGACTCTTTGGGTATAGTTGTAGCAAGGGCTGAGGTGAAGCTTTCTATCAAACACCTCAGACTCTTTGGGTGTAGGCATGTTAACTCTTGTCTGACTTGTTCCTGTGGTCATGGGAGGGTGACAGGGAGGAAGGAGTTGAGTTTTGGTGGGATCATGCTCAGCAGGAGGTGTGGCTGGAGAGGCAACTGGTTAAATGCCATCCTGAAACCCACAGGTTTCTGTTTCTTGAGGGAGTTGAGAAAACACATTTCAATGGGAAAGTTCAAGGAACTGTTACAGGTTCTGGTATTTTCTAGAAGGCTCTCTGTAAGTTGGTCTTGGCCCAGACAGAAAAAGTGACCTGTAAAATATGCTTGAAAATTGGTAGGGTTAAAATGTTTAGGCTCTGAAGATGATTAGTTTTTCCCAGACCAGATTTTTTGATAAAGGAGCAGATCTTTTCCCAGGAACTTGCAGCTCTTTGTAAAAGAACTGTAACAGATTTACATCATGGTATCATAGCATAAAGCTATGGCTTTAGATTTAAAAACATGAAGATTTTAGAAGACAATTAGTAGGAATTAGAAACTTTGGCTCTCCAAAGATATTCCTAAATCCTGTGAATCCTAGACTATGCGGCCTTTGAAAGAGGTACACCTGTCTGTATTTTTAGCAGATAATTTAACAAATGAAGTAATGAGTTACCAATACCTTGAGTCATCAAATGCCATCAGACAGATCTAAGAGGTATAAATTAATGAGCAGAAAAGACAGCATTTTTTTTAGCTATGCAGGCAATCCCAAGTCTCTCTGTTGTCTTTGTTGAACAACAGTCTAAGAAATGCCGTTTGTGTTTAGCTGTTGAGTTCAGGAGGCATGACAATTTTTCTGTGGAGGGAGGGTTTAGTCTACCTGTCTTGGCAGGATGAGATGATCAAACAGGGATTTGATGAGGTAATAGGAAGCTTTTTGCTGTGTCTGGTTTTGCCATATACAAAGACAAGCCTCTGGGTATAAGATCTTCTGTAACCATGCATCTTCTTAGAGGATCTACAGGATCCTGTAGGAGCTGGCATGTCTATGTCATAAGAAGCTCTTTTGTTAAATGCCATACTCTCAGGTCTGTAAAGGCACTTAAGAATCAGGGTACTATAACTTGTGAGGTATATTCAAGTTAGATATAAGTAAAATTTAGACATATAGTTTACTCAATTCATTACAGCTTACCAATATTAATAGAGACAATAAAATTAAAAAGAATATTTTAGTAATCAAAGAATATTGTGTGCAAATTTTATCCCTGGTAGGTTCAGCACACGTGGGTACTCTTACCATAGATGGCACTGAGGTAAAAATGGTGGCTACACCTATGTTTGTATTATTTTACATCTGTTGTAATCTGGAATTGCTGGTTTTACAGATTTTAAAACAAACACACATGCACATAGAGACATACAAGCATGCTGTGGGAACAAATTATCATACACACATAGACATAACAAAACTTTTTTTAGAAACCTGTGCTAGCTGACCAACTTAAAATTCTGTTGTAGGCTTCAGAAGCCAGGGAAGCACATGGGTGGTACCATTAAAGACCAGATTAGCAGATGCTGTAGGGGAGAACAGAAACATAAGGACAGAACACCTATGCAGATTTAGAGAAGAGGACAGAAAGAAACTAATCTGTTGTAGAGAGAATTTCAGTGTGACCGGATTAATGCCAGGAATGAATACAAACAGTAAACAGCTAGAGAAGGGGGGGAGGTTGGAGAGCCGGAGCGGAATCACAGCATTCAGAAAACATGGGCATATGAGGGACGTTTTTGTTTTAAATAAGAAAACATTTTTAGGTGTTAAGGGATGTTCAGTGTCAGATAGCCAAAATTTAAAAGGATGTTTTGTAAAATGGCAGCCCAAGGGCATTTGAGTATCTGGTTTTTAATTGCAAGTGCCCATATTGCAAGTCTATGATGAGACTTGGGACTCAAAGCCTACCACAATTTATCTACTATGCTAAACAAATTCTTGAGTCAAAAACAGAGAGGTGTAGGAAGTCCTTGAAAGGATGTCTCCTCATATAGGAACCACACATGGGAAAGGCAGGTCCTTGTTCCCCACCCACTGGTGCAAGGTAGATCATTTTCTGTTCAGGTTAGGTACCTGACACAGCCTGTAGTTCAACATACCACCAAACATATGAGGCCCTGGACCCTAAGGCAATGACTTGGAACTGGAAATTAACACAGACAAAACCATTCTTAACCTGGAAGAGAGCAGGTGCAGGAAAAAAAGTTTTTTTTCCCAATATGCAGCCCTAGACTGGTGGGAGAACCAGCCCCATCTGTGGGACTGCCAGCTGAAAAGATTTTGCATCCCAATGAATCTCTCTGGGACACAATAATCTAAATCAGACCAATGCAAACTGAATTAGAAAAAGCCCAGGTTTAATGGGTGCCATCCCTCCCACCTGGCCTTCTAGGCCTGCAGAGAGGAATACTGTAAAACCACAGAGAGGGGAAAGAAAGACCTGAGAGCGACGTGTTTATTTGGGGGGGGGGTTAAATAATCGGTGGGAGTGGACTTGAGCATCTCTTGGGAGGGTTCATATTTTGGCAGTCTTTCTCAGAGGTGGTGTCTGGAATGGGGCAACTTCAAAAAGAGGGGGCTTCAGATGGAACTTTCCACCCAAATAATGAGTTTGAAGTCTGGACTGAAGCAACTCCTTGGGTTGAAACTTTCCACCCAAACATTCCAAACTATTCAGATTTCTGAATGCCAGAGGCTGGGTGGAGCCTTCAACCAGACTTTACAAACTCTCTGCATATAGGGGTGCCAGGGTCTGAGGTGAGGGCTCCAACAAAACACATACTAACAACAATTTCCCCTCTCCCTCTTCCTACTTCTCTTCACTTTTTTTTCTGTGGGAGCTCCTTCTGCTCCTTCAGTCAATAGCCGCAGAGATACCAGCCCATTGGGGCATGGTCTCTCTCACTTTAAAAAAGCTGTAGCTGTCCTCCATGCTCTTTCTAGCTTCTGGCTCAGCTTCCAGCTCCTAGACTCCTTTCCTGATCGCGCAGAGGGGCTGTTGTCTGGGATGGTAATCTATAGGTTTTTTCCCCCTTGAATAAATAACAATTCTATTAATCATAATTCTAAACTGATGTGGAATTGTTTGTGACTTATGCCGTCATCTGGCACCCAACGTTTGGTTGTAGAATCCCCCATTTCCCCCACTCAGCTGCCTGCTGCCAGCTCGGCTAGGCACAAGCCCTCCCTCAGTTGCGGCCTGTGCCCTGTGTGTGGAGCCAGAAGTTCAATATAAACTATCACGCAGTGGCATTTCTTGCTGCAATTGTTTATATTTTCTCATTATACTCCTCAGATTGGTTTCAAGCACCCACGTGGATTTAAACTCCATGCCTCCCAAGTTCCACAGTCTCAGGACAGTCTCTGCCTACCTGATTTGCTCTTTTCTGAGTTGTTTTTAAATCTCCCTTGCAAGTGCAGCACTTGAGTGGTGTGAATCAGAATGCAAGTGCTTGCCAAAAGCTGTAACCCCTGGGGGCGACTCAGTTACATGGAGGCATATGCAGCTTGCGAGTTGCTCTTCTCTACCCTTGGATTCTGGGTTTCTGGTTCCATGTATGGAATTGATTTAATTACATTCTCTTTGTTGAGTAACTTATATTTCCTAGTTTTTAACAAATACTAAGGCAGACACTGAAACTGGACCCCATTTCCATCAACTTTGAAGTGGTTCTAGTCATGACTTGGCAACAGTACCACCTACTAGAGAATAGGTAATATAGCAGTTTTTGTTTCCAATGCAAATTTTACTGTTTTCTTTACTAATACTGAAAGACCCCCGATTTGGGGAGACTCTCACTCGAGCCTAGGAATAACGCGACCCCCCCCCCAGTAACTCACGAGAGACTGTCCTTGCTGCAATCACACGAGGTTTAATGACAAGACGACGAGATGGGGACCAGTGCATCATCTCCCTACTTCTTCTAATGCCTAGTTCTAATCATAGAACTAGATTTCAGCATCTTTTTGACATTGTGAAGCACTATATTCGTGGCGTAACATCAAAATCTGAACAGCACTTATTCTTTCTCTAATAAAGGTAATTAGTCTACTTAATATACATGGTCCACAGTCAAACTCAGAGGAGTTGTCACAGTCTGCCCCATTGCTAAAATCACAAGTAAGACAAAAATGAAAACACACAAACAAAGGCTAGCAAATGTCTCTCTCCACCTAGATGGACAAAACTTCTTCAGAAATGTGGACAGCCGGGGGACGTATAGTTCCTTCTAGGAGAACTTCCGTATCCTCACCGGCACCCGGCCGGGACTCTCCCAGGTGTCCGCTGGGTTTCCTTCTCACCTCCCAGACGTCTCTCAGGGCTGATCCCCTGGCACGTCTCCTCCTGAGATGCAAGTGACTGCAAAACCAAAAATACAGCCACCTAGAGAGTCGAGACTACTCCAGAAATACAGATGGCTGGGAAGGTGTGTAGCTCCTTCCAGGGGAACTTCCGAATCCTCACCAGCACTCAGACAGGACTCTCCCAGGCATCCCAGGGGTCCTTTCTCACTTCCTGGGACTTCTCCCAGGGCTGATCTCTCTAGCACGTCTGCTGATTACTCCCTCTGTCTCCTCCCGAGACACGAGCAACTGAAAAACTGAAAATACAGAACCTGAACTCAGCTCGCACAGAAACACAAAGACACAGACATGACTGCAACCTCAAATTCACCTGGCATGGAAACACAAAGTAAGTCATGAAGTCATGATTGTAAACCCGAATGTACTGAACTTGAAATGAACTTGAATTCAACCAGCAAAAAAAAACACAAAGGTGCTACTGTAAACCCGAATGTACAGAACCTGAACAGCACTGAAACACAATAATACAACTGTAACCTCTAATGTACAAGCTAGAACCTGAATTCAGCCGGCACATAAAAACACAAAGAACCTGCCTGCACACAAAGACAAAGATACATAGATAATGTCTCACCTCCAAGTGGGTCTTCGGAGATGAGGATGGTTGCTAATCCCGGGACGAGCCCCCAAAATGAAAGACCTCCGATTTGGGGAGACTCTCACTCGAGCCTCGGGATAACGCGACCCCCCCCAGTAACTCACGAGAGACCATCGTTGCTGCAATCACACGAGGTTTAATGACAAGATGACGAGATGGGGACCAGTGCACTGGGGCCGAGACTCATAACCCACGCAGGGGAAGAGTTCAACCTCGAGTGACCGGGAGAAGTAGTTTTTATAGGAAGAAACCATACAGCTCAGTAACCCGAAAGGGGACAGGGACGGTGTCACAGAAAATTCCAAAAATTCCAGTGATGATTACAAAGGGGCAACTCCCTGCCTCTCTAGATCATTAATCAGCTAATTCCTATTCCATTGATAATTACTAAGGGGTGATAATTACTAGGGGGAATCTCTCTGTCTCTCAAGATTACTCTCAAGATTACAATCTACCTTTACCTTCAGCTAGTTCCTGGAACCCTGGAACTGGCTAATCCTAGATTTTTGATTCTTCTCTTCCTGCTAGATTTTTGGCTCTATTTTCCTGTTAGGGGGATCTGGATTTATCCAGGTCTTTCAATACAATGGATTATGTCATGCAAGGTTTATATGATTATGGGGATACATTAATTTACTTGTTACTAGGTTTCAGGTTTCTTTTCCATATTCTGTCATTAAGGAAGATACAATTTTTTATGGACTGATAATGAATGACTAGTTGAAAAGATTAAAATTATTGAAAATCAGGGGTTATCTGAACAAGTGGATACTATGATAGACAAAATTGACTCCATATCCAAGGGTACTAGGAAGTTACCTGAATGGGTTCAGGCTGGTGAATTTGACGTTCAGACATTATCACAAGGTTTTGATAAGGTAACAGATACAATGTACCTCCAGAATGGGAACCAAAAAACTGATAACTTGTGAGATGCCCCCCTTGTCCAGCAAGCAAGGATGACCATGAAATCGAGAATCCTTCCCAAATCACAACTTTAATGGAGCACTTGGTTGAAAGGGGATTGGGGATGAGAGAGGGATGAGAGAGAGAGAGAGAGAGACCGAAAAGCAGCCGCTTTTCTAGGGTGGAGAGGCTCGGATGCTGATTGGTTAATGCCATTCTGCTAGGGCCCGAGACCTCAGGACAGGCCAGGGAACCAAGGCTCTGATATGCAAAACACAAGCCCCAGGCGCTCTGGCTCATGCGGCAGCATCAAAGGATCTGTATACCTCTAAGCTGTAGACCGCTGGCACCATCTCGCCATGGCGACGTCCTGGTGGCCCCTTACAGTGCCCCTTATTTTGTTTATAAAGAGCAATAAGGCAAAATCTATTTCCCAATCTGGTCCCCACCTCATGATGTGTGGATCGATCAAGGGAAATGAAAAAACAAGATACATCCTTCCCGTGCAATGGGATTGATTTTTCCCTGGGAGTGCTAGGGCTGTATCCATACACCCTCGCATATGCATACCTTCCTCTGTGCAGTGGGACTATCTGGTCTCTAGAGGGTCCTAAGGAAATGCATGGTTTTTGCCTATGAGCTCTTTTAAGGCTGAAAGCAAAATTGGGGTGAGGTTCCACTTTCCAAGGCAGCCAAGGCCTGTGCCACAATGACCTTGTCCCTCCTCATTTGGGCCAGCAGATGGCACACCAACCAAAGACATATGCACATCCACCTAGATAGCATGCCAAAAATATCTCTGCTCCCACCCATCCCTAAGGAAGGAAAAACACAGAATAGAGTCAGTCAGAAAATTGCTCAAAGGTAAGAGGATGCACAGGGTGCTGCTCAAGGTGATAATGTGAAACAGCTACTCTTGACACCGCCCAGAGGGTCATCTCTGCTGCCTCCGCACGAATCTTCCACAGCAGGACACTCAGCATCCACTGGGTCATCTTTCTTCTTTATTTCTCTTGTCAGTCTCGCTGGCACCTAGATTGGATCCTCACGATTCTGAGGGAAAACGCAAATCGCTCCCCTGGATCTGGTAATTATTGGATCCGGTCCACACCATTTGTTAATCAATACATCTTTCCACATGACCAAATCTAGCTCTGTAGAGCTTTCAAACAGGGCATGCCTGTCTGCTGCTGTTTTTCCAGCAATATTTTGAATTAAAAAATTAAGTGTAAAGAGTGAAAGAGAAATTCTTTCTCTGGGGGAAGCTGCTACAGCTATCTCCCCTCTCTGTTTTTGCAAAATTTCCTTTAAATTTCTATTTTCTCTTTCTATGATACCCTGGCTTTGCAGATTGTATGGTAGGCCAGTGGTATGTTCAACTTGTAATTGCTTGCAAAATGCTTTAAAGCCCTGTGAGGCATATGCCGGGCCATTGTCGGTTTTCAAACAACTTGGCTTTCCCTAAGCTGCCCAGGACTCTAAGCAATGCATTTTTACGTGAGTTACCTTTTCCCCTGCTAGTGGGGTGGCATGAATTATCCCAGAGCATGTGTCCACCGACACATGAACATATTTTTGTCTGCCAAATTCTGAGATGTGAGTCACATCCATTTGCCAGAGTGAATTTGGCTTTAACCCCGAGGGATTTACCCCAATATGTGGGTGATGTAACATGGTCACGCAGGAGGGACAGGCTTTTACTATTCTCCTGGCATTTTCCCAAGAGATCTTAAACTTTAAGCGAAGTGTATTCACAGGGACATGATAGAGCTGATGGAAATCTCTAGCTAGCTGGAGTGAATCTGTAGCCACAAGGGCGAGCGCTCGAGAAGCACCATCAGCTTGAGCATTGGCCTCTGCCATAGGTCCTGGAAAAAGAGAATGGGCACGGATATGAGCAACATAAAAGTGATTTTCTCTTTTTAAAATATGTTTTTGTATTTGTAAAAGAATATTAGACACTGTACTTGAGCTGCGAAATGAGGCTGCAACTTCAAGGGAGGCCAAAGCATTGACCACATATTATGAATCTGAAATTAAATTAAATGACTCAAGAAATCTCTGAAACACCTCCAAAACCACCAAGCACTCCGTGACTTGGGGGGAATCAGGCTGAAATTGAAAGACCACAGGTTTAGCATTTCCTGCCACCAAAGCCCCTTTTCCAGTCTTTGAGCCATCTGTATAGATAGCTAAGGCTCCTTCTAATGGGTGGGGCGAGGTAATCCTGGGAAAATACACCAAATTTTTCTCCACAAAATTTATTAAGGGGTGTCTTGGCACATGATTGCCAATAACATTAGGGAATGCACAAAGCAGGATAGCCCAGCCATCTACCATGGCTGTCAAAACTTCTATCTGTTCCCTCGTATAGGGAATTATCAACTTGTCAGGCATTCTTGCAAAGTGGGCTAAGCAAAGCTTTATTCCCATTAATGCTTGGCCAGTCACCAATTCTGGATAATATTGAACAGATCTTGTTCCTATGGAATTTCCATGCATCCACCAGAGGGGCCCATCTTGCCATAACACTCCAATGGGATAATTCTTTGTTTTGAGAATGCATAGCAAGATTTGTAAGGATGGATTCACCCGCTGTAATTGAGCTGTAGTCATAGCAGATTCTACCCTCTTAAGGGCCTGCATTGCAGCCGGGGCCATGGCTCTAGTTGAACAGATATCAGGATTGCCCTCTAAGATGGAAAACAAAGGCAAGAGCTCAGATCGAGGTATATTTAAATATCCTCTAATCCAATTTATATCTCCCAGCAACTGCTGGAAATCATTAAGAGTTTTAAGGTGATGGGTGCAAATAAGCACTTTCTGAGGCCTGATGCTTTCAGGGGTGATTATAGTCCCCAAAAACTTCACCATTGAAGATGTTCGTACTTTATTTGAGGCTATGTGGAGTCCTTGCTCCTCCAAAAGTGATGTAACCTTTTGGAAAACTTCCTTCAGGGTTTCCTGATGGGGGGCAGATAACAATAAATCATCCATATCGTGGACAATTTTTACGGTAGGAAATTGTCTCCTAAGAGGACTCAATGCTGCATCTACATATAACTGACACATTAATGCACTATTGGCCATCCCCTGAGGCAAAATTTTCCATTGATACCGAGCATTGGGTTGTTCATTGTTAACAGATGGAAGAGTAAACGCAAACCTTTCCCGGTCCTGAGGGCACACGGGAATTGAAAAGAAACAGTCCTTGATGTCCAAGGAAATTACAGGAAAATTCTTTGGTATTGCTGAAAGCAATGGGAGGCCCTGCTGGGCTGGGCCCATGACTTGCATCTGAGCATTGACTGCCCTAAGGTTATGTAGTAATCTCCAACCTCCAGAAGCCTTTTTGATAACAAAAATAGGCATATTCCAACACGATACAGAATGTTCTAAATGTCCTAGTTCTAACTGTTCTTGTACTAATTGTTTTGCAGCTTCCAGCTTTTCCAAGGAAAGGGGCCATTGAGGGACCCATACTGGCTTATCTACTAGCCAAGGGATGGGCATTGTCTTTTGTCTGGAAGCTACAGCTTCAGTGGCCCCTATGAAAAACCCAAGCCTTTTCTATCTAACTTGGAGACAGTCTCAATAGGATTTTGTCTACCTTGGAGACATTTACCAAGTCCCTTATTGGGAACATAGCCCTGACGTGCCATCATTTGCTTACTGGTGTCAGAGTAATCATTTGTAAGTCTCAATCTCATTTGAGACTGCACATCCCTGCCCCACAGGTTGATGGGCAAATCAACCACAAAAGGCTGAAAAGTCCCTTTCTGATCTTCTGTTCTCCAGACTAACTCCTTAGCACTTATATGCAGTGTTTGTGCATACCCCAGCCCTTGAAGGGACTGGGAGGCCTGTTGTAAGGGCCAGCATTTTGGCCATGCCTGGGATCTGATGATACTTTTATCCGACCCAGTATCCACCAGGCCTGAAAAAACCTTTCCTTCTATTTCTAAACTTAAGATTGGCTGCTGATCAAGCTCCAAGGATAAACAAGCCAAATCTACTCCCATGGGAGCAAGGCCTTTGTCCTTTAGGACAAGCCCCTCTGCTGGAAGCTTACTACACCCTGAAGGCAGAACCAAGAGTTGAGCTACTCTGTCTCCCGTGGCAATAGAAACTACCCCGTATGGAGAATGGCAAAGAATTTTAATGCAGCCTTCATAAGCAGGGTCTATGACTCCAGGATGGACTATCAGGCCTTTCATAATTGAGGATGAATGTCCCAAGACTATGCCAACAGTATCTTGTTCTAATGGTCCAGACATATCTGTTTCTATGACCTGAACTCACATATCTTGAGTTAATACCAGTTCGGAGGTGGCACAGAGGTCCAACCCTCTGGAGCCCTTGGCTGCCCTTCTTGTTGGGATGATGGAGTCATATCGGGGACTGCCATCAAGTTCTGAATTGCCATAATATTTTTGGGCCCTGGGTGCATGGGCCCCTCAATCCGTTTTTTGACAATGACTGAACAGCCTGAGGAATAAGTTGTCCATTTATATCCCTAACTGATCTGCACTCATTAGCCCAATGTTTCTCTTTCTTGCATCTGGGGCAAGTGCCTGGCTGCCTCTGTGATGTTACAGCTGAGGGCCCTGAAGAATCTGAGGCATTATTACTATTGGGACATTGTTTCATGAGATGTCCCAACTGTCCGCATTTAAAGCATGCCTTTCCCTTATCTCCCCTGTCACCTCTGGCAGCAACAAGCACAGCAGCTGCCAACCCTGCATTGGTAAGAGCCCCCCCCAACTTCACAGCAGGCTTTGATCCAGGCTTCTAATCCCTTTCCCTTTACTGGACCTATTGCTCTTTGACATTCCTTGGTGCTCTGCTAGAAGATGATCTGCTGGACGAAAGGCAGTGATATGTCTAAATTCCCAAACATTCAAACATTCTTTCAGCTGCCTCTGTCATTCTAGCCACATAATCAGAAAATGGCTCTGCAGCACCTTGAATAATCTTAGTTAAGTTACCAGCTGTTTCACCTTTATTAGGGAGTGATTTCCATGCTCTATAATGAATCTCACTAACCTGCTGATATACGTGCCAAGGATAATTATTCTGATATCCAGCAAATGGCCCCTGTCCAAGAAGCATATCAGCCATCCACTCTGGGTGGCCGCCTTGTATGTTAATGTGCGCTTGGGTTTGAGCCTTGTCCTGGGCTA
Organism: Myodes glareolus; assembly: GCF_982192425.1. NCBI lineage: Eukaryota > Metazoa > Chordata > Mammalia > Rodentia > Cricetidae > Myodes > Myodes glareolus. The sequence goes on along the minus strand of NC_142053.1, from coordinate 66,385,701 downwards.
TAGATTTAAAGTCCAGGAACTGCCCTGCTGGAAGAGCTGCCTTTACAATCTCCTGCCAGTCTGTAGGAGTCAGCGTTACTGTACCAATCCTTCTCAATAATGTGATTGTATAACTGGCATTTGCTTCATAATTTTTTGTAGCTTAAACCAGATCCTTAAGCTGTCTGTATGAGACTGGTTCATACCACCTACTATAATTCTGTGGCTCTTCAAAAACAGGAAAGTCAGCCGCCAATTGCGACCAAGTTTGCCTTCCTATGAAGCTATGGCCCTCTGTAGCTACCTGCAAGTACATGGGTGGAGGGGCGGATGAGGGAGGAGCAGAAGCTACGGGCGCCTCATTTCTTCTGTCCTTCGTAGTAAACGCATCATCATTGCCCCGCCTCTGGCTACCTAGCTCTTTCTCAGATTTAGTAGCCGCCTCCTCAAGCTGCTCTTCCTCCTCTGATAATTCTAGATCTATAAATTCCTTCACTACTAAACTTATGGGGCTTCTCTTCTCCTTTTCTCTTTTTTCTATTTCCGGATCCTGTTCTTTTGATTTTTCCTTTTTCTTTCTAGGCCTATCCTTTTGTTCCTCCTTCTGATCTGATTCTGAAAAGCTGACTTGATGTTTCTGTAATGCTTTGCAACCCTGTTTTAATATCTCTATATTACGTTCTTCCTTCAAGCAGTCTCGCACCATCCTCCAAAAAGGAAATGTGCCCCTCCCAATCTTTCCTTCTACTTGTTCCAAATCCCTGCCTAGCCTATTCCAAGATGGCAAAGTTAGATCACCTGAAGCTGCAAACCAAGGTGAGATTTTAACAATGTCCCTCACAATGGTAGCGGCAGTGCTGGAAGAGATCTTTAAATCACGCTGTCACAAAAGCGCCTGGATTGAGCAATAAATCTCTTTGGCACTCGAGGTGGTTCCATAAGAATTGCCCATGGCATACACTTACCCCCTGGGCTAAAGAAAAAAAAAACCCTTTTTACTTATAAGGAAGTCTTTTTAGAAAAATGTCGCTTGATCTACTGCAGACTTAGTTTCACTTTTGACTAGAGCTGCAGTCGCAGCAGTAAAGGCACTTATAACCTGGTTAATAGCAGCACAGCCCAAAACAGCAGACAAGAACGAATGTAAACATTACCACTCTGGACCAGCCTTAGCAATCAGCATACATCTGGAGGATTTCACTGACGTCAGTCACTGCTCCTTGTGTCGGGTTCTGAATTCTGCTCCCTCGTTGATGGCCGAAGTTGTTTGTTCGAGTCCGGCGTCCTGGGTTTAGACGGCACCAGATGTGAGACGCCCCCCTTGTCCAGCAAGCAAGGATGACCACGAAATGGAAAATCCTTCCCAAATCACAACTTTAATGGAGCACTTGGTTGAAAGGGGAATGGGGACGAGAGAGGGATGAGAGAGAGAGAGAGAGAGAGAGAGAGAGAGAGAGACCGAAAAGCAGCCACTTTTCTAGGGTGGAGAGGCTCAGATGCTGATTGGTTAATGCCATTCTGCTAGGGCCTAAGACCTCAGGACAGGCCAGGGAACCAAGGCTCTGATATGCAAAACACAAGCCCCAGGCGCTCTGGCCCATGCAGGAGCATCAAAGGATCTGTATACCTCCAAACTGTAGGACCGCTGGCACCATCTCGCCATGGCGACGTCCTGGCGGCCCCTTACAATAACTTAGTGAAATCCCTAGAAACACAATTAGGGCAGAAGATTCAGCATTTAAGAGAGACAATGATAAAAAGATTTGAAATGATTGAAGAAATTATTGGAGCTGGTGAACAGAGTAAGAAGGCACAAGGACAGGATACAATGTCAATAACAGCTGTTAGAACTAGCTTACCCAGGTTTCTAATGACGTACTCTGTAATTTATTCTGACAAAATGTCAACTTCTAAAGCATCTAAGGTAGTTAAAGAAGCTAGACAGACGACAATAGCAATGAATGATTTCAAAGAAATTAAGCAAGCTGTCATTAATTATGGCTTGCACTCTTCATTTGTTAAGGAAATGATAAGAACTTGGGCTTCTAATGTTAGAGCTACACCCCATGATTTCTCTCAGTTAGTGTCTGCAGTTTTAGATGATGAGCCTTCCTTGATGTTTGGAATTTATTTCAGAGAAGAATCCAAACATATGGAACAGCAAGGAAGAGCAAAAGGTATGGAGGTTTCCCAAGATCATATTCTTAGTGTAGGAGCATATGCTGATCCACAGGTCCAAGGTCTTTATGATGAAGAAGTACTGTCATTATGTCACAAAGCAGTCTTGAATGCTTTGAATAGAATACATGATCCAGCACAAAGGATCGAATCATATACCAGGGTTAGGCAGGGACAGAGAGGACACACTACTGACTTTGTGCAAAGATTAATTAAGGCTCTAGACATAGAGTAACAGACCCAGAAGCTAGATGAATACTTCTTGAATCTCTAGCTTTTGAAAATGCAAACACAGAATGCAAAAAGATAATTGGGCCTTTAAGGTCTAGATCAGCACCTATGGAAGAATGGATTCAGCATACGATGAAGGTTGAGACGTTTAACAATAATGATGAAACTTGGGTAGGAGAAGTGATTTCCAAAGCTATGAGGAGATATCAAACTACCAAGTGACTTAATTGTGGTAAATTAGGGCATCTGAAAAGGGATTGTAGGCAAAGAATTTCTAGGAATAATATCTCCTCTGGGAATGACAAAAGTAGGAGACCTCATCCTTCAGGTATATGTAGGAGATGCGGTAAAGGCCAACATTGGTCCAACGAATACAGGTCAACAACAGACAGACAAGGCAACTTGATACTATCGGGAAACCCCTTGTGGGGCCTCTCGCAGACCCCAAAGACAAAAGTGGCCCAGTCATTCCCAGTTACAATGGAAAACGTGTCTCACCAAGAAAATTGAAAACTGGTCTAAATGATGAATTACATTTGGAGAATGAGTCAAAAAAATCCAGTAGGACAGAGTAAACGTTTATTTTGGCAGACTTCTACTAACGATCAAAGACTAAAGCTAAGAGTCTGTATAAATGGTATTTTTATTGAAGGCTTATTCAACCCAGGTATGGATGTAAGTTTCATTACTCCCGAAACTTGGCATCCAAATTGTCCTCTTCAAGAGGTAGATGTTCAGTTCCTGGGAATTGGAACCCTATCTCGTGTAAAACAAAGCACAAGATGGGTTGAATGCATAGGGCCTGAAGGGCAAATAGGAAGACTAAGGCCATATATAGCGAATATTGCAATAAATTTATGGGGCTGTGATTTGCTACAGCAATGGAATACCCAGATTAACATTCCTGTAGTTTCAGGAACTCACAATTTTGGGAAGAATATAATGAGGTATAATGGAAAAAGGTCACCAGCCATTCAGGCCGTACTAGAACATACAACAAATCCAAACCTTTAGAGGTACCAACAGCCCTACCTTTATAATGGCTAACTGTGAGGCCAATATAGATTAAGCAATGGCCTCTATCTGAAGATAAATTACAGGCTTTGGAACAGCTGGTACAAGAGCAACTAGATGTTAACCACATTGAAAAATCTACCAGCCTTTGGAATTCTCCTGTGTTTGTTGTAAAAAAGAAATCTGGTAAATGGAGAATGGTGACAGATCTCAGAGCTGTCAACAAGGTAATTCAACCTATGGGTCTGCTACAATCTGGAATTCCTTTGCTGTCTCTATTACCAAGAGGATGACCTCTTATAGTTATTGACTTGAAAGATTGTTTTTTAATTATACCTTTACAAGAAAAGGATAGAGAAAAATTTGCCTTCACGGTGCCTACTTATAATAATTCTCAGCCTACTAGGAGATATCAATGGACTATCCTTCCACAGGGGATGCTCAATATTCTCACATTGTGCCAATATTTTGTTAGTAAGCCATTGGAAATAACTCATAAGCAATTTCCCAAGTCTGTAATTTACCATTACATGAATGATATTTTTTTATCTGATTCAAATAAAGATACTTGGAAAGTATGTTTGAAGAAGTAAAGAAAGTCTTGCCTAGGTGGGGATTACAAATTGCCCCCGAAAGATTTAGAGAGGAGATTCTATTAATTACCTAGGTTACAGAATAGGGATAGAGAAAATTCGAACGCAAAAGGCACAAATTAGGAGAGACCGGTTAAGGACTCTTAATGACTTCCAAAGATGGTTAGTAGACATTTCCAGTCTATGACCAGCTGTAGGGAAAACACCTGATCTAATAGTTCATTTAAACAAAACCTTCGATAGTGATAAAGATTTGAATAGTACCAGAAAATTGACAGCTGAAGCAGAAAAGGAATTGACAATGATTGAGGAAAAATTACAGGAGGCACATGTGGATAGGGTGAACCAGAATCTTAGTTCCATCCTAGTCATACTGCCTCCCAGAATTTCTCCTTCAGTGATTTTAATGCAGAAGGAAGATATAACTTTAGAGTGGGTATTTACATCTCATAAATCAAGTAAAAAATTAAAAACTTATGTGGAAAAATTCTCTGAATTAGTATAAATGATAAACTGAGACTTCGTCCACTGGCAGGTATAGACCCAGAAGAAAATATAGTGCCTTTTACTACTGAGGAAATAAGAAAGTCATGGGAAGATAATGAACCATGGCAAAGAGCCTGTGCTAATTTTTTGGGAGAAATTAACAGCAACTATCCCAAAAGTGATAGACTTAACCTCATAATGAGAACTTCTTGGATTCTTCCTAGAATTGTACATGATGTTCCAATAACTGGAGCCCGGACCTTTTATACCAATATAAATATATCAGGAAAAGCAGGTTATGAATCGGAAAAATTGAGTAAGGTGGAACAAAGCCCTTATAATTCTGTCCAGAAGGCCAAATTATGTGCAATTCTTATGGTGATAAGGGATTTTAAGAATCTCTTAATATAGTTACAGATTCACAATATGCAGAAAGAATTATCTTGTACATTGAAACCTCAGAATTCAAACCATATGACACAGAGTTGACTTCACTGTTTATCCAGGTACAGGACATAATTAGGAATAGACTTTGTCCAATGTACATAATAGACATCCGGTTCCATACCTATCTGATTGGTCCTCTAACACAAGGTAATGCTGAAATTGACCAATTGATTGGAAGAGTGTTGCAGGCCTCAGAATTTCATAAAAAGCAGCACGTCAATAGTAAAGGCTTAAAGAAAGAGTTTTCCATTACATGGCTACAAGCTTAGGACATTATAAAGAGATGTCCTTCTTGTTCTTCCTATAATCAAACACCATTGCCTGCAGGGAGTAACTCAAAGGGTACTCAAAGGAATAAAATCTGGCAGATGGATGTGTTCCACTTTATGACATTTGATAAATTAAAATATGTACACCACATCATAGACACATATTCAGGTTTTCAATCGGCAACTGCCCTGAGCTCAGAAAATGATGATTCGGTAATCACTCATTTATTGGAAGTTATGACCATCATGGGTATAACTGCACAAATAAAGACAGACAATGTCCAGCATATGTATTTAAGCAAATGAAATTCTTTTTGCTTATTATAATATAAAACACATTACAGGTATAACAAATAATCCTACAGGTCAGGCAGTTATAGAAAGATCAAATCATACTATAAAGGATATGCTGAACAAACAAAAAAAGTACAAAAAATAGGCCCAGAAATAGATTGCATAATGCTTTATAAACCTTGAATTTTCTTAATGCTAATGAGAAAGGGACAACTGCAGCAGAGAGGCACTGGATAATAGAAAAAACTTCTGAATCAATTTATCCTGTTTATTTCAAAGATGTGCTGACCTCTCGATGAAAGCCAGGAGATGTGCTACATTGGGGAAGGGGTTTTGCTCTTGTTTACACAGGAGAAGAAAAATTGTAGATACCATCTAAATTAATAAAGGTTCACTTTGAAGAGGAGAAACCTCTTGGAAAGGAGAAATGATAGCTCATCCACAATGATGGTATTCATACTGGTGGTAAGAAAAACATATAGAATGGGGGCAGGGTTCTGTTTTATCTCCACAGGGAAACACTCATCTATGAAAAAGTCAAGGGACCCTGGATATTTGAATACTGAAAGATGGAAAAATAACTGTCCAATACGGACTATCAAGAAAACTGAATAGGTTCTGTAAGTAAAATATACTAAATCATATTTCTAAATTCATAGAGCTGATTTTAGAGTTGGACTCTGGCTCTGTCCCTCTCTAATTCCAAGCCTGTTGTCAAAAGAAAAACCCAGAGTTTCTGAAGTTTCTATCTCATGTCAAGAGCCATGATATGGGACAGAAAGAAATATGAGTTTAGAAAACATCTTTGTTTTTCTTCATATCTATCATACCTTTCATTAAATATAACTATCATACCTTTCATTGAATATATGTATATCTGTATATGTCTATATGATTAATGTTTAAGTTTTCCACAATGAACAGTGTGTTTTACCTTCAGTGACATATGAAGTTTCCAGGAAGAAGATGGGGCCCCATAACAACAACTCTACCCGGTTGATATGACATCATGATACTGATAGCGCTACTACAAGACCTGTTTTGGGAACCAGCTGCACAAGACAGTTCCAACTTGGTTAGCTGAAATGGTGCACATCTTGCACAACATTCTGGCCAGACCTCCACAAAATACTCAAAGACTATTTGCAATTTTAAAAGACATTGATCTTGAAATTTAACCATCATTTTACTTTCACAGGATCCCCCAGAAAGAGCGTCGCCCCCATGACAGCTGGAAGTAATTCTAGAGGACTATGTCCCCTCTCCCAGTATAGTTTGTCCTTGGGTTTAGGGACATAATTTAGGGTTTGGTTATAATTAGTATATGGTTGAGGGTTGTGGAAGGAATTTTATAAGCTCAGGGATCTTTTTGAAAAGAAAGAGGAATAATGGATGATGGGATAATAGATTTGGACTTGTGAGTTATTGTTTTTAGAAATATATATTGGTATTGATTCTTATATATTGATACTAAGTTAAATTATATTGATTATTGTGTGCTTGCATGCTTCTACCTCTGTTTAAAATATTTTTATGTATTGATATATATATATATGTATAGTATTGATATATGTATATTTACCATATTGCATTGTACATTTCTACCTCTGAGTAACATACTTATATATTGTTTATGTATTGATATATATTTACCATATTGCACTGTATACTTGTACATTGTTTATCGTTGTAGGTAATATTGTCCTCATTTATTGCACAGTTGTTTATTGTCTTAGTCTTTAAGTTAGATAGGTATTGAGAATTATATAGATCAATAGTCATCAAAGTTTGTCATTTATAATTAAACTAATCAGGTTCTTTAGATACATAGAGATTATATTCAGTATAAATAGATAATCTTCAATCTCTTCAATGAGCTGTAGAAAATGGCCTTTAATCTAATTCAGAGTTCTGTGGTAGTGAGACACAATCGCTCCTAGCAACACTGAACTATTCCCGAGAGAATGTTGAACACCAAAAACACTCCACCTGGAGCCTTTCTTCTTTGTATAACTGGCCTTTGGGTAAATAAATGCCCATACCTCAACTACTGACAGAGGTACAGAGTATCCATAAAAGAATAAAACAGGTCTGTCATAGTCATATCCTGCCAAGACAGGGTAAGATAGATTTGAAAAGTTTCTTGCCTTTGAAAATGGTATGTCAGTTACGTTAGGCCTTAGCCAAATTTGGTTGCTTCAAAGCTGCAAACGTGACTTTGGGTGTTTGCCCAGGTAGCCAGTTGTCTCTGTTATTTGTCAACATGTTCTGGAAGTTGTTTGATTGTACTTCCTAATTACTCAGGTAACATTATTTCCCAACTCAAATCTTCGATGGCGTTGAAGATTATATAAATGTAGTTACTTTCTTCTCATGACTTGGCCAAATTATTTATTAATCAAGAGTTAAGCTAGTTAGAATAGGATATTTGTATTTATTGCATATTATTTCGTAGGTATGTACTTATTGTATATAATTTCATAGTAGGCTTAGAACTCTCTTACTTAATCTAAAGGCTGAGATGCTGTGGAAGCTCCTTCCACTCCTTCAGCCAATAGCCGCAGAGATACCAGCCCATTGGGGTGTGGTCTCTCTCTTTGTAAAGAAGCTGCGGCTGTCCTCCATTCTCTCTCTGACTTCCAGCTCCACTTCCAACTCCTAGACTCCTTTTCTGATCACAGAGAGTGGCTGTTGTCTGGGACAGTAATCTGTACATTTTTCCCCTTTGAATAAATAACCATTCTATTAATCATAATTCCAAACTGGTTTGGGATTGTTTGTGACTTACGCCATCAACTTTCCCCTGAACCCAACTCTTATCAACTCATAAAAAATGGTAATGCCTTCCAATGGGAGTGAATAAAGCATAGAACATTATGTTGATACAGGACCAAGTCCTACCCCCTGTATCAAGGCTGAGCAAGGCATTCTACCATAAAGGATGGTCTCCAGAAAACCAGCTCATGGACCAGGGATAGATCCTGGTTCTACTGCCTAGGGCCCCTAATACAGAGCCACCTATACAACTTTTGCCCACATGTAGAGGGCCAAGATTGGTCACATACAGGCTCCACTGCTGTTATTCTAGATTTTGTGAGTTGTCACAAGCTTGATTTCGTTGTCTCTGTAGATTTTCTGATCAGAATGTGTCTTACTTCCTTACTTATGTAATTCCCAACTCTATCTCTTTGGCTGGACTCCTAGAGCTTCTCCTGTTGCTTGGCTGTGGATCTCTTCATCTGCTTCCATCAGGTACTGGAGTAAGGCTCTATGATGATAGTTAGGGTACTCACCAATATGATTAGAGGAGAAGGTCAATTTAGGCAACCTCTTCGCCAATGTTAGGAGTGTTAGCTGGAGTTGTCCTTGAGGATTCTGTGAATCTGCCCAGTACCAAGTTTCTCCCTAACCCCTAATGATTCTTTCTATCACCATATCTCTTTAATTGCTCTCACACTCTGTACCTCCCTCAACTCAATAGTTGTATTCCCTCATGACAGGCAAATTTGTTTTTACCTTTTAATAGAGGTTCAACAGAATATGTTACATCAATATTTTAATCAAAATTTTATTTCTAATCATTTTAGAATTATTTAAGAAAGCTTGAGTTTCAATAAAATTAATTTTCCCTTTAAATTTACCTTAGATTTGCATTTCTTTGATGACTGATGTTGAACATTTCCTTAAGTGTCTTTCAGCCATTTTAGATTCCTCTGTTGAGAGTTCTCTGTTTAAGTCTTTACTCCTTTTTTTATTGGATTATATGTTCTTTTGGTGTCCAATTTCTTATACCACTCGGAGATAGCATCTTACACCTGGAAGAATGGCCAAGATCATAAACACTAATGACAACTTATGCTGGAGAGGTTGTGGGGAAAAGGGAACACTTCTGCATTGCTGGTGGGAATGCAAATTGGTAAAGCCTCTTTGGGTGTCAGTGTGGCAATTTCTCAGAAAATTAGGAAACAACCTTCCTCAAGACACAGTAATACCACTTTTGGGTATATATCCAAAGGGTGCTGAATCGTACCACAAGAACATGTGCTCAACTAGGTTCACAGCAGCATTGTTTGTCATAGCAAGAACCTGAAAATAACCTAAAGGCTCCACAATGAAAGAATGGATAAGGAAAATGTGGTATATTTACACAATAGAGAACTACACAGCAGAAAAATATATGACGTCTTGAATTTTGCAAGAAAATTGATGGAGTTAGAAAACATTATTTTTTGTGAGTTAACCCAGACACAATTATCACATTTACTCACTCATAGGTGGTTTTTAAACATAAAGTAAAGAAAAACAGCCTACAAACCATAATCCCAAAGAACGTAGACAACAATGAGTACACTAAGAGAGACTGACATAGATCTAATCTTCATGGGAAGTAGAAAAAAACAAGATCTCCTGAGTTAATTGGGAGCATGGGGACCTTGGGGGAGGGTTGAATGGGAGAGGGGAGAGGCAGGGAGGGGGCAGAGAAAAATGTTGAGTTCAATAAAAATCAATAAAAAAGATTTACCTTAGATGACTTGTTTGTACCACTCACATTCATAAAATTACAAGTTTCATTCATAATTTGTTTAAAAACTAGAGATATTTCTTCGATTTTTCAGGAATTTGTGGCTGTAAAATTGCTCATGTATTTATTTGTATGAATTTTCTGCATTGCTAATTTTTATGCTGCCAGGATATTTTTCCACAGATGCAATAAGATTTTGTGAGTATATATTGATCTCACATTTCTATAAATGAGTTCTAAGATTGAGGATAAACATCTGGCAACAAAATATTGGTAGCATGATGACATAGCAAGATATATAGCAAGAAATGGCAATGCAATAACAATCAAAAGGAAATCATGAATTTTAGCTTTGATTCTCATGGTATATAAAAGGAATATTATACACATACATAAACTTATCTATTTTCCATCCTTTTATCAATCTATCCATCTATCTATCTCTATATTTATAAACATATATTATAATTTCTCTTTATTTTTGTTATTCCCCAAAGGATTTTCTATAAACTTGAGCCCCAAATGTACTTTCATATGTTCTAATATAAATCAAAATGTGTCAGAATTAGGAAGCCAAATTTGAATAGTCTTAATTCTAGGTGAAATGTATAAGACTACAGGAAGGCACTCATGCAGAGTTGAGCTAACCCTTCATTATTTCTACAGGTATGGAAAGAAGCCCGAAAATCAGTAAAATGAGAAAATATTCATTTCTACTCTCTTCTTTTTTGTGTAATTGGACTTCTACCTTAATGTATCATACCTATCCACACTGGGTATAGATTTTTAGCACACCATCAAGTGACTTACATACCAATCTTCTGCAGGAGCACCCTCAAAATTGTATTTTATTACTTCTCTAAGTGTTCTTTTATCTAATATCTAAAATTAATTATACAGGAAAATTTTATCCAAAAGAAAACTATTCCTTTGAGATTGAGCTTAGTAACTGGTGGTTTGGATGAGAATGGCCCCAATGTATCAAATGTTTACATGGTTGTTACAACTGTCTTGAAAGGAATTGGAAGTTGTGGCCTTGTTGAAGAAGATGTGCTACTAGAGTTGGCTTTGAGGCTTCAAATGGCCATTCCAGATTCACCCTCTCTGAAGGCCCAAAAATATGAGCCTATTTCCACATTGACTAAATGTCAAAGTGAAGGAACTTATCTCTAGTTCCTTCATGGTAATTGTGTTTCTACCTCCAACAAAAGTACCACCTAGATATAGATCAGAGTTCTGTTCTCTCAAGTTTGTTGGAAAAAGGTGTGGCTAAAAGCCAGACCTTGTACTCCAGAAATAGAGAAGTAGATTTTTCCCAAGTCAAACAAGAGTCTAAGGAGCCAATTAAGCTCCAATTCCTTTTACAGAGATCACTTGGGATTCCACTAAGGGAGTGGTTTGGTACAGAATATTTTGATCTAGTGTGTGAGTGTGACTTGTTTTTTTTCTAGCAACAGAATGTTTAACTATGAATTTAGCCCATGACCTTCAATCGGAATGTTCATTTCCTTGTATCATGTTATTGCAATCTTTTATTTTACTCCTACATTTTGGAGTCAGGAATATTTTAAGCAGTTGGAAATTAAACACGGGTGAAATTTCAGTACTCAATGGAATTCTCCTCTGGTACTATTCTATATATTTCTTTGTTTTATTATTTTTATTCATGTCTTCATATTCTTTACTATATTTATAAATACCTATGCCTCTACCATGGAAAGAGGCATTTTTTTTAGGCTGGTCCATGACGATTCTTCCTTTTTCTAACTGCCTTCAAATTGAGGAGAAGCTGTAAATTCTTGGCTACTTTTCCAGTGCCACAACTGTCTAACTGTCTGCTGCCATGATACCCTCCAGGATGATCATAAACTCACACTCTGAAACTGTATGCAACCACTCAATTAAATGCTTTCTTTAGAAGTTTTCTTGGTCATAGAATTTTTACAGCAATAGAAATTAATACAGCAACCCAAAATGATTTAATGCATTTTAACAAAAGTAAAACCCCAATTTGAATCTCAGAAAGATCCTAAATCTGCTCTAGGTTATGACTACAATACAAGAAATTTGGAGAGCATATTGATCTCATACCACTAGTAAAAATATCAAAAAATTATATACATAGTTCAAATAAAAAAATTCTATTTACCAAATTTCATTTAGCATACTAGATTTCAAGTCTTTCAAAAAAGAAACACCCATCTTCAAAAAAAGAACTTAACAAAATAGTTCAATGTAGCACAGTATTAAGATTCAAAATAAACAAGATGACCACATGTATGTATAACAATGACATTGAATTTATAACTAGGAGAATGGAGAATTTTATATATATATATATATATATATATATATATATATATGGTCGCCTATATGAATAAAAGATGAAAACATTAAAAATTATTGAAAAAATCACTTATATAAAATCCACAAGGTGATTGTAGAAGTAATAATATTATAAGACCTAAATGCCCTTTGTAGTCTCATTTTACAGACAAAAAGAATCAATAACATAAGTAGGAAATCAAGGAAAATTTCCAAAACAAGAATGTGAAGAGAAAATGTAATAAACAAAGAGCAAGATATGTCAGAAAAGTGAAATTAAGTTTATAACATGTATTATATTCCTAATTATAATCTCAAATGCTGAAAAGAGAGAAAAGAACAGAAGACACAGAAATAAGAATTCCTCACCACTTCCAATTAATTATAACAAAAAACTGCCTCAAGAAACACACATAACATAAGCAAAACAATGAAACTAAACTCACAGGAAAATCACAGTGTACTCAAAAGTACATCAACAAGAAAAAGTATTGCAAGATCGGGGGCGGGGGGGAAGGAATGGAATACAGGTAAGAATTCCAATAACTTTTCATCAGAAAATATATAAGGGAAAAGAGCAGAATGAGTATTGAATGCTGTAAGTTAAAAATAATTATACAATTAAAAAATTCTATATTCAAAGGGATAAGTCTTTTGCAATATAAATAGAATTGAGAATTTCAGGAAAAAAAGACTTAATTAACAGCAGACCTGTCCTGAAAAAGGCATTAAAACTAGTACACCAAAGAGAAGCCATGGATACATGAAAAGCATATCTAAATTGAGGGAAGAGAGACCAAACAAATATATTTTGTTGTTATTTCTTTGGACAGATACCCATTATTTAATGTATAGTATTAAGAATGATGAGCTATAATAGCACGAAAGTTGGAATGAATTGGCAATTAGATGAAGGTGTAATATCACAGAGATATGAAAGAAATGTTAAGGATCATCTATTACAATAAGCCTCCTATGCATATAAAGATGTATATGATTTTTTAAACATTAAATTCAATTAATTCAAATATATTGCATATATTAATATATTCAAACATATGTGTTATTACATGTTATGAGTATAGCACAATTTTAAGTATAGTATAATCATAAATGCTAAGACATTAAATAAAATACTGTCACAAATGATTTAATTTTAACCAGAAAAACCTTTGAAAGGAAAAAAAATCCAGAATACTTGCATGGATAAATAGCAATTCAATTATATGAGTTATTACATGATTACTGCACTAAAATATTTATTTAAATATAATTAAAATGTAGATTATTTCAGAGAATAAATAAATAGCAAGCTCTTTGTTGCTTAGCAAATACCAATAATGACCCAAATGTGTTAAATGTAAATGATGAAGTAGATTATTTTATAGAAACTCAATCTGAAGATTTAAATGTCTATGTTAACATTAAGCAAATTCAGTATTAAAATGTATATTTAGGTGATAAATAAATGAGGAAATTAATAGCAGTTAGAAATGACTAAACAGAACTTCTTGGAGGAATTGTATGCTTGAAAGGAGAAAAGATTCTATAATCATGGTTAAGAATAGCAACACTCCTTTTTTAGGAAAAATATTGATAACGTAGGCATAAGAAACATGATTATCAATAAGCTTATTTAAATATTGTCATAAATAAATATATAGATCAATAAAAACAATTCTTCAAAGATGTCACCTATGTTTCTTCTTTTTTGTGTTTGACATCAGTTAATGATTTTCAAGATATCAGTTTAAACATTATAAAAATCATTTTTAGTGCTTTTATAATCGTAGACTTATTATTTTATAAATATTTTTAAAATTAAACATTCTACTATATGATTTTATTAAATATGTGACAGATTTCATCTCTTTGTTTAATTGATTTTTTGGTTTTATTTTTATTGAAAATACATTATTCTCTCATACAAACCATCCTCACAACAGTTTTAGCTTCCTCAACTCCTGCCAGCTTCCCCCTACCTTCTTTGCTTCCCAGATCTAGTCCACTTGCATTTTTCTTTTCAGAAAAGAGCAGAAGTCCATGTGATGATACCCAAATAGGACTAAACACAATATAATAATACAAGAAAAAAAATCCTCATATTGAGGCTAAACAAGGCAACCCAATTGAATAAAAAGAATTCCAAGTGCAGGCAAAAGAGTCAGAGATACATATCCTCCCACTGTTAGAATTCTCACAAAAATACCAAGTTAAGGGTTATAACATATACGTAGAATACCTGGTACAGACCAATCATGATCCTATGCTTGCAGTTTGAGATTCTGTGAGCTCATGGGAGCTGTGCTTATTTGAATCAGCTAATTATGTTCCTTTGGTGTTCTTGGAGATTGGGGATCAGTGGAAGAGGGAAAGTATCAATTTTAGCAGTCAGTAGTGGCGGTTTGAAAGAAAATGGCCCTCAAAGAGAGTAGCATTATTAGGAAGTATGGCTTGATTTGAGTCGGTGTGGCCTTGTTGGAGCACATGTGTCACTGTGGAGGTGGGCTTTGTGGTGTCATATAAGCTAAAACCACACCCAATGTGTCAATTGTCTTTGGAACCTGAGCAATAAGGTCTTACTTTCAAGTTCTGACCACACTGGCCAACAGCTCTAAGTGGGGTGACCATTTTTCTGAATATTTCATTCAGAAATATTTCATTTCATTGGTTAGCATGTGACCTATAATGACTATCATTTGATCACTTCTAGAAATTTGAACTCAAGTCCTTATAGTCATTTAATGAGCACTTGTAACCACTGAATCAACTCCAAAGGACCAACACTACATTATTAACAACAAATAAAAATTTGAAAAATTGTAATAAAAATAATTTATATCATTTGAAAACCCTAAAAGTCTATGAAATTAGGTTAAAGTAATATTTAGAGGAAATATTTATTTAGAGTAATATTTATTTGGATAGTATTAATTCCATATTTAGATAAAAGTAAAATATCTAAATAATTTTAGTTTGAAGGAAAGAAAACTAGAGTAGGACAAGATTCACTACCCCAATAAAAGAATAAACTGTAAATTATCAAATTAAGCAGAAATAATAAACTTTAAGCAAGAAAATGATAGGGAAGCTAAGTAAATTAAAAGGTAATTGTTTGAAGGTTACAATGATATACTAATTAAAATTTAAATTTCAATCTTCAAACAAGGAGTAGAAAATTTTAATGTATGTTTTTATACTATAAATGGACTCAAAATCAATAATTGTCACAAAAGTGAATTATGTAAATTCTCTGTCAATGTCAGTATCAAATGGTATTGTAATTATAGAGGTCTTTGTTATGCGAGCATATTGTTGAGATTTAATGGGACAGTTTCTGTATCTTGTATAGAAAAAACTATCTCACAGCAAGACCTCTGCACTTTTGGACCTATCATCTTTCTATCATGTGTTTTTTCTAAGCTATCTGAGCCTTAGGCATATGATCTATGATGTAGTTGTACAAAAAGGGAACTGTAACTTAACAAAATTTATCTATTTAGGGGCCTGGTGAGATGGCTCAGAATGGAAAAGAACCTGATACAAAGCCTATGGACCTGAGTTCATTTCCTAGAATATACTTGGACAAGGGAGTAAACCAATTCTCAAAAGTTGTTCTGTGACATCCATACATACATCATAGCTTATTCACAAACACAACCCCACCACATACCCACAAATGAAGAGACAGACAGATTTACATTCATACACATACATATATTCACATTACCACACAATAAATATATAAATAATTTAAAAATGTCCAAAACGTTCTCTACATAAGCTTATATTAATTTTTAAAATTTTGATTTACTCTCATAATATATTTATTGTTTTTACTCATGTGAGTGTATATAGTAATTGTTATAGTACACATTGATGTCAGAGAACAACTTGTGGGATATTTTCTTCATCTCTCAAATATGTGTCTTAGGGATTAAACACATCTTCAGGCCTGGCAAAAAGTACCTTTATCCACAGAGACATATAGAAGATCCATTTTTTTTAATTCACAGTATTTAATAGTTAATCTTGTCATTGTATTTTGGGGAGAAATGCTAAAACACACTTTTTTCTGTATCTGTGAACTTAGTTCCAGAGATTAGATAAGGAGGTGGATGTCTTAATGCTTTAATCCAATGATTTTTTTCAATAATTAAATAAATTAAAGTAGAAGTGAAATTATGAAAGTTGGAGCTTGGTATGAAATATGAGTTGTGTGGAGAGGTATGTTTCGGACCAAGGTTTTTTCTTAGACTCTTCAGACTTGTTCTGTTTCCTGATTACAATGTGTTTAGTAACTGCTTTCCTCAGTAAAAATATTTATGGTTAAACATTCACAAATTATACTCATTCTGTTCTGGTTTGCACATTCTTTTCTATTTCAAAATATTTATCTAGAGAACTATGTTTATATTCACATTCCATTTATTTCAAGATATTTATGTAGATAACTATGTTTATAATCTCACAATATGTATATCCTTTTCTCATTTTGTGAATCTGAAAATACTCTTGATGGCTTTGTTTTGCTGTTTTGCATTTGTATGTGTATATAAATGTTTACAGGTGTGGTAGAACACATGTATGTGAACATAGATGTATATGTGTATTACTAGACATGTAGATGTCCAAGATTGAAGTCTGGGGTCTTCATCAATTTGTCTCATACCTATACAATGAGACAGCTTCACACCCTGAATACATAGCTGTCTAGTTTGACTAGTCTGCCTATTCCTGAGGTTCTCTTTTATTGTTTCTAGAATGCAAAAATTTCAGGAAGACAACTATGCTCACTTAGCATTGAAATGGATAACATTCTTGTTACCATGCCTATGTGGCAAGCAATTTTAAAATGACATGTTCAACTAAAAAAAATTAGAAGGTTTGACAAAAGCAAATGTGCTATATTAAAGTTTGAAGTTCTAATATTTTCTTTTTTATTGAGTTTATCTTTTTATTTCTCAAAGTACAGTGGATATTCATATATATATTTGGAAGGTACTTTTTGAAATCTAGATACTTAGTTACTTTGCAAAAATGCTTGTTTCTAGATAATGACTCACAGTTGAGACTCTCAAGGTTACATATTTGTAATTGCTACTAGTGAATGGACATCACACAGTTTAAGATTTACACACTTATAGTCTTTACAAACAGCTAGGAAATAGATATCTGCTCTAGAAACTCTCTTTAAGAAGACAACATGCCTCTGAAATGATTATATTGCTGTTGAAACACTGGCACTGCCAAATTCTTCTTCCTTCACTCTTGAGTCTACTACCCTTAAGAATATACCATTGAAAACTTGATAAGTATAAATCTTAGATCATGTGTTCTACTTCCTGAATAATCTGAACTATGATAACCTGTGATTATAAAGCACAAACAGGAAATAAAGTACTATGATATGCCCTCTGCTACACAAGTACTTTAAGCTAATAAGAACAATATATATTTTGTAATGCGTAAAGAACTTTATTTTTGAAATATCATAGTCTGGACTTGTTAATTTAATTCTGTGTTTTTTTCATGATAATACACATGTTCTTGGTGACAATTTTAAAAATCCAATAAACATTTCAAAGTATTAGAAGGCTGAATCATGATTAATAAAAATTCAGAGACAGAATTTGGGGTTCAAAAAGGAGGACAGAAAAGTAAAACAGTCAGACATTAGATCTTACCTCTACCTCAGTGCGAAATGGTCATCATGCCTCCAAAAATCACAATAAGACTGTGTAAGAGAGCTGTCTCCTCTCATCTTTCTGGAGATGGGATTAAGGACTTGCACCACGATGAATAAAAGCATGTACCCAGGGTTTCTATGGAAATTAGTGTGGCTCTAACAACTTCCTTGTCTGTAAGCATGATGTATGGAAGTGTTTTACTCTCTAGTCTTCAGGCAAGCTTTATTTATTAAAATACTAATGAAATGTCACTTCATTTTTATCTTAAATAAAAAGGAGTCATTAACTAATATAAGAAAAACTATATACAATAAGTATAATAACTATATATAATATATGCAAGCAATAAATATATCAACAGTGTCTAGTCCTTCTGCATTTGAGAAATTCAGAAAAAATGCTTCATATCTCTTTTATCTGTTGAGCCCAACATCTTGTACCTAAATAATTTTCTATCATAAACTGCTTTCTGCATAAGCTAGACAAAGAAAACTATAACTATAACTATCTAGTCTTCACTTACCTCAAAGACCTAAAAAGAAATTAATATGAACTGAGTAAGCAGCTGGTACCATCTAGTGACTTCTAAAATTAGGAATAATGACAGAAATACATAGTTACCTACACAGTCACCCAAAGTTTCTCTGCAACATTTGGACATCCATCTTTGGCCTATAGGCCTACCATATGCAAAAGACTTTCCTGTGAAACAGAATATTTTGTGTCCTTCTTATGTAATTAGGTCAGCATACTGTTAGCAGTCAAAGCAGGAACATTTTCTTTCCCAGTACCTACTTTTTACACACAAAAAAGTAAACACTATGTGAAGTTTCTTCAATTCCCATTATCTTCTCTTAAGTAGGTTGGTGCTGTCAAGAGCAGACATGTCTCAGTGTCATAAAATACAAGATCCTAGATAAATAAAACATCTTAAATGCCATATTTTTATATCTATAAAGTGTTTGGAAATAACTTGCAATCTAAAATCTAAAACATTTCTTTGTTTGACCTTGAAACATACCAAATGTGACTAGAGTTTAATTATAACAGGTGGATAATTTCTAACCTATATTTCTTTATTATCCTAAAAATATTGTAATAATAATTATCAAGGATTATAAATTTGCATTACATTGCTATGTGAGCTGTATAGGTAAAATACCTTAAAAACAAGAGAAATGTATGTATGTGCAATATATATATATATATATGTATATATATATATCCATTTTTTTCTTTTCAAAACAAGCTCACATCTATTTCACCTTCTTTTCTTTTCAAAACAAAAAATGTGAATCTAGCTTCCTTTGTTTACCTTTTTATGACCATTATTCATAACAACTTGTAACGAACATAGTAAGTAAAGACAAACATTCATAATTTTTTTTTTTGGAAATGTTGGTATAGTTCTCTAGGATACTTCCAGCTGAAGTATAATGTTATCATCTTATAAGGGCTACTTATAATCTTTTGGGGAATTAAAGGAACTTGAAGATTAATATCAAGTCATTAGTATCAAGCATTATTTTGTGAGGCTATACCATCTCAGCCAGCAGTCTTGAAGTTGTTCTAAATATAGAACTTGTATGAAATTTCAACAGAGGTACTCTAAAACATTGCATCTTCTCTGCCATCCACTCCTATCAGAGATTTTTCAGGGGTTATCCTTCATCAAACTGTACTTTTCTCAACCCAGAATGAATTCAGAGCCTCTCATTTCCTCTGGAAACAAAAGAAAGACTTCTTCTCTAAAGTAACATATCTTTTGACTTAAATTTTGAAGTAATGATAATTTCAATATATATAGGTTGGTTAATTCAGGAACATTTATAATTGAATGTCTTTTAGCAGCTGTTACTCCTTCCTTAGCAGTTAAACAATTCAAGGGCAATACAATCACATATAGTATCCAGATTTTCTGTGTATTTTCAATCTTTACATGAAAGCTAAGTGAGGATGGATGAGAACTGGGAGCAGGAGCACTAATGCTTCTTTGGAATCCAAGTGGCTATATTGAACTCCTATTCCTAGAGCCCAATTCCAGTTATGACCCTTGCCAGTTTTAAAAAATTCCTCAGGCAAACAATTTTATTTTTTGTAAATTTGTGCTCCAAAAGGTGGGCAAAAAATGAAGCATGAGTCATAAAACTTCAAAGAAAGAAAGTGTGATTCAATCTGAAGTCAAAAAAGTATAACAGCCAGTCACTGGCTCTTACCTGTACCTCAGTCTGAAATGCCAATCCCGCCTCCAAGAATCTAAGATTGAGACTGTGTCTGAAAGCAATCTCCTCCTATTTTATAATCGTCTCTATGGTTAGGATTAAAGGCAGGTATCATTGGGATTAAAGGAATGTACTGCCTTGTTTCTATCTCAACTAGTGTGACTACTAGGATTAAATGTGTGTGTTATCACCGCCTGGTCCATAAGACTGACTGTTGTTCAAGGGGGGCATTTCATAAATCCAAATGAAACAACCTACTTAAAAGATGTGGTGATCTTCTCTAGCTGCATATGAAATAACATTATATAATAAAAGAGTTTCTGTGTAAACAGAGACTGCACTTTTTTTTCTAGACATAAATAATCACATAGAAACTATGTTAATTACAATACTGTTTGGCCAATTGTTCAGGCATATTTATAGTTAACACTTATGTTTAAAATTAACCCCTTTACCGCTGAGTAAAACTCTAATGTGTATATGTTCCACACCTTTTTTAACCATTCTTCTATTGAGGGGCACCTAGGCTGTTTCCAGGTTCTGGCTATTACAAATAGTGCTGCTATGAACATAGTAGAACAAATGCTTTTGTAGTATGTTAGGGAATCTCTAGGGTATATTCCCAAGAGTGGAATTGCTGGGTCCTGAGGGAGGTTGACTCCCAGTTTCCTGAGAAACCGCCACACTGATTTCCACAGTGGCTGCACAAGTTTGCATTCCCACCAACAATGGATGAGTGTTCCCCTCATTCCACATTAGAGTTTTACTCAGCGGTAAAAAGCAATGACATCTTGAATTTTGCATGCAAATGGATGGAAATAGAAAACGCTTTACTGAGTGAGGTAAGCCAGACCCAAAAAGAGGAACATGGTATGTATTCACTCATAAGTGGATTCTAACCATAATTAAAGGTCTTTGAGCCTATTATTCGTGATCCTAGAGAAGCTAAATAAGAAGATGAACCTGATGAAGATTATTTAGCTATCCTCCAGGAGGTAGGAAATAGACAAGAGTCCCAGGTAACCTCGGGTGCATGGGGGGGTGGGAGGGTTGTCAGAAAGGGAGAGGGTTAGAGAGAAGGGAGTAGGGGAGGATTGGGGAAAGATCGGGGGACTGGGATGTGGGGGAGGGAGGAAGGATGGATATGGGATCAGGCAAGTATATACCTCAACTAAGGGAATCATTTTAGGGTTTACAAGAGACTTGATTATAAAGGGGATCCCCGGTCCAAGGAGAGATCCCCAGATGGTTCTCTGGACAGAGGAGAGGGTGCCTGAACCAGCCTTGGCCCACAACCATACTGATGAATATTTTGCATGTCACCATAGAACCCTCATCTGGAGATGGATGGAGATGGAGGCGGAGAACCACGTTGGAACCCTGGACCTAGCTCCCTAGGTCCAAATAAGAGGCAGAAGGAAAGAGAACGTGAGCAAAGAAGGCAAGGGCAGAGGAAACCTTCATCCGACGTTGGATGGCGATACAGATGGAGACCCATATTGGAACACCGAACTGAGCACTCCACGGTCCAAATGAGGAACACAAAGATGAAGAAAATAAAAAAAGTAATCAGGACTGCGAGGGATGCGATCACCCACTGATACAAGGAAACTGATATAATGAGAGTTCACCAAGGCCTGTTGGACTGGGACTGAACGAGGTCGTGATCCAACCAGATTCTCTGAATGTGGCTGGCCCGGAGCCTTTTTGAAAAGCCATTGACAATGACACTGGGACTTGCTTCCTCTGCATATACTGAATTTTGGCGCTCCAGTCTGTTTGGACTCTCACCTTTCCTGGACCTGGAGGGAGGGGGGAGGAACTTGAACTTCCCACAGGGCAGAAAACCCTGACTGCTCTAGGGGATGGAGAGGGAGGAGGAGAGGGAGTGGGGGGAGTGGGAGGGTGTTGGGAGGAGGGGCTGAAATGGAAACTTTTATAATTTAATAAAAAAAAGGAAAAAAAAATTAAAGGTAAACCAGAAAAAAAATTAACCCCTTTATATTATTTTATATTTTACCACAAGGATCAGTGTTTATTACCTAATATCTTGCTCCTTGGGTAGTTATATGTCATCAACATGACTGTCTTCTTTGTCCCTATATATAGTGTAGTTTTCTCACCTAGCTATATTCTGTCCTGTCATGGGTCAAAGAGGTTTCTTTATTATCCAATGGTAATAAAAAATATTCATAACATACAGAGGGTAATCCTTCATCATCTCCCTTTCCTGTATATATAAAAAGGGAGGTTTTAACTTTAACATAGTAAAATAATATAAGATAACAAGTAACAAGCAAAAAATATTTTTACAATATTTAGTATATTTGTTTCTGGAAAATTAAGAAAATATTTTATTATCTATTTTATTTTTGTGCCTCTAAATTTTCATATTTAATTTATCTCTTATCATAACTAAAGAAAACTATAACTATCTTCCTTAAACGTGATCAAAGACCCAAGAAGGGGATTAAATTACCTATGTAAACAGGAAGCGCCTTCTAAGTAACTCCCAAAACACTAGACTTGACAAAGACATGATGTTGCCTGGGCAGTTACCTGAAATTCTTTGATGTTATGTTGGGGAATCAATCTTAATTCTACAGGCTTATAGTATCTGGAAGACTTTTCTATGAGTAAAGAATTTTAACTTTTTGCCTATACAGGAAGATTTTCAGTCACTTTTTTCTGTGTCCTACAGAATTTTTTGCAGAATATTTTAAAAAGCAGGTATGATGAAGGACTGTCCCATCTTCTTTAGGAAAGTTCGGCAGTCATGCTTATGTGGGTTCTGCATGTGCAGTTTATACAGCCTACCATCAAGAATTTCAGGCAAGAGCAGTTTTTTTTCCCAAATAGAAAACTGAAGCCAAATCCCATACGGTGTTTCTTCAATGTCCATCAGCCTCTCTAAAGTAATTAGTGCTGCTGGAAGAAGAGGCATGTGTCACTGTCAATGAAAGTAAGTATTTAAAAACTTTTAAATGCCATATTCTGCTGGTCTTTGACTTGTTGTATATTATCTAAATGAAATACATCTATGAATATCTAGAAATCATAACTAATGTGACTACAAGTTTAATTATTATAAATAATTTTCTATTATTCTACAATTTTAAATTATACATTATACTTTTATATGAACTCTATAAACATAATCGTTTAAAAAGAGTAGAAATATACAAATAACAAAATTGGCCTTAAATGTGTATCAATAAATCAGTACAAACCTATGGAAAGTATTCATTTCTATATCATATTCCCCCTATTTTTTTAAGAATGAGATTGACTGTGATGATTAATCCCTTATAGTCAGCCCCATTTAAATGAAAACAAAATTTTATAAGCAATAATTTTTAGAACTTGGGCAGTTTTTTCCCTCAAACTGCTTTTCCACTGTTTGGCTAAGTATTTTTGGGATTCATAGAGACCTTTTAGGTGGCTTGATACATCAAAGCACATTAGACTAGAAGGAATCCACAAGTTCTCAATTTCTGTGGAATCAAATGCAGAACCTCTTTTCCAAAGTAACCTATCTTAAGAATTTAAGATCCAAGTACCAGTCTATCCATCCAGAGGGGTAAGTGTGTGCCTGCCAGGCTGGCCAGACATCCCAGGAAGGGAGCACAAGAACCCTCCAATCCCCTAAACTCTCTGGCCATTCAGTGGGGCTTCGCCTTGGCTACTGGATTTCTCTACATATCCCAATAGAGCTTGCCACCAAGCACCCTTTTCGATCTGTGGGTTCCTAGGGCCCCCCAAATCAGCCTGCTTTGGGCAGAGGGTGTGGGGAAATAGTGGTGAGTGCAAGGCTGCAGGGGTTTCTTTGTTCCAGCAAGGGATCATCTACCAGGCTCGTCCTTTTGTCTGTGAGTTCCTTTGCCAGCAATTGGCCCTAATCCAGTACCAGTAGATCCATCCGGAGGGATCCATCACCAGAGCCTACTTCAGGGTGGAGAGGATCTGAGAGCTAACTCCAGTGCTGAGGGGTCCTAAGAAAGGACAGATCAAGAAAAAAAAAAAAAACAAGTATAGAGTAAGCCAAAGCAAAGCCACCAAGACTCTTCTAACAGAATACTAAGGAAAAGATAGACAGGCGCCAATGCAAGAATTCCTCCAACAATCTGAAAAGTAACATGATAACACCAGAATCCAAGGAATATACAACAGGAAGATTTGATCACCCCAATCCAGAAGAAGTAGAAGAAATAAACTTTACACATAACACTATGAAAGTGATAGAGATCATTAAACAGGATTTAAAAGGCTCCATTAAAGAATGGATGAGAAGACTAACAAAAAGTTAGAAGAAATGGATAAATTCCTCAAAGATACCCAAGAAAACAAAGAAAAAACAATCAAACAGGTAATGCAAACTGTTCAAAACTTAAAAAATGAAATGAAGGCAATGAAGAAAACACATACTGAGAGATGGCAAGATATGCAAAATCTGAGTAAATCAACATAAACTACCAAGAGACTACAGAATATATAATAATATAATATAATATAATATAATATAATACAGAATACAAGAGATAGAAGGAAGAATCTCAAACTCTGAAAATACTATAGGAGAAATAAATGCATTGATCAAAGAAAACAGCAAATCAATTAAATTCTTAACACAAAACATCCAGGAAATCTGGAACACCATGAAAAGACCAAAGCTAAAAATATTAGGGGTAGAAGGAGGAGAAGAATTACAGATCAAAGGCCCAGAAAATATATTCAACAAAATTGTAGAAGAAAATTTTCCCAACCTAAAGATGGATATTCCTATGAAGGTAAAAGAAGCATACAGAACACCAAATAGACTGGATCAAAAAAAAAATCCCCTCACCAAATAATAATAAAAAACAAAACATACAGAATAAAGAAAGACTATTAAGAGCTGCAAAGGAAAAAGTTCAGGTAGAATATAAAGGTAAACTTATCAGAATTACACCTGACTTCTCTATCGATACCATGAAAGCCAGAAGGACTTAGATGTGCTGCAGACACTAAGAGACCATGGATGCAAGCCCAGACTACTATACCCAGCCAAGCTTTCTTTCACCATCAGTGGAGAAAAAAAGATATACCAGGATAAAAATAAATTTAAACAATACATAGCCACATACCCGGCCTAACAAAAAGTAATAGAAGGAAAACTACAACCCAAGGATGCCAACAACACCCACAATAACTCAGACATCTAACAGCCCTCTACTAGCACAACTCAAAGAAAGGAAGGGAAACACAGGAACTCTACCACCAAAAAAAAAAACCCAGCTGGAGTTAATATCACTTAATATCAATGAACTCAATTCACCTATTAAAAAGGCACAGGTTAAGAGAATGAATACAAAAACAGGATCCAACATTCTGCTGTTGACAAGAAACACACCTCAACCACAAAGACAGACATTACCTTATTACCTCTGAGTAAAGGGTTGGGAAAAGGGTTTTCAATCAAATGGACCTAAGAAACAAGAGGGTGAAGCTATACTAATATCAAACAAAATTGATTTCAAACTAAAATCAATTAGAAGAGATGGAGATTGACACTTTATACTCATAACAGGAACAATTCATCAAGATGAAGTATCAATCATGAATATCTATGCCCTTACTATAAAAGCACCCACATATGTAAAAGATACTTTACTAGAATTCAAAGCACACATCAAACCCTACACACTAATAGTAGTATGTAACATGCACATGACAGCTTGTTGGGGGTTTCTGTCCTGCCCGGTTATCACAGCTATTTAGCCCCAAAGAAAATCACACAGATATCTCTATAAGTTATAAAGCTGATTGACCCATTAGGTCAGACTTTTTATTAATTCTTGTAACTTATATTAACCCATTATTCTGATCTATATTAGTCAACTTGCTCAGTACCTTTTCCAGCTGGCAGATCACATCCTGCGTCTTTGGCGATCTGGGCAGGATCTAGGAAGGAATCAACTTCCTCCTTCCTAGAATTCTCCTATTCTCATTGCATCATTTCTACTTCCTGTCTGGTTTTCCCACCTATACTTCCTGCCTGGTCAATCAGCGTTTATTTAAAACATGATTGACAGAATACAGACAATTCTCCTGCACCAGTAGGAGACTTCATCACTCCATTCTCACCCATGGATAGGTCAAACAGACAGAAACTTAACAGAGAAATAAGAGAACTAACAGAGGTAATGAGTCAAATGAACTTAACAGATATCTATAGAACATTCTACCCAAATAGGAAAGAATATACCATCTCCTTGGCATCCCATGGAACTGTCTCTAAAATTGATCACATAATTGGTAAGAAAGCAAACATCCACAGATACAAAAAAAAATTAGTAACCACCTGTGTCTAATCAGATCACCATGGAATAAAGTTAGAATTTAACACCAATTCTAACCCCAGAAAGCCTACAAACTCGTGGAAACTGAACAGTCAACTACTGGCCTGGGACAAGGAAGAAATAAAGAAATTAAAGTCATCCTTGAACTCAATGAAAATAAAGACACAACATACTCAAACCTATGGGATATGATGAAAGCAGTGCTAAGAGTAAAGTTCATAGCACTAAGTGCCCACATTAAAAAAACAACAACAAAACAAACAAACACACAAACGAACAAATAAAAAACAGAGAAAGCTCACAGGAGAGACTTAACAGCACAGCTGAAAGCTCTAGAAAAAAAAAGAAGCAGACTCACCCAGGAGGAGTAGAAGACTGGAAATAATCAAACTGAGGGCTGAAATCAACAAAATAGAAATAAAGAAAATAATCCAAAGAATCAATGAAACAAAGAACTGGTTCTTTGAGAAAATCAACAAGATTGACAAACCCCTATCCAAACTAATCAAAAGGCAGAGAGAGAACACACAAATTAATAGTATCAGAAAAGAAAGGGGGACATAACAACAGACACTGAGGAAATTCAGAGAATCATTAGGTCTTACTACAATAGTCTATATGCCACAAATTTGAAAAATGTAAAAGAAATGGACATGCTTTTAGATAAATACCATATATCAAAATTTAATCAAGACCAGGTGAGCCATCTAAATAGACCTATAAGTCATGAGGAAATAAAAGTGGTCATAAAATAGAAAAAAAAAACCTCCCAACCAAAAAAAGTCCAGGATCAGATTGTTTTAATGCAGAATTTTACCAGAACTTCCAAGAAGAGATGATACCTATACTCCTTAATGTGTTTCACATAATAGAAACAGAGGAGTTATTGCCAAACTCTTTTTATGAAGCTGTAGTTACCCTGATAACAAAACCACACAAAGACTCAATCAAGAAAGAGAATTACAGACCAGCCACACTCATGAACATCAATGGTGCCTGAACTGTCCTTGCCCTACTATCACACTGATGATTATCTCGAATATCACCATAGAATCTTCATCTGGCGATGAATGGAGATAGAGACAGAGACCCTCATCAGAGCAACAGACTGAGTTCTCAAGGTCCAGTTGATGAGCAGAAGGAAGGATAAGATGACTAAGGAAGTCAGCACCGTGAGGGATTGGGCCACGTACTGAGACAGTGTTCCTGATCTAATGGGAGCTCACCAAATCCAGCTGGACCAGGACTGAACGAGCCTGTGATCAAACCAGACTCTCTGAATGTGGCTGTCAATAGGGGCAGACTGAAAAGACATGATGATGGCACTGGGACCTGTTTCTATTACATATACAGGCTTTTTGGGACCCTAGTCTGTTTTGATGCACACCTTCCTAGGCCTGAATGGAGCAGGGGCTTGGACTTCCCACAGGGCAGGGCTCCCTGTCTCTCTTAAGGAGGGATGGGGAAGGCAGAGGGGGAGTGGAGGTGCGGGAGGGGAATGGGAGGAGGGAAGGAAGTGTAGATTTTTGAGTAGAAAAATAAGAAAAAGAACAAAAAAAAAAGAAGTTCAGAAGTTAAGATCCTTGTTTATATATATGCACTGACCAGGAAAGGTTTGTCTTTTTTTTTTTTAATTTCTAAGCAACATGGCTAGGACTAATAACATGGCTTTGTCTGTTGGTTCTGACCCATCCAACATTCCAACATGGTAGAGGCATGTTCATGGCCTCTTCAAGCCATGTTAATTGCCCCATTTTCAGGTATACAGCAAGTCTATGTCACCATAGAGCAAGTTGTAGCACTCTCTCACAAATCCATTTTATGTGGTGTGTTGCAGGACCTCTAAAATGAGCCAGAATCATTTTTTGATGCCAATATGAACCAATAAGCTGTCTCTTAAAGAAGTTGCATCTCTGTTTGCCACCAGCAAACAGAGCTTTTCTGAAGAAAACTTGGGTTTCAAGAAGCTTTAATTGTCTTCCATTATTGTGAGTCTAAAAACCACACTTTCTTTTGTTTTTTTCACCTTTATGTGAATTTATGTTGCAGGGCAGTGGAAGTCATTATGCATACAGAGATAGTGCTTTCATTTTTTAGTACCCATACCAAAATAGTTACACAAAAACTATACTAATTACACTGTTTTTCCAATAGCTCAGGCATATTTCTAACTAGCTCTAACATCCTAAATTAACCCCTTTCTATTATTTAATATTTTACAACAAGGCTAAGGGTTTGATAACTAAATTGTTGTTTCTTAGTTGACTACAAGTTGTATGTCTGACTCTGTTTTCTTTCTCCATGCACTCAGTGTAGATTTCCTACCTAGCTACATTCTGCCCTGCTAGAGGCCAAAACAACTTCTTCATTAACCAATGGTAATAAAACATATTCATAACATAAAGAGCAGACTCCCACATCCACAATATATAATAGAACTGAATGAAGAAGCAGGAAATTATTGTAGATATATTGGAGGTAGGATGAGAAGACCTAAAGTTAACTATGGTAATGCTTGAATATATCATAGGGTATGTTAGAAACACATACATTGTATATTTTAAATGTGTTAATTTCATATTTTATTAATTTTAACCCTTTTAATTATGTAAAAGTAGATAAAAATAAATGACACTGAGTTTTGATTTTACTGTGTGGACTGGCCTTGTGGGAGCCTAGTCTGTTTGGATGATCTCCTTCCTAGACCTGGAGGGAGTGGGGAGGACCTTGGACTTCCCACAGGGCAGAAAACCCTGACTGCTCTTGGTACTGGAGAAGGAGGGGGAGAGGGAATGGGAGGGTATTGAGAGGAGGTGAGGAAGTGGGAACTTTTATAAATAAATTAATAAATGTGAAAAAATACTTTATCACTTATAATGAAAGGAAAGAATTTAGCATAGTAAAGGTTAAACTACATTTTATATTTAGTAGAGTCTAACTTTAGTGAGAAGCTGAAATTTTACTGTCACTGTTCCTAAGTGACAGATCCTCAGAACCTGCCCATACTTTATGTTCAATGAAGATTTGTCAACAGATAAGGAGTCCGTACAAAAATATCAGTGCTGTGATTTTAATATATTTTCCCCTATAGGTTCATACATTTGTACCCTTGATCCTCAGCTAGTCCATTGTTTTTTAAGTTTGTGGAACAGTTAGGAGACTGATATTGCTAGAAAATGTGAATAAATAAGGTGTCCTTAGAGGTTATATAGCCTGGACTTCCTTCTTCACCTGTTTC
The DNA here is from genome assembly GCF_982192425.1 of Myodes glareolus. NCBI lineage: Eukaryota > Metazoa > Chordata > Mammalia > Rodentia > Cricetidae > Myodes > Myodes glareolus. Next base: position 66,355,875 of record NC_142053.1, on the reverse strand, counting down.
CAAATGAATGGTGAAGCAGCAGGTCTTCTTCCAATTTTACCATGCCTTCCCAATGTAATGAACTGTATCCTCCAGGAATTGTAAGTTGAAATCAGCCTTTTCTTTATTATTTCTTTTTTCCAGGGTATTTCAGCATAGCAACAATGAAGAAAATAAGATAATCTTTAGTAATTATTTGAATACATCATGTCTCATAAGATCCTCAGCCTCCTTATTTTGTTGCCTTTCTATCTTCATGAAAAGAAAAACTTAGACTGAAATGTATTTTCAAATATAATAACAAACTCAAAGAAAAATGAAAGAAGAAATGAAGTCTTATCACTTTGCTTATTTTATTGTAGATTACATATACTTTATTTCATAAGATTTGGGACTAGTATATATTGCTTCATAATGACAGTGACATGCATTCAGAAAGTGATTATAGCAGAAGCTATTTGTTGCCACCAAACATATACTATTTTAATCTTTACATTGACAATTAATATACTTTTGAAGATTTTATTAAGTGATTACATGACATCAGAAAGTTGTTATTTTTCCTATAAGAAATTAAATATGGTTCGTAAAATCTCATCAGGATATTTTACTTTTACAATACCATTAAACTTTAGAGAAAAATTGCACCAATTTTGTATTTGATGGAAAAAGTGCATTATTCAGTCCACTTATCCAAGTGTTAACCTCATGTCTAAAACATCTTTATTATAACATTCACAAATGTTTACCAATACACACAGCACTTAGCCAAGATGACATAAACTTTAACCATGATAAGCCTACTCATTGTCAGTTAGACATACATGTGCAAGCTTATTATATAATGCATGCCCAAATAAATACTACTAAGATTATATTTCTGTCTAACATGTGTAGAGCTCACATTATACTAACTATCTGTGACAGTAAATGTAAATTTTGAGCTTCACTGGATTATGGTATCTGTAAGTGACAAATAAAACACATTTCTTGTTCACTTTAGATTACATTTTAAGAAACATTCATTTCACTTCAGATTACATTTTAAGAAACATTCATCAGGGCTTTGATTTAATCAATAAGTTTATTTCTTTATGAACACAAAATAGAATGATATTTTTGAAGGTGCTAAATCACAGGAGGTAGAGTCCAGGATACAGATTGCTAAGGACATCTCATGGAGGTGTTATAGCATTTTTAAAATTTATATTTTATGTGTATGATTTGTCTGCCTGTAGGAGCATATGCCATGTATGTGCCCAGTGACTGTGTAGAACAGAAGAGGGCAAAAGAGCTCAGGGAACTGTACTTTGGATGGTCATTAACCACCATGTGGGTGTTAAAAATTGAACCTGAATCCTCTGTAAGAACAACGAGTGTTGTTTTTAAATTCTTAGTCATCTCTCTAGTTCATTTGGGATGTATCTAATATTGATTACCACCTATTTTGATCTTTCTCATCCCTGGTGTAAATTTGATGTGAATTGCATTGGTCTGCCATATCTTCTTTCTCATGATGGATAAAATACATATGAAATTTTATTCAAAACAAACAATTCCTTCAAAATAATTTTGTCAGGATTTTTCCTCTCAGGTATCTGAAAAATAATAAATATATATTCCTCATGAAAGGCTACTGATTCTGTTCATATTTAAATTTTCTTCTTGATATCCTGAAAATTAAGAGATATGATGCAAAGATGTATGTACTTCTTTTTGTCATTTTTATTGTTGGTTTGACATAGTAATGTCTGAATATATTAGAAGGTGAAAGATTTATTTGGATCATAATTCCATGGTGTTCAATAAATGGATGTTTTATTCTCTGAATTTACAGGAAATACTTCTTCACCTCAAGCCCGACAGGATAGTTTAATAGCAGCTCAAAATGGCCCTGTTAAACAGGAAGCAGAACAGAGTTATAACAGAAAGAGAAAAGAACAAGATATAACACTAAAAAATATTGTCTCCCAGTACTGCACTTTTTCCAACTAGTTCAACTTTCCACAATTACACCACTTCCCAACAGTCTATTCCCTTTTAGAGTCCATTGAAAAATCCATATTTATTAATCCATTGGAAATCAAGACTAAGTAGTGATAATAACATATTATATATTATATAAAAAAGAGATTAAATGGAGAAATAACATATGTATATCACATATAAGTATATAAACATGTAATATTGTTAATAATGAAAGAATGAAGAAATATTAGCAATTATAGACCTTATTTTTGCAACTGTTCTCTCTATATTTTTGTATATATGTGCACATATATATGTATATATATATATATTCTACAACATAATTTCATCACTTTATTCTTCAAGAGCCAATTTAGTTGATTATTAATCTTTACATCCTTGGTTGATGATGATTTCATTGAGAAGAACTAGAGTAATTAATGGTTTTATATGGGTTATGTTGTTTATCTACATTAATATTAGTTGAATGACTTGCTAATATTAATAAATGTCTTGACGTATCTTCTGTGTTCCAGGTTCCTGTTATTCCTTACTACCATTGTCATTTAGTAGTCCAATTTATTACTGGTAATTTAGATCAGTCATTTCTGCCTGTTGCAAGAAGCTGTGTCTTTGATGCATGTTAAGAAGAACTGCATAAAGATGACACCAGCAGACATTCTACCATGAAGAGAAAGAATGTTATCAGGACTCACTGAAACACAAAGAAGTAAATGCGAGTAAAGACTGCTGAGGGTGGCAAAATTTCTTACTCAGGGAAGAACCCTCAAATTTGTCCAGTACCAACTGAGCAACTACAAAATCATATGCATACAAGTTATATTTTATGAATCCAGAAGATTATAGTTATACAGACCTATCTAATTAGGAATATATATGCATACATATACATATATACATATATATATGTATGTATGTATACACACACACACACACACACACACACACACACACACACACACACACACATATATATATATATATATATATATATATATATATATATATATATATATGAAGAAACATATAAGCCACAAATTTGAGGGAAAACAAGAGGTTGCATGGAAAGTGGTAGAGTGAGGAAAGAAAATGGGGAAACAATATTATTATGTTTTAATCTCTGAAAAGAGAGAGAGAGAGGAGACAGAGAGAGAGTTATTATGTGTGTGTGAGTATGCATGTTTTCAGGTAAAAATGGATGTCAGGTATCTCAGCAAGCACAAACTGTGAGAAGCCCAGTCAGCTGGTATTCAAGATTTGTAGACAGATTGTACTTCCTCTGGGTGAAAGTGGTCTCCATTAGCTAATAATACTTTAAATCAGAATACAAAATAACAGAAAATGATATCAAACTTTTCCAAAACCAGAGTATGGAAAAATGACACCATGAACTGCATGCTGACTCAGAATTTAAATAATAATGTAAGTACATTCCCTTTCTCCTATAAGATATATTGTCCTAGCTGTGGTTCTGTAACAACTGTTTATTTGTAAGGCCATATTAGCCCTTTTCCAATATTATTGAAAATATAAAAATATCAGTATATTTCAATGGCATAAGCAAATGCTATATATTATTTGCTGTTATAAATGTAATTTCTTTAAATAAAGCATTTGTAAACAACATTAAAATTCAGCAGCAGCATTTTATAAAGGGAAAGCAAATGACAATTTTTTGTGTCTATTCCAATAGAAATATAACATTTCTTTTTCCATGACTGAGGGGGTCTAATGTAAGATTTTACCATAAGTTACTTGACTGATTATACTACAGAATGATACCACATAAAGAATCAGTGTGCTGACTATTTTTTTTGAAATTGACACAAACACAATTGACAAATTGTAGAACCCCCCCTGTCCCCCTGCTCAGCTGTCTGCCACCAGTTCGGCTAGGCACAAGCCCTCCCTCAACTGAAGCCTGTGCCCTGTGTGTGGAGCCAGCAATATAATATAAACTGTCACACAGTGGCTTTTCTTGCAACAATTCTATATATTTTCTCATTACAAGCCTCAGATTGGCTTCAAGCCCCCATGTGGATTTAAACTCCATGCCTCCCAAGCTCCACAGGCTCAGGACAGTCTCTGCCCACCTGGTTTGCTCCTTTCTGAGTTGTTTTTAAATCTCCCTTGCAAGTGCAGTGCTTGAGTGACGTGAGTGAGAATGCAAGCATTTTCCATAAGCTGCAACACCTTGGGGCGACTTGATCATGTGGAGGCATACACAACTTCCAGGTTGCTCTTCTCTACCCTTGGATTCTGGGTTTCTGGTTCTGTGTATGGAATTGATTTAATTACATTTTCTTTGTTGAGCAACTTATATTTCCTAGTTTTTAACAAATACTTGGCGGCCACTTAAAAAGGACCCCGTTTCTGTCACCTTTGCAGTGGTTATATTCATGACTTGGCAACAGTGCTGCCTACTGGATAATAGATAATATGGCACTTTTTGTTTCCAATGCAAATTTTACTGCTTTCTTTACTAATGCAGTGGATTATGTTATGCAAGGTTTGTATGACTATGGGGATACATTAATTTACTTGTTACTAGGTTTCAGTTTTCCTTTCCATATTCTATCATTAAGGAAGATACAATTTTTATGGACTAATAATGAACGACTAGTTGAAAGGATTAAAATTATTGAAAATCAGGGATTATCTGAACAAGGGGATACTATGATAGACAAAATTGACTCCATATTCTAGGGCAATAGGAAGTTACCTGAAAAGGTTCAGGCTGTTGAGTTTGACGTTCAGATGTAATCACAAGGTTTTGATAAAGTGACAGATAGAATGTACCTCCAGTATGGGAACCAAAATACTCATACCTTAGTGAAATCCCTGGAAACACATGTAGGTCAGGAGATTCAGGATTTAAGAGAGACAATGATAAAAAGATTTGAAATGATTGAAGAAATTATTGGAGCTGATAAACAGAGTAAGAAGGCACAAGGACAAGATACAATGCCACCAGCAGCTGTTAGAACTGGCTTACCCACGGTTCTAACAACATACCCTGTAATTTATTCTGACAAAATGTCAACTTCTAAAGCATCAAAGGTAGTTAAAGAAGCTAGATGGATGACAATAGCAATGAATGATTTCAAAGACATTAAGCAAGCTGTCATTAATTATGACTTGCACTCTTCATTTATTAAGGAAATAATAAGGACTTGGGCTTCTAATGTCAGAGCTACACCCCATGATTTCTCTCAGTTAGTGTCTGCAATTTTAGATGATGAACCTTCCTTGATGTTTGGAATTTATTTCAGAGAAGAATCCAAACATATGGATCAACAAGGAAGAGCAAAAGGTATGGAGGTTTCCCAAGATCAAATTCTTGATGTAGGAGCATATGCTGATCCACAGGTCCAAGGTCTTTATGACGAAGAAGTACTGTCATTATGTCACAAAGCAGCCTTGAATGCTTTGAATAGAATACAAGATCCAGTAAAAAGGGTCGAATAATATACCAGGGTTAGGCAGGGACAAAGAGAACCCACTACTGACTTTGTGAAAAGATTAATTAAGGCTCTAGACATAGGAGTAACAGACCCAGAAGCTAGACGAATACTACTTGAATCTCTAGCTTTTGAAAATGCAAACACAGAATGCAAAAAGATAATTGGGCCTTTAAGGTCTAGATCAACACCTATGGAAGAATGGATTCAGCATACGATGAAGGTTGAGACGTTTAACAATAATGATGAATCTTGGGTAGGGGAAGTGATTTCTAAAGCTATGAGGAGATATCAAACTACCAAGTGATTTAATTGTGGTAAATTAGGGCATATGAAAAGGGATTGCAGGCAAAGAATTTCTAGGAATAATATCTCCTCTGGGAATGACAAAAGTGGGAGAGCTCAGCCTTCAGGTATATGTAGGAGATGCGGTAAAAGCCAACATTGGTCCAACGAGCACAGGTCAACAACAGACAGACAACGCAACTAGATACCATCGGGAAACCCCTTATGGGGCCTCTCGCAGACCCCAAAGACAAAAGTGGCCCAGTCATTCCCAGTTATAGTGGAAAACGTGTCTCACCAAGAAAATTGAAAACTGGTCTAAATGATGAATTACATTTGGAGAATGAGTCAAAAAAATCCAGTAGGACAGAGTAAACGTTTATTTTGGCAGACTTCTACTAACGATCAAAGACTAAAGCTAAGAGTCTGTATAAATGGTATTTTTATTGAAGGCTTATTCAACACAGGTATGGATGTAAGTTTCATTACTCCCGAATCTTGGCATCCAAATTGTCCTCTTCAAGAGGTAGATGTTCAGTTCCTGGGAATTGGAACCCTATCTCGTGTAAAACAAAGCACAAGATGGGTTGAATGCATAGGGCCTGAAGGGAAAATAGGAAGACTAAGGCCATATACTGCAATAAATTTATGGGGCCGTGACCTGCTACAGCAATGGAATACCCAGATTAACATTCCTGTAGTTCCAGGAACTCACAATTTTGGAAAGGATATAATGAGGTATTATGGAAATAGGTTGTCAGGCATTCAGATTGTTCAAGAACATATAGCAAACAGCAAACCTATAGAGGTACCAACAGTCCTACTTTCAAAATGGCTAACTGAGAAGCCAATATAGATCAAGCAATGGCCTCTATCTGAAGATAAATTACAGGCTTTGGAACAACTGGTACAAGAGCAACTAGATGTTAACCACATTGAAAAATCTACCAGCCTTTGGAATTCTCCTGTGTTTGTTGTAAAAAAGAAATCTGGTAAATGGAGAATAGTGACAGATCTCAGAGCTGTCAACAAGGTAATTCAACCTATGAGTCTGCTACAATCTGGAATTCCTTTGCCATCTCTATTACCAAGAGGATGGCCTCTTATAGTTATTGATTTGAAAGATTGTTTTTTCACTATGCCTTTACAAGAAAAGGATAGAGAAAAATTTACCTTCACAGTGCCTATTTATAATAATTCTCAGCCTACTAGGAGATATCAATGGACTATCCTCCCACAGGGGATGCTCAATATTCTCACATTGCACCAATATTTTGTTAATAAGCCATTGGAAATAATTCGTAAGCAATTTCCCAAGTCCATAATTTACCATTAGATAGATGACATTTTTTTATCTGATTCAAATAAAGATACTTGGAAAGTATGTTTGAAGAAGTAAAGAAAGTCTTGCCTAGGTGGGGATTACAAATTGCCCCCGAAAGATTTAGAGAAGAGATTCTATTAATTACCTAGGTTACAGAATAGGGATAGAGAAAATTCGAACGCAAAAGGCACACATTAGGAGAGACCGGTTAAGGACTCTTAATGACTTCCAAAGATGGTTAGGAGACATTTCCAGTCTATGACCAGCTGTAGGGATAACACCTGATCTAATAGTTCATTTAAACAAAACCTTAGATGGTGATAAAGATTTGAATAGTACCAGAAAATTGACAGCTGAAGCAGAAAAGGAACTGACAATGATTGAGAAAAAAATTACAGGAGGCCCATGCGTATAGGGTGAACCCGAATCTTAGTTCCATACTAGTCATACTGCCTTCCAGAATTTCTCCTACAGGGATTTTAATGCAGAGGGAAGGTATTATTTTAGAGTGGATATTTATACCTCATAAACCAAGTATAAATTTAAAAACTTATGTGGGAAATTTCCCTGAATTAATTATAAAAGGTAAACTGAGACTTCGTCAACTAGCAGGTACATACCCAGCAGAAATTACAGTGCCTTTTACTATGGAGAAAATAAGAATGTTATGGGAAGGTAATGAACTGTGGCAAAGAGCCTGTGATTTTTTGGGGGGGAGATATTAACAGCAACTATCCCAAAAGTGATAGACCTAACCTCATAAATAGAACTTCTTGGATTCTTCCTAGAATTGTACGTGATGCTCCAATAACTGGAGCATAAATAAAAAAATGATTTATTTGCATCATTATTTCTCTGATGCAAATAAATCAGAGAAAGCAGGTTATAAATGAGAAGAATTGAGTAAGGTGAAAGAAAGCCCTTAAAATTATATCCAGAAGGCAGAATTATATGCCATTCTTATGGTGCTAAGGGATTTTAAAGAACCTCTAAATATAGTTACAGATTCATAATATGCAGAAAGAGTTATCTTACATATTGAAACAACAACTCCACCAAGTTGATAAGACATCATGACACTGATAGCACTACTACAAGACCTGTTTTGGGTACCAGCTGCACAAGACAGTTCCAACTTGGTTAGCTGAAATGGTGCACATCTTGCACAACATTCTGGCCAGACCTCCACAAAATACTCAGAGACTATTTGCACTATTTGCAATTTTAAAAGACATTGATCTTGAAATTTAACCATCATTTTACTTTCACAGGATCCCCCAGAAAAAAGTCGCCCCATGACAGCTGGAAGTAATTCTAGAGGACAATATCCCCTCTCCCAGTAAAGTTCGTCCTTGGGTTTAGGGACATCATTTAGGGTTTGGTTATAATTAGTATATGGCTGAGAGTTGGGGAATGAATTTCATAACCTCAGGGATCTTTTTGAAAACAAAAAGGAGGAATAGTTGGATGATGGGATAATAGATTTGGACCTGTGAGTTATTGTTTTTAGAGAAATATATTGGTATTGATTCTTGTATATTGATACAAAGTTAAATTATGTTGACTATTGTTTGCATGCATGCTTCTACCTCTGTTTAAAACATTATTTATGTATTGATATACAAATATATATAGTATTGATATATGTATATTTATTATATTGCATTCTACATTTCTACCTCTGACTAACATACTTATATATAATTTATGTGTTGATATATATTTACCATATTACAATGTATACTTGTACATTGTTTATAGTTGGAGGTCATATTGTCCTCATTTATTGCACAGTTGTTTATTGTCTTAGTCTTTAAATTAGATAGGTATTGAGAATTATATAGATCAATAGTCATCAAAGTTTGTCATTTATAATTAGACTAATCAGGTTCTTTGATACATAGAGACTATATTCAGTATAAATAGATAATCTTCAACCTCTTCAACAAGCTGTAGAAAATGGCCTTTAATCTAATTCAGAGTTCTGTAGTAGTGAGACACAATCACTTCTGGCAAAACTGATCTATTCCTGAAAGAATGAAAGACACTCCACCTGGAGCCTTTCTTCTTTGCATAACTGGCCTTTGGGTAAAGAAATGCCCATACCTCAACTACTGACAGAGGTACAGACTATCCATAAAAGAATAAAACAGGTCTGTCATAGTCATATCCTGCCAAGACAGGGTAAGATAGTTTTGAAAAGTTTCTAGCCTTTGAAAATGGTATGTCAGTTACATTAGGCCTTAGCCAAATTTGGTTGCTTCAAAGCTGCAAATGTGACTTTGGGTGTTTGCCCAGGTAGCCAGTTGTCTCTGTGATTTGTTGCATGTTCTCGAAGTTGTTTGATTGCACTTCCTAATTACTCAGGTAACATTATTTCCCTTCTCAGATCTTCGATGGGATTGAAGATTATATAAATATTGTTACTTTCCTCTCATGACTTCTCCAAGTTATTTATTCTATAAGACTTAAGCTAGTTAGAAAAGGATATTTGTACTTTTTGTATATAATTTCATAGGTTTGTCCTTATTGTATATAATTTTGTAGTAGGCTTAGAACTCTCTTACCTAAACAAAAGGGGGAGATGCTGTGGGAGTTCCTTCTGCTCCTTCAGCCAATAACCGCTGGGATACCAGCCCATTGGGGCGTGGTCTTTCTTTCTCTTGTTTTTATTTGTCTAGTGCTTTTCTTCTTCTTTATTTGCCTCTAACCACCCATTGCTTTGATTCTGAAATGTACAGTTTTATTGCCTTTAAGTTGTTATTACCATGTATTTTATCGCAGCAATGAGGAAAATAACTACTATAGCACTAAACAGAAGAAAATATTTTACATAGACTATACAGATAACTCCTATAACTTTACAATGACAATCTGATAGTTGAAAATACAATGGACTACATATGCATGTCGATAAAGAAACATACAAAGTGTCAATGAGATAATTAACATTGCTCACCATTATTAGTCACTAAAAACAATTAAACCAAAGTTACCATCAAATGCTAATTCTGCAGATCTTGCTTTTTACTATTAGAAAACAGAAAAATCAAATGTCAATGAAGATTTAATAATTTAGAACCTCATCTCAATGTTTACAAGAATATGAATTCTTTATAGTAACAAACAAACTTGGAGTAACGAATATACTCAGTCAGTAGGGTCCGACATAGTTTTTAAAATATCTACATTCAGTTATACTAACTAAAGAAACTCTTGAACCTCAGCAAAGATGGTTGAGAAACTTATTCAAACCCTTTATTTTTAAAACATTATCTAAGATATTTTTCTTTCTTATTTTAAATTTAGTTATTTATTTATTTATAAAAATTTCCACTTCCTCCCCTCCTTCCAATACCCTCCCAATCCCCCAACTCCCTCTCTCCACCCTCTCCACTCCTAAGAGCAGTCTGGGTTTCCTGCCCTGTGGGAAGTTCAAGTACTTCCCCCCTCCCTCCAGGTCTAGGAAGGTGAGCATCTAAACAGACTAGGATCCCAAAAAGCCAGTACATGCAGACAAAACAAGACCCAGTGCCATTGTCAATGGCTTCTCAGTCAGCCCCCATATCAGCCACATTCAGAGAAACCGGTTTGATCACATGCTCCTTCAGTCCCAGTCCAGCTGGCCTTGGTGAGCTCTCTTTAGATCAGTCCCCTAGCATCAGTGGGTGAACACACCCCTCACTGTTCTGACTTCCTTTTTCATGTTTTTCCTCCTTCTGCTCCTCATTTGGACCTTGGGGGCTCAGTACAGTGCTCCAATGTGGGTCTCTGTCTCTATCTTCATCTACCGTTGGATGAAGGTTCCCTCTGATCCTGCTTTCCTTGCTCACGTTCCCTTTCCTTCTGCTTCTCATTTGGACCTAGGGAGTAAAGTCCAGTGATGCAATATGTGTCTCTGTCTCTATCTCCATCCATCGCCAGATGAAGTTTCTAAGGTGATATCCAAAATATTCATCAGTATGGTTATGGGCCATGGTCAGTTCAGGCACCTTCTCCTTTGCTGCCTAGGGAACAATCTGCGGACCTCTCCTTGGGCCTGGGAACCCCTCCAGAATCAAGTCTCTAGCAAACCCTTAAATGGCTTCCTTAGTTGAGATATATACCTCCCTGCTCCCATATTCAACCTTCCTCCCTTCCCCACATCCCATTCCCCCAAGCCATCCCCAAACCTCCCCCTCTCTTCTTATGCCAATACCAAGCTGTTTTCAATACTGTAGCTCTGTAATAGAGTTTGAAGTCAGGGATGGTAATGCCTCCAGAAGTTCCTTTATTATATGAGATTGTTTTGGCTATCCTGGGTTTTTTGTTTTTCCATATAAACTTGATTATTGTTCTCTCAAGGTCTGTGAAGAAGTTTGATGGGATTTTGATGGGGATTGCATTGAATCTATAGCTTGTTTTTGGTAGAATTGCCATTTTTACTATGTTGATTCTCCCAATTCAAGAGCAAAGGAGGTCTTTCCATTTTCTGGTATCCTCCTTAATTTCTTTCTTCAAAGACTTAAAGTTCTTGTCAAATAGGTCATTCACTTCCTTGGTTAGAGTTATCCCAAGATATTTTATGCTATTTGTGGCTATCATGAAAGTTGAAGTCTCTCTGATTTTCCTCCCTGCTTCTTTATCCTTTGTGTATAGGATGGCAACAGATGGTTTGGAGTTGATCTTGTATCCTGCCACATTACTAAAGGTGTTTATCATCTGTAGGAGTTCTTTGGTAGACTATTTGGCGTCGCTTATGTACACTATCATATCATCTGCAAATAATGAAAGTTTTACTTTATCCTTTTCAATTCATTCGAATACACTTGATCCCCTTATGTTGTCTTACTGCTATTGCTAGAACTTCATATACTATATTGAAAAGGTATGGAGAGAGTAGACAGTCTTGTCTTGGTCTTGATTTTAGTGGAATGGCTTTGAGTTTCTCTCCATTCAATTTGATGTTAGCTGTAGGCCTGCTGTAGATAGCTTTTATTATACTTAAGTATGATCCTTGTATCTCCAATCTCTTCAATACCTTTATCATAAAGGGGTGTTGAATTTTGTCAAATGCTTTTACTTCATCCAATGAAATGATCATATGTTTTTTTCTTTTAGTTTACTTATATGATGGATTACATTGATAGATTTGAGTATGTTGAACCAGCCCTGCATCTCTGCATTGAAGCCTATTTGATCATAATGGGTAATTTATTGGATGTGTTCTTGAATTTGGTTTGCCAGGATTTTGTTGAGAATTTTTTGTGTCGATGTTCATGAGTGAGATTGGTCTGTAATTCTCTTTCTTGGTTGTGTCTTTGTGTGGTTTTGGTATCAGGGTATCTGTAGCTTCATAAAAGGTGTTTGGCAATGACTTCTGTTTCTATATTGTGGAGTACATTAAGGAGTATAGGTATTAGCTCTTCCTGGAAGTTCTGGTAGAATTCTGCATTGAAACCATCTGGTCCTGGGCTTTTTTTGGTCAGGAGGTTTTTGATAACAGCTTCTAATTCTTCGTGACTAAGAGGTCTACTTAGATTGTTCACCTATCCTTGGTTCAACTTTAGTATATGGTACTTACCTTAAAAAATGTCCATTTCTTTTACATTTTCCAATTTTGTGATATATAGGCTTTTGTAGTAAGATCTAATGATTCTCTGAATTTCCTCTGTGTCTGTGGTTATGTCCCCCTTTTCTTTTCTGATCTTATTAATTTGAGTGTTCTCTCTCTGCTGTTTGATTAGTTTGGAGAGGGGTTTGTCTCCAAACTAATTGATCTTGTTGATTTTCTCCAAGAACCAACTGTCTGTTTCATTGATTCTTTGGATTGTTTTCTGTGTTTCAACTTTGTTGATTTCAACCCTCAGTCTGATTACTTCCAGTCTTCTACTCCTCCTGGGTGAATCTCCTTCTTTTTTTTTAGAACTTTCAAGTGTGCTGTTAAGTCTCCAATGTGTGCTTTCTCCATTTTCTTTAATTGGGCACTTAGTGCTATGAACTTTCCTCTTAGCACTGCTTTCATAGTGTTCCATAGGTTTGAGTATGTTGTTTCTTTATTTTCATTAAATTCAAGGAAGACTTTAATTTCTTTCTTTATTTCTTCCTTGACCCACATTTGATTCAGTAGTTGACTGTTCAGCTTCCATGACTTTGTTGGCTTCCTGGGGGTAGCATTTTTTTTTTTTTGAATTCTAACGTTAATTCATGGTGATCTGACAAGGCACAGGTGGTTACTAATTTTTTTTTTGTACCTGTGGAAGTTTGCTTTATTGCCGAGTTTGTGGTCAATTTTAAAAATTGTTTAAATTTGTTTTTATCCTGGAATATTTTTTTTCTCCATTGATAGTGAATGATAGCTTGGCTGGGAATAGTAGTCTGGGCTTGCATCCATGGTCTCTTAGTTTCTGCAGTACCTCTATCCAGGACCTTCTGTTTTTCATGGTTTCCAAAGAGAAGTCTAGCGTAAGTCTGATAGGTTTAACTTTATAAGTTACTTGACCTTTTTCCTTTGCAGCTCTTAATATTCTTTCTTTAATCTGTATGTTTTTTGTTTTGAGTATTATATGATGAGTTGATTTTTTTTTTGATCAAGTCTATTTGGTGTTCTGTATGCTTCTTGAACCTTCATAGGAATATTGTTCTTTAGGTTGGGAAAGTTTTCTTCTCTAATTTTGTTGAATATATTTTCTGTGCCTTTGTTCTGCAATTCTTTTCCTTCTTCTACTCATATTATTCTTAGGTTTGGTCTTTTTATTATGTCCCAGATTTCTTGAATGTTTTGTGATGGGAATTTTTGGATTTGCTGTTTTCTTTGATCAGAGCATTTTTTTCTCTATGACGTCTTCAGAATCTGAGATTCTGTCTTCTTTCTCTTGTATTCTTTTGGTTATACTTCATTCTGTAGTCTCTGTTCGCTTACCTAGATTTTCCATATCCACCCGGCCCTCGGTTTGTGCTTTCTTCATTGCCTCCATTTCAGTTTTCATTTCTTGAATTGTTTTCATTACCTTTTTGATTGTTTTTTCTTGGTTTCCCAGGGTATCATTTATGGATTTACTCATTTCTTCAATCTTTTTGTTAATTATAGTTCTCATTCATTTCTTTAAGGGAGTTATTCATATCCTGCTTAAGAGACTCTAATTCTTTCATGATGGCACTTTTTTCCACTTCTTTTGGATTAGTGTGTTCAAGTACCTCTGTTGTAGCGTCGCTGGGATCTGTTGTTTTCATATTGTTTTTCAGATTGTTGGAGGAATTCCTGCCTTGGTGTCTGCCCATCTCTTCCTTCAAATGTTCTCTAATGGATCTTCTGGTACTGAGTCAGGTTCCCCCCTCTGATGAACTTTCTGCTAGAAGATCAGCACCCCTTGCTGGCCAGGATTCTTGCTGAGCTGACAAAGGGCCTATCTTTCCACCGGAAGGCTATTGAAACACAGGAACTCCTTCCTGCCGGGTTGCACATCCAGCCCAGTCCCAGCCTGCAAGCCGGCCGAGCTGGGTCATTTTTCGGCCCCGAGGAGGAAGGGAAGAATAAAGGAAGGGTTTTCTGGGTAAAAGATGGGATGGGCTAGAAGGTAAGAGGCTTAGCTCCTGCAGAGAGACCGGAAGTCAAGGAGGACAGGGAATGTCTGAGCTCATTCTTGCTGGGCTTCTGCCATGGGTCAGAGAAAACTCACCCCAATGATGAATCTTCTGCTAGTGGATCAGTGCCCCTTGCTGGGCAGGATTCTTGCTGAGGTGACACAGGGCTTACCTTTTCACCGGCAGGCTATTGAAACCTGGTTTTTCTCTCCATTAAAAAGCAAAGGCTGTCCTCCATTCTCTCTCTGGCTTCCAGCTCCACTTCCGGCTCCTAGACTCTTTTCCTAATCGCGCAGATGGTCTGTTGTCTGGGAGAGTAATCTGTCAGCTTTTCCCCCTTTGAATAAATAACCATTCTGTTAATCATAATTCCTAACTGGTGTGGGATTGTTTGTTACTTATGCCATCATATAAATATTATACATATAATATATATAATGTATGATATACGATATATGACATATAACATATAATGCACAATAACATAACATATATAATACATAATGCATAATATAATATATCATATATAATTATAATATATAGCATCATATTACATATTATTTATATATAATATAATTATAATTATAAAGTATATTGCCTGTATAATTAATATATATAAATATAAATTAAATTATAAATATGATATCAATTATATACAATTATATTGTATTATATAATATCATTATATGTATATATAAAATTCTAATATATAATATTTGATATATAATACTATATAATATATTATATATGTATGTATGTATGTATGTATGTATGTGATATGGTAACCCCTTTTCTGTGTACCAGAACAGATATATTCATACTAAATAAATGGATTATTCATTCCTCCTCTATAGATCACAACTAAACCAATTCAATCAAGATAAATGAAAAGTCATTTTTGAGCTATGGAAATTATAAGATAAAATTTATTTCAATATTACTATATCCAATTGAGAAAATCTCAAGACACAAATCTTCATGGATATAAGTGTTTATCTTTTTACAAAACTTGGAAATAGATAGTAGGTAATGTCCCTTAAAATTTTAGTTTGCAATGTTTACTCTATCATTACAAAGAATCCTGCATATGACAATAATATACAGAAAAAAGTAAAGAGAAGAAAATAAATGGTGACTCTGCAAACTATTATTTAATTAAAGTCCAAAATACATGTTTTCCATAATTTTTTTTCTAGTTTTCTCTTCTCCTTTACTGAGAATAGCCTTTCATACACATTTAATCTCCATAGTAAACCCCCACCCCCAAAAAAAACAAGTTAAAAAAGACCCAGCATGATACCACTTAAAGATCTTTCAAATTGTGCATGCATAGAAAAGTTTTTGATGCATTGTGAAATTATGTTCTTCCATTTTAAAATATTTCCATTCCTTAAACAGTGAAATCACATTTTAAATTTATTCATTGTGAACCAGTAACTATTTAGAGTTTTTTGTATGTAAGAGATCTAAATATCAAATTTCCCATTTTTTGTTTATCCTCATTGACTTCTGAACTTAGTTTTGTACATATCAGATTAAAATATTTTATTTGAAGATTTGTACTGGAGAAATTTCTCCACTTTCCATTTGCCTTTTCATGTCCTTATGTCAGTAGAGTAAGTTTTCACTGAAAGTAGGAATATACAAAAGCTAATATTTAACTATGGTTTTAAACTTTGCATCAGCAGAGTACTTTTCATTCACCATATCCATCTGTAGATATTAAATCCATTGACGTTCATCTTATATACTGTTATACTTTATAAGAATTATTAATTTTTCAACAGCTGTATATTCTGATTCTAGATAATATTCCACATTATGAAAGAGTTTTATCTGTATTGGACTCAATTAAACTCTTAGAAGATACTGAGTTTTCTAAAATGTTATAGATATTCAAAATATTTAATAGAAATTTAGTAGAATTGAAAATAGTAAATAGATAATAAAGCACTTTTTTTAAATGATAAGCATCATGGTAAAGAGCACAGTTGTAGGGCTGAGCACTGTTTTATCGGTTTTAGTTGGGAGAAAGAGTCATCAAGAAGTACGAAGTGTAGCAAGAGGAGAAACTAGAGGGGAATCAGTTTAAAATGAGTTCATAAAAGACAGAATGAATTACTAATTTGTGCTGTGTAAACTTAAATGTTCAGAAACATTAGTCTTTACCAGAGAGCTACTAAGCACTACTGTGGGGGGCCATCCTGTCCCGCAGGAATGAACGCCACCAAAAACGAGAATTCCTTCTCTGGTCACATCTTTATTTGGAGCATTCCCTTGAGGAAAATTGGGGGAAGGGAAGATAGAGCAGGGACGAGAGAAAGCTTAGAGAGAGAGCGTTGGGCCCCGAGGCAGCTGCTTTTAAACGGTGGAGCGGCTTGAACGCTGTCCTGATTGGTTAATGCCATTCTGCTGTTCTGAGCATGTGCAAGCAAGGGTGCTCAGGCCCACGTGGCTACCTCCAAACTGCAGGACCACCTGTGCCTCCAGGTGGCTCCCAACATCTCCCCCTAATTATTGTCTTTAAGAGCAATAAGGCAAAACTATTTTCCAATCTGGTCCCCACCTCACTTGGGCTAGCAGGTAGCACACCAATCAAAGACATACAGCACTTCCACCTAGACGCAGCATGCCAAGAATATCTCTGCTCCCACCCATTCCTAAGGAAGGAAAAGGCAAAGTAGAGTAAGAGATAAGAGGTTGCACAGGGTGCTGCTCAAGTCGATGGTGTGAAACAGCTGCTCTTGGCACCGCCCAGAAGGTCATCACTGCTGTCTCCGCACGAATCTTCCACAGCAGGACACTCAGCATCCACTGGGTCATCTTCTTTATCTCTCTGGTTGGTCTCGCTGGCATCCAGATGTATGTCAGCATTCCTAGAAAAACATAAACAAAACTCTCCTCCCAAATTAACATTTAAGAGTATTAAAAACTCTCAGTGTAAAAATTCAGCACAATCAGTACTGGAAGTAGGCTGGTTTTGAACTTAGAGACCTGTAGGTCTCTGCTTCAAAAAGCAAATCTTGTTTGCCTGTACCAGCAAAATTTTGAATTAAAAATTAAGTGTAAAGAATGCAAGAGAAATCCTTTCTCTGGGGGAAGCTGTCACTGGTAATCCCCCTCTATTGTCTAACAACCAAAACGGTTGTCACTGGGAATTGAACTCATGACCTTTGGAAGAGCAGTCAGTGCTCTTAACCTCTGAGCCATCTCTCCAGCTCCCTGCATTCAAATGAAAAAACCTCTAGGTAGCATTGTTTATTTCACCCGTTGCCAGGGGCAATAGGTAATGATAACCAGGTTGACGCGCCTTTATTATGATAATTAGGACCAGTTCTTTGAGGGAGAATGGACGTCGGCAATCATCGATCTGGCTACTTCCTGCTGATGAAGGGACGTTGTTTGGGGGATAAATGTTTTTATCTGACTGAATTTTTGGCGACAAATGTTTTTATCTGACTAAATTCTTGGCGACCTTGGTTGAGGGCGGCAGCAGCAGCGGACGGACGGCGGCGGCTGCCACAGCTCCGCCTCTGAGGCGCGGCCCACTGTGGCGCGCTCCGCATGGCCCAAAGGCATGGCTCCGCCCCGCATGGCCCAAAGGCATGGCTCCGCCCCGGGCCGTGCGCGGGCTCGCCGGTTTATCCTGTGCGCCCTGCCTCACCTCAGGCATCGAATTCGCACCGCCATGCTGTGAGTCTCCGACGAGGGGGGCATCCGCCCACCCGTGGGGGGGCTTCTCCTGCCCAGTCCGCCCGCGCGCAGAGCCCCGTTCTCTGGGAACTCACCTCCGCCCGCCCATGTTGCTATGGAAACACAGTTCAGAGTTTGGCCCCTCTCCGTCTTTAGGTCTTTAGCGGCGCTGCTGCTCACCATGCAGCTTCCGCCTCTGCCTCCCGAGTGCTGGGATTAAAGGCATGCGCCACCACCGCTGGCTACTTCCTCAAACAAAAATTAAGTTTTCTGTACGTGAGAGCCAGAGACTGAGCTCTCTTAACAAAATTAGGCGAAAATCACCTCCAAAAGCTCTGTGGCTCTTTAAGAATAGGAAAGGCAGTCTTAGAACACGATCAAACTCGCCTCCCTACGAGACTGTTGCCCCGAGTCTCTTATCAGCGAGTACGCAGGTGGACGGAGAGGGAGCGGAAGCCGCGGTCTCCCGTACCCCATCGTCCTCATAGTCCCGCCTTAGTTACCTCGCCTTTTTTGCTGCTGTTCACATTCCTCCTGCACTGAACTTAAGGGATTTTTCTTC
The DNA here is from genome assembly GCF_982192425.1 of Myodes glareolus. NCBI lineage: Eukaryota > Metazoa > Chordata > Mammalia > Rodentia > Cricetidae > Myodes > Myodes glareolus. The sequence goes on along the minus strand of NC_142053.1, from coordinate 66,337,019 downwards.
CCCGTTGCTTTCTGTACCTTCTTTCAGATACCTTAACTTTGATTTTTTTTTGTATTTTCTTTTCTATTTAGGCCTATCCTTTGAAATTCTTTTCCCTCCCCTTTTTGGGGGATTCACTGACGTCACTCACCGCTCCACGTGTTCAGAGTTCTGAAATTCAAGGCTCTCTGTGCTGGTGTCTGATTTCAGCTTTTTTTCTCGGGCTTTCAGCGCGTTGCTGGGCGCTTCCTTCTCAGGGTCCCCCGGTGTAGTTGTCAGGGTCCCTCAGCGTCCCGGAGTTTCGAGCACCAGTTACGGGGGGCCATCCTGTCCCGCAGGAATGAACGCCACCAAAAACGAGAATTCCTTCTCTGGTCACATCTTTATTTGGAGCATTCCCTTGAGGAAAATTGGGGGAAGGGAAGATAGAGCAGGGACGAGAGAAAGCTTAGAGAGAGAGCGTTGGGCCCCGAGGCAGCTGCTTTTAAACGGTGGAGCGGCTTGAACGCTGTCCTGATTGGTTAATGCCATTCTGCTGTTCTGAGCATGTGCAAGCAAGGGTGCTCAGGCCCACGTGGCTACCTCCAAACTGCAGGACCACCTGTGCCTCCAGGTGGCTCCCAACACACTACAGCATATACTGTACTGGAAAAAGATATATGTGTGTGTGTGTGTGTGTGTGTGTGTGTGTGTGTGTACATATCCTGACCTTCATTAACTACTTTTCAACTGATTCTAATCTAGGATATCCTCTAGATGTAGTGGTTCATTACTTGCTTGATATTTTCGATTCCATTAAATTATACAGCATCCGCATATAAAGGCTATTTAGGCAATTGTAACGATCTAAGAATGACAATGACCAATGCATTATAACATTTCAGAGGAATACATAAAGAATTGTACATTTAAAAAGTATAGGCAGAATTTCAATTAAATTATTGATACACAGCAATAAATAAAAGATTAGGAGATGGGGCAGGAGATACGATTCAACAGTTAATAGCAGAGAATTCTTCTAGAGAATTCAGGTTTCTGTAACTCTAGTGCTAGGAGATCTATTGTCCTCTTCTTACCTCCTCAGGCACTGTATTCACATGGCCTACAGACATACATGCAAGAAGAACACCAATACACATATAAACACAAACAAATAAAAAATGTTAAATTTTTGAGCCATAGATGGTGCAATCTTATTGACTTGAATCATTTACTAGAAAGTTTACATCAGTTGAGTTGTGGATTTGAGTTGTTCAACAATGTTTGGGGACAAAAGTAAGAAATTAAATTTTGAAGGACTTAAATTTAACATCTTTATTCTCCATCTTTTGTATTTATTTTCTTAACAACTGATGAAACCATTGATGCCATTGTCAATTTTTAAAAGAAAATAAAATGTCATATGAGGCAGTATCATAGGGAAATATGAGACCTAAGATATTATGAAATAATGCAGATTGTCACCTGTGAGAACTAAGAGTCCATTTGAGGCTTATGCTTACTTGTGTATGAAATTGTTTCTCATTAACTACAGATGAAGTTGATACAGTTGATTTAAACAAAATCATAGATTTATTCAGTAATTATAAAATATATAAAGATGGTAAGTCAACTGGATATTATAAAATAATTCTAAATGCTTGCTGTAACAACAGGAGAGCCATAAAGGAACAGGGAAGAAAATGTAATGGTGAAGACATGTGAATCTGTAACATGAGGGGCCGGCTTGTTGGGATTTCCGTCCCGCCCGGTACCCCAACAGCCGGCAAATCCCAAAGAGAAATTACACACAGGACTCCATAAGGTTAGAAACTGATTGGCTCATTAGGTCAGGCTTCTTGTTAACTCTTATAACTTATATTAACCCATTATTCTCATCTATGTTAGCCATAATGGCTCAGTACCTTTTCCAGCGGGGGCAACTTACATGTTGCTTCTTCAGTGATCTGCACAGGAGTGCTGAGAGAGTTTCTACTTCCAGAATACTCCCAGTCTCTTTGCTCCACCCCTACTTCCTGTCTGGCTTTCCCGCCTATACTGCCTGCCTGGCCAATCAGCATTTTATTAAAATATGATTGACAGAATACAGACAATTCTCCCACACCATGAATCAGTTCTCTCTTTGCTGTGAATAATGACCAGAGGACAGAAACTTAAAGAAACTTGTATTTATTGGGTCTTTACAGTTTTGGGTACAATTGACAGAGGCTGGAAAAGTGCTCTGAATAGATAGATCTAGATGTAGTGATATACTGGTGAGATAACTCTCTACAGTGGTTCAGCAGTCATAAAGAAGGGAGAAATAAATCCTTTTCTTTTTTCATTTCCTGTTAGTCAGTCGAGCATCCCTTTCCAGGTATTGATGCAAACCATATTATAATATTCTATCACTTTAACTTTTAGATTTGTTGAGTGTTAATAGTTTCAAGATTAAAAAGTGATGTTGAGTTTGAGTAAAATGTATTGGTACCTAAAATTAGCATTTATAATTAGATGCAAATTACTTATGTTATTTTCAATTCATTATTTTCTTGCTTTACACAATTTCATTTTTCACACATGAAGGAACAATAATCATTTTGCTATTGTGGTTTAGTTATTGTGGTCTTAGAATAATGTCTAAAGTTGTTCACAACTTACTTTTTTAATATACCATTAAAAATGAACTGAACATGTTCTCAGTGTACCTTCATTAAGAAATAAGCCCAACAAAGGGATAACAATACCATCATAAAGGAACACATGTATCACTTAAGCTCCCTAAATATGTATGGGTTTCTTTAAGTTCAGGAAAATTGAGTTTCTACTTGTTTGCCAAAGACAAATTTAATATTGTAAATAAAATATACATAATGTGATTCCCATCCAGTAGAAAAGATGAAGGGTTGAGAATGTGGTATACATTTATGTTTTTAAACAGTTTATATATTTAAAAATAGTTATACACATACACTCTTATTTAAGAATGTAAAAGGTAATAGATTTATTTTTTTCTTCTGGGAACACATTGAGAATTCTTAAATTATAAATAAGTAAAACTACAAATCAAAACATACAAAGTTTAAAAAACAATGATCATTGCATATTTGTTGATTTTACTATGACAAATATAACTTATAATATTTTGATATGCATTTGGAAGATGAAGTAATTTGAATAAGATTCATAATTTCAATATAAAATTGCAATGTTGTTTCTAGGTTTTTATTCAATAACTATATTACTATAGAGCTTGCTTAAATATAGCACTTCGTATGGTTTAACAAATTAATACAATTATTTATATATATGTATAATTTTCCAATATATATTTTATAACTCTACTTTTGGATCTAAAGTTAGTAGGTAATTGAGATTACATTTTGTAAAGTTTTCTGCTTATAATCATATTGATTTGATTATGTGTTCCTGATATATTAATATTTTTATCTATTAAATTGAATTTCATTATTTTGAAATCAAAAGATCCTAGTATACTATTTAATATTTCATGGACTTTAATTATACTATATTTTCATATAATTAAATATCAGAAATCTTATAATGTCTAAAAATCTATGTCATGGTAAAGTCTTCATTAGGATTAGGCTTAATTATACATACATACATACACACACACTCATATATATATATGAGTAATAATATATGTAAATTACTGAATATAATAATATATTCTCATATATATGAGAATAATAAAGGTAGTATGAAGCACACACACACATATATATATATATATATTCATATTACCTTTATTATTCTTTTGTATATTCCTTGTATGACTGATCTCATTAAGTCTTTTACCTTGAAGACATGTTAGATTTTGTTAAAGAATTTTTCAGCATCTATTGAGATGATCATGTTTTTTTTTCCTTTCAGTTTTTTATATGATAGATCACATTAACAATTTTTCATATGTTGAATTGTCCATGCATCTTTGGGATTAAGTCCACTTGATAAAACAGGATGATCTATTTGATATACTCTTGGATTCTACTTGCAATATTTTGTTGAGTGTTTGTACATCAAAATTCATGAGGAATGTTAATCTGTAATACTCTTTATTTCCTTAATATTTGTGTGCTTTTTGTTATCAAAATAACTGTGCCCTCAGAAAATAAAATGGGCAATGTTCCCCCTGTTAGAATTTTTTAGAATACTTTGAGGAAGACATGTATTAGCTCTTATTTGAAAACTTGGTAAAATTTTGCACTAAATGCATTTGGCCCTCAGCTTTTATTAGTTAGAAGATATTTAATGGCTGATTCTATATGAGGAAAATATAGAATACATATTTTGTAATACAAATATGCAAACATTCTGTAGATCAATAAGAGTATTTCACAAATAAAAACATGAAAAATAAATATTAATTTATAATTGATAAAAAATATTATAACATAATGTAATTTATTTATTTATTTATTAAAAATTTCCACCTCCTCCCCACCTCCCTTTTCCCTCTTCCCCCATCCCCTTCCCCTTCCAGTCCTAAGAGCAGTCAGTGTTCCCTGCCCTGTGGGAATTCCAAGGTCCCCCCTCTTCCATACAAGTCTATGAAGGTGGGCATCTAAACAAACCAGGCTCCCACAAAGTCAGTCCATACAGTAGAATCAAAATCCAGTGCCATTGTCCTTGGCTTCTAAGTCAGATTTCATTGACAGCCACATTCAGAGAGTCCGGTTCGATCACATGCTTCATCACTCCCAGTCCAGCTGACCTTGGTGAGCTCCCATTAGATCAGTCACACTGTCTCAGTGGGTGGACGCACCCGTCGAGTTCCTGACTTCTTTGCCCATGTTCTCCTTCCTTCTGCTCCTCATTTGGACCTTGGGAGCTCAGTCCATTGCTCCAATGTTGGTCTCTGTCTCTATCTCCATCCATCGCCAGATGAAGGTTCTATGGTGATATGCAAGATATTCATCAGTGTGGCTATGGGACAAGGTCAGCTCAGGCACCCTCCCCTCTGCTGCTCAAGAAACTATCTGGGGACATCTCCTTGGACCTAGGAACCCCTCTAGAGTCAAGTCTCTTGCAAACCCTAAAATAGCTCCCTTAATTAAGATATTTACTTCCCTGCTCCCATATCAACCCTTACTCCATCCCACCCATCCCATTCCCCCAATCTCTCCCCAATCCGCCACTTCTCTCTACCCATCTCCCCTTACAAACCATCCGCCCCGCACACCCAACTTTTGCCTGGCAATCTTGTCTGCTTCCAATGTCCAGGAGGATAACTGTATGATTTTCTTTGGGTTCTTATTTAGCTTCTCTAGGATCACAAATTATAGGCTTAATGTCCTTTATTTATGGCTAGAATCCACATATGAGTGAGTACATATCATATTCATCTTTTTGGATCTGGGTTATCTCACTCAGCAAAGCGTTTTCTATTTCCAACCATTTGCATGCAAAATTCAAGATGTCATTGTTTTTTACCAAAAAAAAAAAACCAATGTAATTTTAATGAAGACTCCAGAATATTTTTATTATTAAATATGAGCTTCATAACTTTTATTTATATACTATGGATTGTTAAAGTATGAGATTTCACATTGGCAATATTATACATTCTAAATTGTATATTTTTTCATGCACAATTCAATATACATGATATCCCCAGATGTCAAATAAGCAATTTTTCTAAAATAGCAATAAAACACTTTACAAAAATAACTTAAATACAGAAGAAACTTGTATCTGAGCAGTCTTTGAATAGAACTTTCTGCTTCATTTAGGAGATAGTATGCCTGAATATAAAACAATTCCTTGCTTGTCTGACTTCAGGTCAGAATAGAATCTGGAACATAGTGAGTGATTTGCTAATATTTTATACTACCATTGTATTATTATTTTTATACCACAAATATTGTTAAATTTGTTGGCAACATTAATATTCTCTTATGCTTGTAAATTTAAGAAACTTGTGACTCCAGACATTGAAAGAACTATACTCAACTTCATATGAAAATACAAAAATACAAGATAGCCAAAAAAATCCTGTATAAAAGAGGAACTTCCAGAGACATCATCATACCTGACTTCAAGCTCCACTACAGATCTATAATAATGAAAGCAGTTTGGTATTGACACAAAAACAAACAGATGAACAAATGAAATCAAATTGAAGACACTGATATCAATCCATACACCTATGGAGACTTGATTATTGACAAAGAAGTTAAATTTTACAATGGAAAAAAGAAAACATATTCAATGAATGATGTTGGCACAACTGCATGTTGACATATAGAAGACCACAAAGAGTTCCATATCAATTTCCATGCGGTAAACTCAAGTCCAAATGTATTAAAGACTTCAGCATGAATTCAGCAACAATGAATATCATAGAAGAGAAAGTGGGAAGTACCCTTGAATGCATTGTCACAGAAGACTACATCTTGAATATAATCCCAGTAGCACAGATATTGAGATTGATATCTAATAAATGGGACCTCCTGAGACTAAGAAGCTTCTGTAAGGTCAAGGACACAGTCTGCAAAACAAAATGTCAGGCTACAAAATGGGAAAATACCTACCCCCAGATCTAACAGATGTCTGACATTCAAGATACACAAAGAACTCAAAAAACTAGACATTAAAATACCAAATAACCAAATTAAAAAATGGGGTACAAATCTAAACAGAAAATTCAAATAAGAGAAATTTTCAAATGGCTTAAAGACACTTAAGGAATTATTCGCCATCCTTTGCCATAAGGGAAATACAAATCAAAACAATTCTGGGGTGCTTTCTTACACCAGATCAGAATGACTAAAATAAAAAACAGTAATGATAGCTAATGCTGGAGAGGATGTTGAGGAAGAATAACAGTAATTCATTGCTGGTGAGAATGTAAACTTGTACAGCTACTTTGAAAATCAATGTGGTATGTTGTAAAATTGGGAATCAATCTACCTCAAGACCCAGATATACTACTCTAGTGTATAAATCCAAAGGATTCACACTCATACCACAATGACATTTGCCCAACCATATTTGTAGCAGCATTATTTGTAAGATTCAGAACCTGGAAATAGCCTGGATGCTTCTCAATCAAAGAATAGAAAAGAAAATATGGGACATTTACACAATGGAATATTACTCAGTGGTTTAAAAAAAAAGAAAATGACATCTTGATATTTGCAGGCAAATGATTGGAAGAAAAAACCATAAATAAATAAATAAATAAATAAATAGATAAAAATAAATAAATAAGCAGAAGCATCCTGAGAGAGGTAACCCAGTCAGAGAAATACAAGCATGGTCTGTACTCATTCATAAGTGGATGTTAGACATAGAGTAAAGACATACCTCACAACTCTAGAGAAACCAAGAAATAAGGAAGAACCTAAAAGAAATATGCATGGATCCTCCTGGGAGAAAGAATATACAAAATCTCCTGAGTAAAGTGGGAGTGTGGAGGAAGGAGGAGGGGGGTAAAAGGAGATTTTGGGGGAGAATGGAAGCAGGGAGGGGAACATGAAGAATTGGAAAGGACAGAGAGGGAGATGAAGAAAAGAGACATCTTGATAGAGTGAGCCATAATGGGATTAGCTAGAAATCTGGAACTAGAGAAATTCTCAGGACTGAACATGGATGACTCCAACTAAGAACCAAAGAAATAATGGAAATAGTGTTATAACTGACCTTCCCCTATAAGCAGATTGATGAATACCTTCAAAGTCATTATAGAACATTCATCCAGTAACTGATGAAAGCAGATGCAGAGATCCATAACTAAGAACTGGGCTGAGCACCTGAAGACCAGTAGCAGAGAGGAAGGAACAATACTACGAGCAAAGGGGTACAGACAATGATGGGGAAATCCACAAGAACTGCTGACCTAAGTAAGTGGGAGCTCACTGACTCTGGTCTCACAATTGGGGCACATGCATTAGTCTGAACTACCACCTGTGAATACAGGTGACAGTTGTGTGGCATGGGCAGTTTATGTCATTTTATACTGAATTTTTGGAAGACTTCCTCAGCTGCGTTACATATAAAATAAAGCTATACAATGAACATGTACAATTCAGAGGCCTTCATTAGAATTGAAATATTTTTCAGTTATCAACAAGAATTTGTTTTAAAGCATTTTCAATATCCTACTTTATATTGTAAATCTCTACCTGTCTGTCGGTTTGAATATTTATAGCATTCAAATATGTTAGGAGCCCATGCCTGATGAAAGGTTTCATTTGGATTTTTTAAGCGACTAGTAATTACTTAAAAATATATCTTAAATATATTTGGTTGTGTTAATTCAGAATTAAAGAATCTCAGAAACATACAAGCAAAGTTATCTTTTTAAAGCTTTTTGTTTTGTGAGTTTTTTTATAATTTTTATTTGAAGTATAGGAGATTGAATGGTGGTTTGCAATATTGTCTAGACTTTATCATTGAGTCATCTAGTTATCACTGGTAATTAGTTTTTTGAATCCTCTTCACATTGAAGTTACTTAAACTTTCATTATTACATTGTATTTTCTAGATTGTAAATGCAAGTTTCATATTATATATAATTTAATTTTTCCTTCCTTTTTTGCTATTAAAATTCTCTATTGTGACACATTTAAATCTTGAAAGGTTTTAATTTTGTTGAGCTTGAGTTATTTTTCTTTCTATTTTTGTCAAGTGTTCCTATGAGTTGCACTTGAAGATTTTACTGTATTTAATTTTGTATTCATATTTTTTCCACTTTGTTTGGTCTTCCTTAATTAAAATTTAAATATTCAAAAATAATATTTACTAGATTTTAATGTACAAGTTTTGAATTTCTTGAGTGAAATTTTTTCCTACATATGATTTGTGGTTTGCTACTTTGAGAAAGAATGGTGCTAATTTAATTACAATTGTTAGATTTTTCTCTGTTGCATCTTTAAGTGAAGAAGTGAACTTTTATAACCTAAGATTCTGTTTTTTAACCTCACTTATTAATAGATTATTTACATTTTATAAGTTTACTCAGATTTACTATTTCTTCTTAAGTTCCTGTCCATTTCCTGCTCTTACCTTGATAAATTGCAAGAGGCACATGTGGATCGGTTGAATCCAAATCTTATTTGGATTCTAGTCATATTGCCTTCGAAAAGAGTGGTATTGTTGGATGCTGAGGTAGCTTGATTCCCAATTTCCTGATAAACCACCAAACTGATTTGCAAAGTGGTTTAACCAGTTTGCATTCCCACCAGCAATGAATGTGTGCTCCCCTTACTCAACATTCTCTCCAGCATAAGCCATCATTAGTGTTTTTAATCTTAGCCATTATGAAAATTGTAAGATTGTATCTCAGATTCGCTTTGTTTTGCATTTCTCTGAGAGCTAAGAAAGTTGAACATTTCTTAAGTATATTTTGGCCATTTGAAATTCTTCTGTTGAGAAATCTTTGTTTAGTACACCATTTTTTAAATTGGGTTATTTAGAATTTTACTGTCTAATTTATTGAGTTATTTAAGTATTTTGGAGATCACTACTCTGTCTGATATGGGGTTGGTGAAGATATTTCCCCATTCAGTAGAATGGCTCTTTGTCATATTGACTTTACAAAAACTTCTCAATTTAAGGAGATCCCTTTTTATTGTTGCTCTTCATGTCTGTGCTATTGGTGTTTTATTTAGAAAATGATTTCCTGTGCCCATACAATGAAGGCTACTTCCTACTTTCTCTTCTATCAGGTTCAGTGTGGTAAGATTTATTTTGAGGTCTTTAATTCATTTGGACTTGAGTTTTATTCATGGCAATTTATATTGATCTATTTTCATTCTTCTACATGTTAACATCCAGTTAAGCAAGCATCATTTGTTGAATATGCTTTCTTTTTTTCCATTGTATACTTTTAGCTTCTTTGTCAAAAATCAGGTGTTCATAGGTGTGTGGATTAATATCCGGGTCTTCAATTTGATTCCCTTGGTCAACATCTCTGATTTTATGCCGATACCATGACGTTTTCATTACTGTAGCCATGTAATAGAACTTGATGTCAGTGATGGTAATGCCCCCAGAAGTTCATTTATTGTCTAGAATTGTTTTGACTATTCTATCTCCTTTTCCATAAGAACTTGATTATTTTTCTTTCAAGGTCTGTGAAGAATTTTATTGGTATTTTGATGGAAATTGCATTGAATCGATAGATTGATTTTGATAGGATTGCCATTTTTGCTAGGTTGAACCTTCTATCTAAGAGCATGGGAGATCTCTCCATTTCTAGTATCTTCTTCAAATTCTTTCTTCAAAAACTTAAAGTTTTTGGCAAATTGGTCTTTCACTTCCTTGGTTAGAAGTACACCAAGAAATTTTATGTTATTTGTGGCTATTCTATAAGGTGTTGTTTCTCTGATTTCCCTCTCAGTTTCTTTATCATTTGTATATAGGAGGGCTACTGATTTTTTTTTGAGTTGATCTTGTATCCTATCATATCACTGAAGGTATTTATCAGTGGAAGGAGTTCTCTGGTAGAGCTTTTCGGGTCACTCATGTTCACAATCATATCAGCTGCAAATAATGAAAGTTTGACTTCTTCCTTTCCAATTTGAATCCCTTTGATCTCCTTTTGTTGTCTTATTGCTATTGCTACAACTTCAAGTACTACGTTGAAGAGATATGGAGAGACTGGATAGCCTTGTATTGTTCCTGATTTTAGTGGAATCAATTTGATTTTCTCCCCATTTAATTTGATGTTAGCTGCCAGCTTGTCGTATAATGATTTTATTATATTTAGATATGATCTTTATATCCCTAATCTGACCAAGACCTTTATCATAAAGAGGTGTTGAATTTTGTCAAATTCTTTTTTCTGCACCTAATGAAATGATCATATGCTTTTATTTTCCTTCAGTTTATTTATATTATGGATTACATTGATAGATTTTCTTATGTTGAACCAGTCCAGCATCTCTGGAATGAAGCTACATGATCATGATGGGTAATTTTTTTGATGTGTTCTTAGATTCTGTTTGCCAGTATTTTATTGAGAATTTTTACATCCATGTTCATGAGAGAGATTGGTTTGTAATTCTCTTCCTTCCTTGAGTCTTTGTGTGGTTTTGGTATTAGTGTAAATGTAACTTCATTAGAAGAGTTTGGCAATATTACTTCAGTTTCTATTATGTGGACACTTTGAGGACTATAGGCATTAGCTCTTCTTGGATGTTCTGTTAGAATTCTGAACTAAAGCAATCCAGCCCTGGGCTTTTATGGTTTGGGAGGTTTTTGATGACTGCTTCTATTTCCTTGCAGTTTATAAGTCTATTTAATTTGCTCACTGGGCCTTGATTTAACATTGGTATATGGTATCTATCTAAAAAAAATGTCCATTTCTTTTACATTTTCCAATTTTGTGGAGTATGTGATTTTTGGTAAGATCTAATGATTCTCTGAATTTCCTCAGTTTGTGTTGTTATGTCCCCCTTTTCATTTCTGGTTTTGTTAATTTGAATGTTCTCTCTCTGCCTTTTGATAAGTTTAAATAAGGGTTTGTCAGGCTTGTTGATGTTCTCAATGAATCAGCTCTTTGTTTCAGTGATTCTTTGTGTTGTTTTCTTTGCTTATATTTTATTAATTTCAGTCCTCAATTTGATTATTTCCAGTCTTTTGCTCATCCGGAGTGAAGACTGCCTGGGAAGAGGTGTTAATTCTGGGCTAATGACAGAGCTGCAGATGTGACTTTAGTCCTGCTACCCTGGAAACATAATGCTAATGAACTTCCCCTTCAGTTTATTTGAGAATAAAGGCAGGTAATTTTCAGGATTGGGCTGAACCCCTAGAATGCCTTCCAATATTGGTATGTGATCTTTATCTCAATTATTCCTGCACCTCCATGCTGGGCAATTGCATTGGCTCAATTTAAAGGTCATGTTAATCATCTTTATCCAGCTGACCAGTAACTGCAGTTCACACATCTGCATTTAAACATTTTGCCTAAAACAGTGTCAAAAAATCCCATAACGAATTCTTTGTTAACTTTCACTGATGGCTCAACCAATGTGAGGGCTGCATATGTGCTTAATGGTAAAAGACATGCCATCAAGAAATAACTAGATTTATCTCTAATTGTTCATCTGCAAGCTGTAGCTTTAGTTTTTAAAAATTTTGTAAATGATTTTTTTTAAGTTGATCTGTATCCTGCCACATCACTGAAGGTATTTATAAGCTGTAAGAGTTCTCTGGTAGAGCATTTGGGGTCACTAATGTGCACTATGATATCATCTGCAAATAACAAAAGTCTGACTTCTTCCTTTCCAATTTGAATCCCCTTGATTTCCTTTTGTTGTCTTATTTCTATTGCTAGAACTTCAAAAACAATGTTGAAGAGATATGGAGAGAGTGGACAGTCTTGTATTATTTCGGATTTTAGTGGAATCACTTTGATTTTCTCTTCATTAAATTTGATGTTGGCTGTCAGCATGCTGTATATTGCTTTTATTATATTTAGATACGGTCTGTGTATCCCTAATCTCTCCAAAACCTTTATCAGGAAGGGGTGTTAAATTTTGTCAAATGATTTTTTCATCATCCAATGAAATTATCATATTTTTAAATTTAAGTTTATTTATATGATGGACGACACTGATCGATTTTCATATGTTGAACCAGCCCTGCATCTCTGAAATTAAGCCAACTTGATCATAATAAATTATTTTTTGATGTGTTCTTGGATTCGGTTTGCCAGTTTTTATTAAGAATTGTTGCACTGATGTTCATGAGTGAGATTAGTCTGTAATTTTCTTTCTTGTTTGAGTCTTTGTATAGTTTTGGTTTCAGGGTACCTGTAGCTTCATAAAAAGAGTTTGGCAATTCTCTTCTGTTTCTATTATGAGGAGTATATGTATTGGCTCTTCTTGGAAGTTCTGTTAGGATTCTGCACTAAAATCATCCAGCCCTGGGCTTTTTTAGTTTGGGAGGTTTTTGATGACAGCTTCTATTTCCTCACGACTTCTATTTTCTTCTGTTTCTTTTACATTTTTCAAGTTTGTGGAGTACAGACTTTTTTTAGTAAGACAGAATGATTCTCTTAATTTCCTCAGTGTCTGTTGATATGTTCCCCTTTTCATTTGTGATTTTATTAATTTGAGTGTTCTCTCTGTGTCTTTTGATTAGTTTGGATAAGGGTTTGTCAGTCCTGTTGATTTTCTCAAAGAACCAGCTCTTTGTTTCATTGAGTCTTTATATTGTTTTCTGTACTTATATTTTATTTATTTCAGCCCTCAGTTTCATTATTTTCTGTCTTCTACTCCTTCTGGGTGAGTCTGCTTCTCTCTCTTTCTTTTGTCTAGAGCTATCAGGTGAGCTGTTAAGTTGCTTTCTCCATTTTCTTTACATGGGTACTTAGTGCTATGAACTTTCTTCTTAGTAATGCTTTCGTAGTTTCCCAAAGGTTTGGATGTGCTGTGCCTTCATTTTCATTGAATTCAAGGAAGACTGTAATTTCTGAATGAGGTAGATGTAAGAGCCAGTGGCTGATTGATTTGCTTTTCTAAACTTCAGGTTGAACTCCAATTTCTGTCTCTGGATTTTTATTAATTGTGCTACATATTTGAAATGCTAACTTTGTCTGTTTCTAAGCTAATGTTAATGTGATGATGTGTACCAGGTAAAATAAATGACATATCTGTAATATTCATCCCACATAGGGAATTGAGAGTCGAACATAAGGATATTAATTTTGTGATCCGATGAATAGTATTACAACCACATACAGGAGTATGCCTAAGTATTTACTTAAAAATGATTCATTGAAAACTATACCACTGAAGTCCATCTTTGTATCTGTGACAGTTCACAAAAGCTGAAAAGCACAAAAGTACAATGTATAACCTGTGAGACACTAAATAGTTTAGAGAGCGTCCTTTTCAAATAGTTCAACTGTTCTTAGCCCTTTCTAGCCCTCTCCAGTTGGTTTTGGCCTGTAAATCATCCCTGCTTGTGTTAGTGTCTCTTGGAATTGATAAAATGTGAGTCAATATCTTTAATTGGTCGGACAATGTGTGGATATCTGGAAATTGAGCATTATTCTTCAGAAGAGAAACAGCAAGATATTATAGCAATATTATAGCAATGTGTGTTTGGTACAATCACTGCCATTGCCCACAATAACCTGGTGAACACATATCTACTCTATTTTTGGTGTTGTTGTTCTGTTTTTGTTTCTTTTTCAGGTTTATTATTATTATTATTATTATTATTATTATTATTATTATTATTATTAAAATTTTTCACCTCCTCCCGTCCTCCCATTTCCCTCCCCCTCTCTCTCCAGTCCATAGAGCAGTCAGGGTTCCCTGTCCTGTGGGAAGTCTAAGGTCCTCCCCCACATCCAGTTCTAGGAAGGTGAGCATCCAAACAGATTAGGCTCTCACAAAGCCATCATCAATATCTTTTTTTTTATCAGTTTCTTAGTAGATTACTCATTGTGTGCTACAGTTATTGATCTGAATACATGAGTATAAAAAGTAAATAATCTTCAATCTTTCTATTATTGCTAGGAGTCTTATCTGAGTTGTTATTTCAATCCTGGCTATTTTCCAATTACCATTTGATTTTATGTTCTGGCTCTCAATCTAAGACACAATTTAAATATCTTATAAATACATACATTGGATTTTAATATTTATGACAATGATGTAAGTCAGATTGGGTAAGTTTATCGGGAAGGAAGCTGACAAAAAATAACCTTCACAACAATCTTTGTTAAGATAGCAAACCTTGCAGTTATGCTGGGGCCAGAATTAAAATGAGCATACAATTAGGAAGGAGAGAGAAAGTATCGTACCAGAGAGAGCTTGATGGGATTTTTTTGTGACAAACAGACAGGGCCTTCCATTCTAAAGCCTGGATATCAACTTTACTATGAGAGAAAATTTAAATCAGGAGAGAAGGAGAGTAAGCAACCATGGACTCATATAACAAAAGTCTTTTGATGCTCTGTCTAAAGCAAGATTTTTTTTTTTAGATTTCCAAGAAGTAGCAGGAAATTCCACACTATTTGACATGATCTGTCTTTCCTTATATGAATCAGAGCAGAGCAGAGGCAATTAATGGATAAGGACACAATTTTATCTTTCTGTTACAATGGGAGATACTGGGCTTCCATTTCAATACTGGAGAACCTGTGTCCTCCACTCTTTACACCAAAGGCATTTCAATTCCAGGAGTTAATGATATTTCTTCCTTCTGTGGATTAGAGCTGCTATTATATAAAAACCATAACCTATAATTTACATTTCTTGGCTTGGGTGTTTATTACCTGACTGATATTTTTTTAAAAAAAATGTAGCTTCTTAATTATTTTTTGTATATTATATTATATTGTCAAAACTAAATTAATTCAAGAAAGAATTTTAAGAGCTTTTTGTTTCTTACTGAAAAACAAAGCTTAGTTATTTTCAGAATTTTATACCATTTAGTTGAACAGCATTCCTGGAACTCCCTCCAGACATGCCACCTTTTCACTATCTAACCAATTATTTGTCCTCTTAAGAAAATAGAAAGGATTTTTGCTGCTATATACTTTTGAATGTGTGGCATATATACTCTCACAACTGCTTCAGTCCAACTGCTATCTTGCTTATTGTGAGAGCACTACATTTTAATTAGTAACTTTGTCAACATGACACAAGCTAGAATTATCTTGGAAGAGGAACCTTGAATTTAGAAAATGTATCCATCAGATTGACATATAGCCATATTTTTAAAGGAAATTTCTTGATAAATGATTAATGTAGGAGGCTCCAACCACTAAATTTGATGTTTCTTCTGGATTGGTGGTTTGGGGTTGTATAACAGTGCATAATAATTGTCCAGGAAAACACTGAATAACATTCCCCCATGGGCTTTATTTTGGTTACTGCTTCCAAGTTCCTCCTCTGCCTGAGTTCCTACTTTGGCACTCCTCAAAAATGGAGTGTAGTCCTCGATCATCACATATAAACTAAAGAATTTTTTTCTCCCAAAGATGATTTTGGCCATCATCTTTATAAAAGAAATAGTACTATAAGGAATACTTTTTCTGTTCCATCATAATCATTTAAAAGCCATGGCTCTAATCATTTTTATCCTCTGGTGTAAGTATCCCTAATTTTTGGGAGAAGTGTGTATGATATAGATGCCTCATTTGTGGTTGAATATTTCATAGTGCTTTAACCTACATCCTAGCAAGTCGCGTGTCTCTCTGTTAATAGCCATCTACCGCAGGAAGTTTTTATAATGAATTTGAGGGCTGTATCACCCCTCCTTCAGGCAGTTACTCACAAAGTTTCATTTCTTTCTGTTTTCTTAATCTCAAATCAACTTAAACAGTATAGTATTCTTCTCCACATTTTCTCCTGGAAGATACCATGACTTCATGGCTGCCTAGCTGATTTGGGTTTAGAATGCTAATAAAATTATTTTTGTTACTTTCTGATTAAATTTAAAAAATACTTTTGTCTATAAGACTAAGAATCTGAAAAGGGATAAGCTTTCTTCAGTGACTTTTTTCTCTTTACAACTCCAAAATTGATATTGACATAAAAAATGAGAAAACAATAAGCATAATTCTTTTGAAAATGATGGTCATGTATCACAAATTTATTTAGTGACTATTTTTAACTAAATTCTACCATTATATTACAAAGAATTATTTATTTCCCTATTGCTTATGTAATACATTTTATGAACAGATAAAATATATATTAAGCATCAATATACATGCATGTTATTGTAAATAAGTAATAATCATTAGTTACACATTAACGTTAGAGATATTTCTAGATCACTTGTAGTTTTCTTCTATGGATTCCATTTATTTCCTCCTGAGCTGGCTCAAGCATTCAGATTTCTAAATATGTAAATACACAAAATTTCTAAATTTTAAATTCTAACATTATTATGTTTTTATTAATAAAATAACATTTTACAGAAAATTATTTTACTTAAAAAATAGGATACTTTTGAATGGGTTCTATTTGTTTTAGAAAAAATGATATCCCAGGAATATCTCCATCTTTTCATGCTCAAAAAAAATTCTCTAATGAACTTTGGTTTCTTAAATAATGCCACAAAACTTCAAATTCCTCAATATAAATTAAATGTTATAATACACACCTTTATTGCTAGAATTTGATAATCTGATGGTACATTATTGTCAAATTGAAAACAGCAAAATTTCTACAACAAAACCCTATCTCAAGAAAACATGGCAAAATATAAAAAATAATTTCAACTAAGAACTTTGTGCTTGATGAATTATGTGAAGTTTCACATTGTATTGCCATTATGTCTAAGCATTTCTTTGGATGATACTAAGTACTGTAGAATATAAAAAACAAATTTATGCTTTCCCTTAAAACTCAAATTAAATTCTATCATATTCTATTCATATTATTTTTAATAAATAGAGGCTTTAATAATATATTTTTATTTTATGTGTATATAATATTTACTTTATGTTTGGTTTTTTTGAAAGTAATTTTATTAAATTATAAAAGTTTCCATTTCCGCCCCTCCCCCCACCACCCTCCCACTACCCCCATTCCCTCTCCTTCTCCCTCTCCATCCCTAAGAGCAGTCAGGGTTTCCTGCCCTGTGGGAAGTTCAACTTCCTCCCCCCTCCCTCCAGGTCCAGGAAGGTGAGTGTCCAGACAGACTGGATCCACAAAATCCAGTATATGCAGAGGAAACAAGTCCCATTGTCAATGGCTTTTCAGAAAGACTCCAGGCCAGACACATTCAGAGAATCCGGCCACATTCAGAGAATCTGGTTGGATCGCGTCTTCATTCAGTCCCAGTCCAACTGGCCTTGGTAAACTCTCATTAGATCCGTCCCCTTGTATCAGTGGGTGATCGCATCCCTCACAGTCCTTATCTCCATTTTCATTTTCTTCCTCCTTCTGCTCCTCATTTGCACCTTGGGGGGCTCAGTCTGGTGCTCCAATGTGGGTCTCCATCTGTATCGCCATCCATCGTCGGATGAAGTTTCCCTCTGGTCTTGCCTTCTTTGCTCACGTTCTCTTTCCTTCTGCTTCTTGTTTGGACCTAGGCAGTTAAGTCCAGTGTTCCAATGTGGGTCTCTATCTCCCTCCATCGACAGATGAAGGTTCTATGGTGATAAGCAAAATATTCATTAGTATGGTTATGGGCCTACGCCGTTTCAGGCACCCTCTCTTCTGTCCAGAGAAGAGTCTGGGGATCTCTCCTTGGACCTGGGATCCCATTTATAATCAAGTATCCTGTAAACCCTAAAATGACTCCCTTAGTTGAAATATATTCCTCCCTGATCCCATATCCATCCGTCCTCCCTAGCCCCCATCCCAGTCCACCAAGCTTTTCCCATTCCTCCCCTACTCCCTTCTCTCTAACTCTCTCCCCTTCCAACAACCCTCCCACCCCCCCATGCACCCGAGTTTACCTGACACTCTTGTCTATTTCCAATCTCCAGGCAGATAGCTACATGATTTTCATCAGGTTCACCTTCTTATTTAGCTTCTCTAGGATCATGAATAATAAGCTCAAAGACCTTTAATTATGGTTAGAATCCACATATGAGTTTATACATACCATATTCCTCTTTTGGGGTCTGGCCTACCTCACTCAGTAAAGTGTTTTCTATTTCCATCCATTTGCATGCAAAGTTCAAGATGTCATTGTTTTTTTACTGCTGAGTAAAACTCTAATGTGTATATGTTCCACACCTTTTTTAACCGTTCTTCTATTGAGGGGCACCTAAGTTGTTTCCAGGTTCTGGCTATTACAAATAGTGCTGCTATGAACACAGTTGAACAAATGCTTTTGTAGTATGATAAGGCATCTCTTGAGTATATTCCCAGGAGTGGAATTGCTGGGTCCTGAGGGAGGTTGACTCCCAGTTTCCTGAGAAACTGCCACCCTGATTTCCACAGTGGCTGCACAAGTTTGCATTCCCACCAACAATGGATGAGAGTTCCCCTCACTCCACATCCTCTCCAGCATAGGCTATCATTGGTGTTTTTGAGTTTGGCTATTCTGACAGGTGTAAGATAATATCTCAAAGTTGTTTTGATTTGCATTTCCCTGATCGCTAAGGAGGTTGAGCATGACCTTAAGTGCCTTTTGGCCATTTGAAGTTCATCTGTTGTGAATTCTCTATTCAGTTCAGTACCCCATTTTTTAATTGTGTTATTTAGAGTTTTAGTGTCTAGTTTCTTGAGTTCTTTATATACTTTAGAGATCAGACCTTTGTCTGATGAGGGGTTTGTGAAGATCTTCTCCCAGTAGGAAGGTAGCCTTTTTGTCTTACTGACAGTGTCCTTTGCTTTGCAGAAGCTTCTCAGTTTCAGTAGGTCCCATTTATTCATTGTTTCTCTTATTGTCTGCGCTCCTGGGTTTCTGCTTAGGAAGTAGTCTCCTGTGCCTATATCTTGTAGACTACTTCCCACTTTCTCTTCTATCAGTTCCAAGTGGTCGGATTAATGTTGATGTCTTTAATCCTTTTGGACCTGAGTTTTGTGCATGGTGATAGATGTGGATCTATTTTCATTCTTCTACATGTTGACATCCAGTTATGCCAGCACCATTTGTTAAAGATGCTTTCCTTCTTCCATTGTATACCTTTAGCTCTCTTGTCAAATATCAGGTGTTCATAGGTGTGTGGGTTAATACCCGGGTCTTCTATTCGATTCCATAGGTCGACTTCTCTGTTGTTATGCCAATACCAAGCTGTTTTCAATACTGTTGCTCTCTAATAGAGTTTGAAGTCAGGGATGGTAATGCCTTCAGAAGTTCCTTTATTGTATAAGATTGTTTTGGCTATCCTGGGTTTTTTGTTTTTCCATATAAACTTGATTATTGTTCTCTCAAGGTCTGTGAAGAAGTTTGATGGGATTTTGATCGGAATTGCATTGAATCTATAGATTGCTTTTGGTAGAATTGCCATTTTTACTATGTTGATTCTCCCAATCCAAGAGCAGGGGAGTTCTTTCCATTTTCTGGTATCCTCCTCAATTTCTTTCATCAAGGACTTAAAGTTCTTGTCAAATAGGTCTTTCACTTCCTTGATTAGAGTTACCCCAAGATATTTTATGCTATTTGTGACTATCATGAAAGGTGATGTTTCTCTGATTTCCCTCTCTGCTTCTTTATCCTTTGTGTATAGGAGGGCAACTGATTTTTTGGAGTTGATCTTGTATCCTGCCACATTACTAAAGGTGTTTATTAGCTGTAGAAGTTCTTTGGTAGAGTTTTTGGGGTCGCTCATGTATACTATCATATCATATCATCTGCAAATAACGAGAGTTTAACTTCATCCTTTCCAATTCGATTCCACTTGATCTGTCCATTGGTGAGAGAGGAGTGTTGAAGTCTCCTACTATTAGTGTCTGTGGTTTGATGACTGCCTTGAGTTCTAGAAGTGTTTCTTTTACATAAGTAGGAGGCTTTATATTAGGGGCATAGATATTCAGGATTGAGATTTCCTCCTGATGAATTGTTCCTGATATGAGTATCAAATGTCTGTCTCCATCTCTTCTGATTGATTTGTTTGAAGTCAATTTTGTTGGAAATTAGAATGGCCACACCTGCTTGTTTCTTAGGTTCGTTTGCTTGGAAAACCTTTTCCCAACCCTTTACTCTGCATAGATGTCTGTCTTCGTGGTTGAGGTATGTTTCTTGTAAACAGCAGAATGTTGGATCCTGTTTTTGTATCCAATCTCTTAGTCTGCTCCTTTTTATAGGTGAATTGAGTCCGTTAATATTAAGTGATATAAATGACCAGTGGTTGTTGACTCCGGTTATTATTATTTTTTGTTTGTTTGTTTAAAAGAGTTTGTATGTGTCCCTTCTTTGAGTTAAGATCGTGAAGGGTCGCTAGATGTCTGAGTTATTGTAGGCAGTGTTGGCAATGTTGGATTCCTTGGGTTGTGATTTTCCTTCTATTACTTTCTGTAAGGCTGGGTTTGTGGCTACGAATTGATTAAATTTGTTCTTATCCTGGAATATTTTGTTTTCTCCATTGATAGTGAATGATAGCTTGGCTGGGTATAGTAGTCTGGGTTTGCATCCATGGTCTCTTAGTTTCTGCAGTATCTTTATCCAGGACCTTCTGTCTTTCATGGTTTCCATAGAGAAGTCCGGTGTAAGTCTGATAGGTCTACCTTTATAAGTTACTTGACCTTTTTCCTTTGCAGCTCTTAATATTCTTTCTTTAATCTGTATGTTTTGTGTTTTGATTATTATATGGCAAGGGGATTTTTCTTTTTTGATCAAGTCTATTTGGTGTTCTGTATGCTTCTTGAACCTTCATAGGAATATCATTCTTTAGGTTGGGAAAGTTTTTTTCTATAATTTTGTTGAATATATTTTCTGGTCCTTTGATCTGCAGTTCTCCTTCTTCAATCCCTATTATTCTTAGATTTGGTTTTTTATTGTGTCCCAAATTTCTTGAATGTTTTGTGATGAGAATTTGTTGGATTTGCTGTTTTCTTTGATCAGAGCATTTATTTTCTCTTTGGTATCTTCAGACTCTGAGAGTCGTTCTTCCATCTCTTGTATCCTATTGGTTATGCTTGATTCTGTAGTCTCTGTTTGTTTACCTAGATTTTCCATATCCAGCTGGCCCTCGTTTTGTGTTTTCTTCATTGCCTCCATTTCAGTTTTCATTTCTTGAACTGTTTCCATTACCTGTTTGATTGATTTTTCTTGGTTTCCCAGTGTATCATTCATGGATTTACTCATTTCTTCGAACATTTTGTTATGTTTCTCATCCATTTCTTTACTCATTTGTTCAATCTTTTTGTTGCATTTCTCTTCCAGTTCTTTAAGGGAGTTATTCATATCCTGTTTAAGGGACTCTATTGCTTTCATAATGGCACTTTTTTCCACTTCTTCTGAATTAAGAGGTTCAGGTCCTTCTTTGTAGGGTCGTTGGGATCTGGTGATTTCATGTTGTTTTTTAGATTGTTGGAGGAGTTCTTGCCTTGGCGTCTGCCCATCTCTTCCTTCAAATGTTCTATATTGGATCTTCTGGTACCAGGTCAGGGTCCCTTGTTGAGCAGGGACTTCACTGACAAAAGGTCTACCTTTCCTCAGGCAGTCTATTGAAACACAGGGACTCCCTCCTGCCGGGCTGCACTCACAGCCCAGGCCCAACACACAAGGAAGTTGCTCTGGGGAGATCTTGTGACCCCAGGGGGAAGGGGGGAAGAGAGGAAGGTGTGCCTGGATGAAGTTTGGAATGGGATTCGGGAGAGCTCTGCAGGGTGGAGCCACCACTGCAGGGGCCACTACTGCAGGGTGACCAGAAAGTCGAGGGGGGCGGGGAAAGTCTGAATTCCTCCTAGCCGAAGCCCTCGGGCACGGAGCAAACTCACCCCTCCTCCAATGGATGTCTGCTAGATGTTCACTGTCTCTTGCTGGCCAGGAATATGGCTGAGCTGACACAGGGCCTGCCTGTGCTCAGGCAGGTTCTCAAAGCACAGGAACTGCCCCTGCCGGGCTGAGCCCACAGCCCAGGCTCAGCGTGCAAGGGAGCACCTCTGGGGAGATCTTGTGACCCCAGGGGGATGGGGGGAAGAAAGAGAGCTGAATGTTTGTTTTTGAATCATGTCCATGTCTAAGGTAGCCAGAAGAATACATCAGAACCCTTGGAACTGGATTCTGAGGTGGCAGTGCTGGAAATGAAACTTCAACTACTGCAAGAGTAGTGACTACTATTAGTTCACTCACTGATTCATCCCTCTAGCTCAAAATACTAGAACTTTCAAGCTACATTTGTTTTTCCCACTTCTTTGACATATAGTACACATAAACAAGAGATGCTTTATTTTATATATGATATAGTTTCTAGAAATATCATTAGGTATTATTGACTGCTATAGATTTTTCCCTGATTTTTTTAATTGATTTTTATTGAGCTCTACATTTTTCTCTGCTCTACTCTCTGCCTCTCCCCTCCCCCAAGATCTCCAGTGGTCCCAATTTACTCAGGAGATTGTTTCTTTTTCTTCTTCTGATGTAGATAGGATCTATGTAAGTCTATCTTAGTGTTCTCATTGTTGTCTAAGTTCTCTGGGATTGCAGTTTGTAGGATGGTTTTCTTTCCTTTATGTTAAAAAACCATCTAATAATGAATACATCTGATAAGTGTCATTCTGTGTCTGTGTTACCTCACTCAAAATGATGTTTTCTACCTCCATTGATTTGCATTCAAAATTCATGATGTCATTATTTTTTCTGTTGTGTAGCACTCCATTGTGTAAATGTAACACATTTTCCTTAGGTCGATGGGAATTTAGGTTGTTTCCAGGTTCTGGATAAAACCAACAATGCTGCCATGAACATAGTTGAGCACATGACCTTGCGGCATGATTGAGCATCCTTTGAATATATACCCAAAAATGGTATTACTGGGTCTTGAGGAAGATTGTTTCCTAATTTCATGAGAAATAACCACACTGATATCCAAAGGCATTGGACCAGCTTGCATTTCTACCAGCAATGCAGAAGGGTTCCCTTTACCCCACAAGTTCTCCAGCATAAGTTGTCATCAGTGATTTTTAATCTTGGCCATTCTTACAGGTGTAAGATGGAATCTCAGAGTTGTTTTGATTTGCATTTCTCTGATGACTAAGGATGTTGAACATTTCCTTAAGTGTCTTTCAGCCATTTTAGGTTCTTCTGTTTAGAGTTCTCTGTTTAGGTCAGTACTCCATTTTTTATTGAATTCTTTGTTCTTTTGATGATTTTCTTGAGTTTGTTGTATATTTTGGATTTCAGAACTTTGTCTGATGTGGGGTTAGTGAAGATCTTTTTCCATTCTGTAGGCTGTCATTTTGTCATGTTGACTGTGTCCTTTGCTTTACAGAAGCTTTTCAGTTTCAGAGGTCCCATTAGCTAATTGTTTCTCTCAGTGTCTGTGCTGCTGGAGTTATATTTAGGAAGTGTTCTACTGTGTCAATGTGTTCAAGTGTATTTCCTACTTTCTCGTCTACAAGGTTCAGTGTGGCTGGCTTTATGCTGAGATCTTTGATCCGTTTGGACTTGAGTTTTGTGCATGGTGATATATATGGGTCTATTTTCATTCTTCTACATGTTGATATCAAGTTATGCCAGCATGATTTGTTAAATATACTTTCTTTTTTTCCATTTGATATTTTTTGTTTCTTTGTCAAAAATCAGGTGCTTGAAGGACTGTGGATTAATATCCGGGTCTTCCATTCAGTTCTTTGGTCCTCCTGTCTGTTCTTATGCCAGTACCAGGATGTTTTAAGTACTTTATCTCTGTAGTAGAGTTTGAAGTCAGGAATTGTGATGGCTCCAGAAGTTCATTTATTGTATGTGATTGCTTTGGCTATCCTGGGTTTTTTTCTTTTCCATATGAAGTTGAGTACCATTTTTCGAGGTCTGTGAAGAATTTTGCTGGGATTTTGATGGGCATTTCATTGAATCTTTAGATTGCTTTTAGAAAGAGCGTCATTTTTACTATGTTAATTCTACCTGCCAAAGAGCATTAGAGATCTTTCCACTTTCTGGTGATTTTTTTCAATTTTGTTCTTCAAAGATTTAAAGTTCTTGTCATGCAAGTCTTCCACTTGTTTAGGTAGACTTACTCTGAGATATTTTATGATATTTGTAGCTATTGTGAAGGATGTTGTTTCTCTGATTTCTTTCTCAGCCTTTTTTTTAAATCTGTGTACAGGAGGGCTTCTGATTTTCTTTTACTTAATCTTGTATTCTACTACATTTCTGAAAGTGTTTATGAGTCTTAGATATTCCTCGGTAGAATTTTTTGAATCACTTATGCAAACTATCATATCATGAGCAAAATAATGAAATTTTTATTTCTTCTTTTCCAATTTGTATTCCTGTGATCTCCTTTCAGTGTTATTGCTCTAGCTGGGACCTGGGACCTCAACAACTATATTGAATAAATAAGGAGAAAGTGGACAACTTTTCTTTTTCTGATTTTAGTTGGATGGCTGGGAGTTTCTCTCCAAGTAGTTTGATGTTGACTGTTGGCTTTGTGTATATTGCCTTTATTATGCTGGTATGTTCCTTGTATCTCTGCTCTCTCAATAAACCTTTATCATGAAGGGGTGTTGTATTTTGTCAAAAGTTTTTTCAGCATCTAATGAGATGACTGTGTGATTTTATTTTTCAGTTTGTTTATATGGTAGATTACATTATCAGTTTTTTGTATGTTGAAACATCCCGGCATCTCTGGGATGAAACCAACTTGATCATGGTGGATGATGGTTCTGATGAACTCTTGGATTCGATTTGCCAGTATTTTATTTAGTGTTTTTGTATCAATGTTATGAGTGAGATTGGTCTGTAATTATCTTTCTTGGTATTGTCTTTCTGTGGTTTGGGTATCAGGGTAATTATAGCCTCATTACAAAAGAGTTTGAAAATGTTTCTTCTCTTTCTACTGTGGAATAATTTGAGGAGTATTGCTATTAGTTCTTCTATGAAAGTCTTGCCAAATTCTGAGCTGAAACCATCAGGTCCTGGGCTGTTTTTGTTTGAAAGATTTTGATGACTGTTTCTATTTCTTCAGCAGTTATAGGTCTGTTTAACTTGCGTATTTGGCCTTGATTTAGTTTTGGCAAGTGATATTTATCCAGAAAGTTGCTCATTTCTTTTAAGTTTTCCAATTTTGTGGACTACTGGTTTTCCAAATATGACCTGATGATTCTCTGTATTTCCTCCATTTTTGTTGTTAAGTCCCCCTTTTCATTTCTGATTTTTTAAAAATTTGGATATTCTTTTTCTGACTTTTGGTTAGTTTGGATAAAGGTTTATCTATTTTGTTAATTTTCTCAAAGAACCAATTCTTTGTCTCATTGATTTTTTGTAATGTTTCTTTTTCTCTTTTGTTGATTACAGTTCTCAATTTGATTATTTCCTGACTTCTAGTTCTCTTAGGTGAGTTTACTTCTTTTTGTTCCAATGTTTTCAAATGCTCTGTTAATTTACTAATGTGGGATTTTTCCAGCTTCTTTATGTGAATATTTAGTGCTATGAACTTTCCTCTTAAAACCGCTTTCATTGTGTTTCATAAATTTGGGTATGTTGTATTGTCATTTTCATTGAAATTTAGGAATTCTTTGATTTATTCCTTTATTTCATCCTTGACCCATTGATAAATCAGGTGAGCATTGCTTAATTTCCATGTGTTTGTGTGCTTTCTGGAATTAGTATTGCTGTTGACTTCTAGTTTTAAACCATGGTGATCTCATAAGGTACACAATATTATTCCATTTTTTTTGTATTTGCTGATTTTTGTTTTGTTACTGAGTATGTGGTCAATATTTGAGAAGATTCCATGAGGTTCTAAGCATAAGGTATATTCTTTTCTGTTTTGGTGGAATATTCTATAGATGTCTGTTAATTCCATTTCAATCATAACATCTGATATTTCCCTTCTGTCTCTGTTAATTTTTTTCTTTTTTTTCAACTGTCTGAAATTTATTAAATTATAAAAGTTTCCATTTCCGCCCCTCCTCCCAACACCCTCCTAGTCCCCCCTCTCGCCCTCCTCCTCCCTCTCCATCCCTAAGAGCAGTCAGGGTTTTCTGCCCTGTGGGAAGTTCAAGTTCCTCCCCTTCCCTCCAGGTCCAGGAAGGTGAGTATCCAAACAGACTGGATCCCAAAAATCCAGTATATGCAGAGGAAACAAGTCCCAGTGTCACTGTCAATGGCTTTTCAGAAAGACTCTGGGCCAGCCACATTCGGAGAATCCGGCCACATTCAGAGAATCTGCTTGGATCACATGCTCGTTCAGTCCCAGTCCAACTGGCCTTGGAGAATTCTCATTAGATCAGTCCCCTTGTATCAGTGGGTGCTCGGACCCCTCGTAGTCCTGAGTTCCTTTTTCATGTTCTTCCTCCTCCTGCTCTTAATTTGGACCTTGGGGGGCTCAGTCCAGTGCTCCAATGTGGGTCTCCGTCTGTATCACCATCCATCGTCGGATGAAGGTTCCCTCTGGTCTGGCCTTCTTTGCTCACATTCTCTTTCCTTCTGCTTCTGGTTTGGACCTAGGGAGTTAAGTCCAGTGTTCCAATGTGGGTCTCTGTCTCTATCTCCATCCATCGCCAGATGAAGGTTCTATGGTGATAAGTAAAATATTCATCAGTATGGTTATAGGCCAAGACCAGTTCAGGCACCCTCTCCCCTGTCCAGAGAACAATCTAGGGATCTCTCCTTGAACCTGGGATCCCATTTATAATCAAGCATCTTGTAAACAGTAAAATGACTCCCATAGTTGAGATATATTCTTCCCTGATCCCATATCCATCCTTCTTCCCTACCCCCCATCCCAGTCCCCCGAGCTTTCCCTATTCCTCTCCTACTCCCTTCTCTCTAACACTCTCCCTTCCAACAACCCTCCCACCCCCCCATGCACCCGAGGTTACCTGGGATCCTTGTCTATTTCCAATCTCCAGGAGGATAACTGCATGATTTTCTTCAGGTTCACCTTCTTATTTAGCTTCTCTAGGATCATGAATAATAGGCTCAAAGACATTTAATTATGGCTAGAATCCACTTGTGAGTGAATACATACCATATTCCTCTTTTTGGGTCTGGCTTAGCTCACTCAGTAAAGCGTTTTCTATGTCCATCCATTTGCATGCAAAATTCAAGATGTCATTGTCTTTTACCGCTGAATAAAACTCTAATGTGTATATGTTCCACACCTTTTTTAACCATTCTTCTATTGAGGGACACCTAGGTTGTTTCCAGGTTCTGGCTATTACAAATAGTGCAGCTATGAACATAGTTGAATAAATACTTTTGTAGCATAATAGTATTCCCCTCACTCCATATCCACTCCAGCATACGCTATCATTGGTGTTTTTGAGTTTAGCTATTCTGACAGGTGTAAGATGGTATCTCAAAGTGGTTTTGATTTGCATTTCCCTGATCGATAAGGAGGTTGAGCATGACCTTAAGTGTCTTCCGGCCATTCGAAGTTCATCTGTTGTGAATTCTCTGTTCAGCTCAGTACCCCATTTTTTAATTGGGTTAATTAGAGTTTTAGTGTCTAGTTTCTTGAGTTCTTTGTATATTTTGGAGATCAGACCTTTGTCTGATGAGGGGTTGGTGAAGATCTTCTCCCAGTCAGTAGGCAGGCGTTTTGTCTTACTGATGGTGTCCTTTGCTTTACAGAAGCTTCTCAGTTTCAGTAGGTCCCATTTATTCATTGTTTCTCTTATTGTCTGCACTCCTGGGGTTCTGCTTAGGAAGTGGTCTCTTGTGCCTATATCTTGTAGACTACCTCTCACTGTCTCTTCTATCAGGTTCAAAGTGGGCAGATTGATGTTGAAGTCCTCAATTTCTTTCTTCAAAGACTTAAATTTCTTGTCAAATAGGTCTTTCACTTCCTTGGTTAGAGTAACCTCAAGATATTTTATGCTATTTGTGGCTATCGTGAAAGGTGATGTTTCTCTGATTTCCCTCTCTGCTTCTTTATCCTTTGTGTATAGGAGGGCCACTGATTTTTTGGAGTTGATCTTGTATCCTGCCATGTTATTAAAGGTGTTTATCAGCTGTAGGAGTTCTTTGGTAGAGTTTTTGGGGTCACTTATGTATACTATCATATCGTCAGCAAATAACGAAAGTTTAACTTCATCCTTTCCAATTCGAATCCCCTTGATCTCCTTATGTTGCCTTATTGCTATTACTAGAACTTCTAGCACTATATTGAAGAGGTATGGAGAGAGTGGACAGCCTTGTCGTGTTCCTGATTTTAGTGGAAAGGCTTTGAGTTTCCCTCCATTCAATTTGATGTTAGCTGTCGGCTTGCTGTATATTGCTTTTATTATATTTAGGTATGATCCTTGTATCCCCAGTCTCTCCAACACCTTTATCATGAATGGGTGTTGAATTTTGTCAAATTCTTTTTCAGCATCCAATGAAATGATCATATGGTTTTTTCTTTCAGTTTTTTTATATGATGGATTACATTGATAGATTTGGGAATGTTGAACCAGCCCTACATCTCTGGAATGAAGCCTACTTGACCATAATGGATAATTTTTCTAATGTGGTCTTGGATTCGGTTTGCCAGTATTTTATTGAGAATTTTCGCATCAATGTTCATGAGTGAGATTGGCCTTAATTCTCTTTCTTGGTTGTGTCTTTGTGTGGTTTTGGTATCAGGGTAACTGTAGCTTCATAAAAGGAGTTTGGCAATGACTCTTCTGTTTCTATATTGTGGAGTACATTAAGGAGTATAGGTATTAGCTCTTCCTGGAAATTCTGTAAGAATTCTGCATTGAAACCATCTGGTCCTGGGCTTCTTTTGGTAGGGTGATTTTTGATAACAGCTTCTAATTCTTCGCTACTAACAGGTCTATTTATATTGTTCACCTGTTCTTGGTTCAACTTTGGTATATGGTACTTATCTAAAAAAATGTCCATTTCTTTTACATTTTCCAATTTTGTAGCATATAAACTTACGTAGTAATATCTAATGATTCTCTGAATTTCCTCTGTGTCTGTGGTTATTTCCCCCTTTTCATTTCTGATCCTATTAATTTGCATGTTCTCTCTCTGCTGTTTGATTAGTTTGGCTAGGGGTTTGTGAATCTTGTTGGTTTTCTCCAAAAACCAGCTTTTTGTTTCATTGATTCTTTGGATTGTTTTCTGTGTTTCTATTTTGTTGATTTCAGCCCTTAGTTTGATTATTTTCAGTCTCCTACTCCTCCTGGTTGAATCAGCTTCTTTTTTGTCTAGAGCTTTCAAGTGTGCTGTTAAGTCTTCAATGTGTGCTTTCTCCGTTTTCTTTAATTGGGCACTTAGTGCTATGAACTTTCCTCTTAGCACTGCTTTCATAGTGTCCCATAGGTTTGAGTATGTTGTGTCTTTGTTTTCATTAATTTCAAGGAAGACTTTAATTTCTTTCTTTATTTTTTCCTTGACCCAGGGCTGATTTACTAGTTGATTGTTCAACTTCCATGAGTCTGTTGGCTTCCTGGGGGTAGCATTGTTGTTGAATTCTAATTTTAATCCATGATGATCTGACAAGACACAGGTGGTTACTAATATTTTTTTTTGTATCTGTGGAAGTTTGCTTTGTTACCGAGTATGTGGTCCATTTTCGAGAAGTTTCCATGAGCTACAGAGAAGAAGGTATATTCTTTCCTAATTGGGTGGAATGTTCTATAGATGTCTGTTAAGTCCATTTGATTCATTACCTCCAATAATTTTCTTATTTCTCTGTTAGGTTTCTGTCTGATTGACCTCTCCGTTTGTGAGAGAGGTGTGGTGAAATCTCCTACTATTAGTGTGTGTGGTTTGATGACTGCCTTGAGTTCTAGAAGAGTTTCTTTTACCTATGTGGGTGCCTTTACATTAGGGGCATAGATATTCAGGATTGAGACTTCTTCCTGATGAACTGTTCCTGTTATGAGTATGAAATGTCCATCTCCATCTCTTCTGATTGATTTTAGTTTGAAGTTGATTTTTTTAGATATTAGAATGGCCTCACCCGCTTGTTTCTTAGGTCCATATGCTTGGAAAACCTTTTCCCAACCCTTTACCCTGAATAGATTTCTGTCTTTGTGGTTGAGGTGTGTTTCTTGTAAACAGCAGAATTTTGGATCCTGTTTTCGTATCCAATCTCTAAGTCTGTGCCTCTTTATAGATGAATTGAGTCCTTTGATAGTAAGTGATATTAATGACCAGTGGTTGTTGACTCCGGTCATTTTTTTGGGTAGTAGAGTGTATGTGTTTTCCTTCTTTGAGTTGTGCTTGTAAAGAGTCACTAGATGTCTGAGTTATTGTAGGCAGTGTTGGGAATGTTGGATTTCTTGGGTTGTGATTTTCCTTCTAATATTCTCTGTAAGGCTGGATTAGTAGCTACGTATTGTTTAAATTTGTTTTTATCCTGGAATATTTTGTTTTCTCCGTTGATAGTGAACAATAGCATGGCTGGGTATAGTAGTCTGGGCTTGCATCCATGGTCTCTTAGTTTCTTCAGTACCTCTATCCAGGACATTCTGGCTTTCATGGTTTCCATAGAGAAGTCTGGTGTAAGTCTGATAGTTTTACCTTTATAAGTTACATGACTTTTTTCCTTTGCAGCTCTTCATATCCTTTCTTTAATCTGAATGCTTTGTATTTTGATTATTATATGGCGAGGGGATGTTTTTTTCTGATCAAGTCTATTCGGTGTTCTGTATGCTTCTTGAACCTTCATAGGAATATCGTTCTTTAGGTTGGGAAAGATTTCTTCTATATTTTTTGTTGAATATATTTTCTGGACCTTTGAAATGCAATTCTTCTCCTTCTTCTACTCCTAATATTCTTAGATTTGTTTTTTTTATTATGTCCCATATTTCCTGAATGTTTTGTGATGAGAATTTGTTGGATTTGCTGTTTTCTTTGGTCAGAGCGTTAGTTTTCTCTATGGTGTCTTTATAATCTGAGATTCGTTCTTCTGTCTCTTGTATTCTATTGGTTATGCTTGTTCCTGAAGTCTTTGTTTGTTTACCTAGATTTTCCATATCCAGCTGTCCCTCGGTTTATGTTTTCTTCATTGCCTTCAATTTAGTTTTCCATTCTTGAACTGATTCCATTACCTGTTTGATTGTTTTTTCTTGGTTTCCCAGGGTTTCATTTACGAATTTACTCATTTCTTCGAACGTTTTGTTATATTTCTCTTCCATGTCTTCACTCATTTCTTCCATTTTTTGTTATATTTCTCTTCTATTTCTTTAAGTGAGTTATTCATACCCTGTTTAAGAGACTCTATTGCTTTCATGATGACACTGTTTTCCTCTTCTTCCGGAATAGGGTGTTCAAGTCCTTCTCTCGTAAGATTGCTGGGATCTGGTGTTTTCATGTTGTTTTTCAGATTTTTGGAGGAATTCTTGCCTTGGTGCCTGCCCATCTCTTCCTTCAGATGCTCTCCAATTGCTCTTCCCTCGCTGGGTCTTCTGCTACCGGATTAGTGCCCCTTTATATCTAGGAATCACTTTGCCTGCAGTCCTACCTTGCTGCAGGCAGGCTATTCAAACAAAGGAACTCCCTCCCGTTTGCCCTCACCACCCTGTCCCGGCAGTGCCCACTCAGGCTGAGTTGAAGGATTTTAAGTCCCAAAAATGGGAGAGAGGACGGGTAGGGGTTCCAGGCAGAAAGCCGGGATGGGGTAGGAGGAGAGAGGGTTTAGCTGGGGGAAGCTGCCCCTTTGGTGTAGCCAGGGAGATAAGGATGGCAGGAAGATTGTGTGTTCCCTTACCGGACTTGTGTGGTGGTCAGGAACACACTTACCCCTCCATTGTATCTTCGGCTACTGGATCCGTGCCACTCGTTGGCCAGAAGTCTCCCTGCCTGCAGTCTTACCTTGCTGGAGGCAGGCTTTTAAAACCTCTCTGTTCATTTTTTATCTGACTGACCTGTCTATTGGTTAAAGGGGAGTGTTAAAGTCTCTCAGTATTAGTGTGTGGGGTTTAATGTATTATTTAAGCTGTAGGAGTGTTTCTTTTAAATATGATGGTGCCCTTGCATTTGGGGCATAGATGTTCTTCTGTATTGAGATGTCCTCTTGAGAGATTTTTCCTGCTTTTGAGGTGAATTTCTTCTCCTTCTTCTATATCTATTATTCTTAGATTTGGTCTTTACATATATATCTTTGTATGCAGGGAAAGAAACTGCTTCAAGTGTCTTCTTCTATCTTTATCTGAATATTCCTCTAACATGTGAAAGCTCTCTTCCTGAATCAAAATTTGTGCTTTTTCAATCTAATAATCAGAAAACCCTGCCAAATCCCCATTCTCTACTCTCCTCAGGAATGGTATTAAAAGAAAACATAAACTTTCTGGAAAGGAATATGAATATTGATTCTCAAGTTTTCTCATTTTGATTGAACAGATAATGCTTTTAACTACAAAAATTTCTCTGTAGGAAAAAGTGAATGTGTATCAAAGCAATGCTTGGTTCTTCTTGACATTTTATAATAATATATGCTAAAGGAGAAATGAATATAAAATGTAATTAATGAACTACAAGAAGCCAGAATTTAAAGGTAGAATGTCCCCAGTCTTCTAATATTTTAAAATTTCAGAAACTTTGTTCTGAAGACTGTAATCAATCACAAAAAATATTAGCTAATTGTGAAACAAGTCATTATAAGGTGTTTCAACAGAAAAATAGGGATATAACTTGACCAATGGAAGCAATGGCAGCCTCATAAAAAAGAAATAGACTGCATGATAAGGTTATAAATATGGCTCAGAGAGTAAATAAACTTAAAAGATACTAGAGCAAAAGGGCTTGAATTTGACTATCTTTGCTCACATAGTAGGAATAGAGAATCATTTCCTGCAAATTGGCCTCTGAATTCCATGTTCATTCTGGGTCATTCACACAATCAGCCACTCCTACATGATTGCATTTATGAACAAAAAAGAATATGGCACATAATATATAAAGCTTGAAAATTGGTGTTTACAGCAAAGTTGGAGGAACTTCAAAATTACTCAAAGATCACAACTATAATGTTACTGAAAATACTTTTTTGCTTTTTTCTATTTACTTTAATGGTTATAAATTAATCTCCTTGTTTTTAAGGGGCACAATCACAGACACATTGCAAGTAGCTTAATAAAAATGACCAGCAGTATATTGAATTCAAGTCCTATATTAAAAATATCAGGCTGTGAGCTGATGTTGTCATTACATTTAAGTTAAAAGGAACTTTGATATGAAGAAGATTTCGCTAAAAGTCTTGATGGTATGTAGTACATAGACATTTTGGCCTTGACTGAAATTATTAATTACTTTTCTCCTTTACATTTTTAACATCGATGTAAAAAATCTATTCTATTATTCACTACCACATTATGGTAGGAAATATTTTGGTGTTATGAATTTCAAATGTGTGAGGAATATTGCTGTAGGATTCCTGAATTAGATATATTATTTCATTTTCTATGCTACTATTATTGCTTAATATTTCATTATTTATTATTGTAAGGAAAAGAGAATTTAACTTCAAAATCTAAAATAATATCCAAAATACATTAATTGATATCTTATGATATTCAGGTGTGCCTGGTGTGGTAGTGGTACACGCCTATATTCAAAGATATTGTCTTATGTATATGTGTCTGGGGTTATTGCTTAGAATGACAGATGGAAAATCCCAAGCTAGCTACAAATAAATATCGT
Organism: Myodes glareolus; assembly: GCF_982192425.1. Classification (NCBI taxonomy): domain Eukaryota; kingdom Metazoa; phylum Chordata; class Mammalia; order Rodentia; family Cricetidae; genus Myodes; species Myodes glareolus. The sequence goes on along the minus strand of NC_142053.1, from coordinate 66,302,918 downwards.
ACGTATTGTTCATATAAAATCCCAACAGCTGCAAGTCACTCACAATACATTCCCAAGTTTAAGCTAGAGAAAGTTTCAGCATGTAGATATTAGATGAGCCTAAAGTTTTATGTTTTGCTAAGAAGCTTTATATAAGTGATAGCTGTTGAAAAGAGATTCAGTTTTATCTCAGAGTATTGTCCCTAGTAGGGTGTTAATGCTCTGGTTGAAGATCATATATCCATGAATTTTATGTCAAAATAATTTAACTATATAGAGTTTTTTTTAAAAAAGACACCATACTTTGTTATTTCTTGTCATCATTGTATGGAATTGTGAAATTATTAAAAAAGACTACTTTTTTTTTTTTACAAACTATTAGATCCCATTGAACTCGGCATTTAGTCAGGTAAAGTTTTAATCAATTAAAATGAATTTTTAGCTTTGTTAATGTTGAGGATTTACCTTGCTTTGCAATTTAAAAGAAAGTCACATGTAATAACTTTTAGCATATGCTACCATGCAGTGTTTTGACACATGTATGCAAATTGTTTATTATCAAAATACTAAACTATTTACCATTTCTTGTAATAAAAATTTTAAATTTCATTCCTAAGGTTCTCTAAAAATCTCAGTGTAATATAATTATCTCTAAGCATACTAAGAATAGTCTATGTTTAAAAAAATTATGTAAATAAATACCATCATTGAGCTGAATTTGAGGCAAGTTTCCAAAGCAATGTATTCAATGCTGAAACATGCCTTTACCTGAAAGACTTTTCCTTATAACTATAACTTTGACTTTATGACTCTTATTCAATAAAATAAATCTCCTTAAAAATTATTAAAATGAAAGTAGATTCCCAAGTGAAAACTGTATAGAATGGAATATGAAAAGTGGCAATAAAAGAAAAATTTTAAAAAAGCTTTGCTTATAAAACATACTGGAATTTTATTAACACCGTTTATCTACACAGTCTCTGTTCAATAAAATAAGTGCTGGGAAGGTTACAATATATAATATTGTACAGTGATCTGGTGTCTACATAGTATAATATCTTAATAGTAGTCTTCAGAATGCATGAAAAATAATAACCAAATTTTATAGAGAAAATGGATTATATATATTTATATCTATGAATGCATGTATGTAAAACTTCAAAATAATGCTGACATCAGTCTGAATAATATGTATAAATACCTAAATACACATTTATCATATGTATTAATACTACATTAAGGATGAATAAATGTTGAAAATTTCATATGATACTATTTCATTATAATAGGTACAGATGTAGTTAAACATGCTTTTCTACTACACAGGAGTATAATAAATAAAATATTTGCCAAATTTTTTGTGTGTTGTGTGGGTGTTGTATATATGAGTGCATATGTCAATGAAGTACAGAAGATGGAGTTGGATACACAGAAGTTAGAATTAAAAGCAGCTATGTGAACCTGTGCTGGGAAGATCATATCCTCTATAAGAATAACAAATGTTCTTAACTGTAAATGCCCATGCTTGCTTACCAAATGAAGGCCATCAAATATGTCCAACAGGAATTAAATCAGGCATGTTAAAGGAGTTAGAGCAGCACTGAGGCTGTGACAATTTTATTAAGGACAGTCAGATAGATTTTCTATACCTTTATCGGAATCAGAATATAATGGCAATTTTTAAAATCAACACAGTTCTAGTTGCCAGGATAAAAGAAAATTTACAAGCTCTACAAGATAAACAAGATTAATGTCTATGAACAATTATCCTGTCAAGCTTTTATGCTTTCTTGACTACTAAAGAAAAATACAGAAAAGCACAAAGTAGGTGAATGCTTCACCGCTTGAGGGACTGCAGTTGTCTCACAAAAGTTAGAAGTAACCTGATGCCTAAGGATTCATATACTGTAATCTGAAAATCTTATGACTCATGCCTCTCAAGGCAGCTAGACCTTGCCATTTCCATCGATCCCTGTGCGTAACCATTGAACTGTTTCTGTATGCTAGAATTCTATTATTTCGGTTTTTTTTTTTTTTTTCGAGACAGGGTTTCTCTGTAGTTTTTGGTTTCTGTCCTGGAACTAGCTCTTGTAGACCAGGCTGGCCTCAAACTCACAGGGATTCGTCTGCCTCTGCCTCCCGAGTGCTGGGATTAAAGGCGTGCGCCGCCACCGCCCAGCTTAGAATTCTATTATTTCAACAGTGATGGGAAAATATTTTTCAATGTTTTTTTGTCTGAACATGATTAGATATAAGATGGCAAAATTATAGGCTTTGTCATTTCTTACTTGTAACACAATTGCAATAAAATTTAATTTGAAAATAGTTTGTTTAATAATTTTTGGGTTGTTTTTGGTTGTGTGCTTATGTGTTTCTGAATGTACTAGTGTTTCAAATGGAATTATGCTTACCTTTGGATTATTATCCTTTAAAATATTTACATTTAGTGAACATGTGTCTGTGTACTGTATATGTTCTAGTGCACATATTTGCTATAGTGCCTCTGGACAGATCACACAACTTAAGTGATCTGATTCTCTACTTCCACTATGTAGGTCCTCAACAACCAACTCAGACATCAGGCTTGACAACGAGCACATTCACTTGCTTAACTACATTTATGCATGGCACACAACAACTATGGATGAATCATCAGAAGTAGTTGCAATTTTTATAATTTGTGTCTCAGAATAGCTACATCTGTATAACTTTAGCAACTGATTTCTAAACTAGACTCTTAGAAGTCTCATAACACATTAAGGAAATTTTGAAAAAAATATAGACAATTAAATGGTTTATATTTTGTAAAACTCACCTATAATATATGCCTTGTAATAAAAAGCAACAGTAGTACTTATATTGCTAAATTCTTTTATAAACTAGAAATTACCTTAAACATTGCAAATACTCCTAAAGCTATTTCTATTTCAAGTAAAATTTTTATATTGTCCAGAGCACAAATTAAATAATGGATTGATGATTTAAACTGAGCCATTTAGTTTCTCTTAAGTCCTCTTCCAGAAAACCAAAATATTGAAAATTATCCATAAACTTGTTACTGTCTGAAAGATGATTCTTGGACAGAAAAGTGGTTCTCTGGTTAATACACTTGTTCTTCCAGAAGATCACAATACAATTTCAAGCAACTCAAAATCACCTTTAATATAACTCCAGGTTACTTAACAACTTTTTTGACTCTTCAAGCACTCACATAGATGTGGTGCAGAAAGATACATGTGGCCATGTGAATATACACACAAGTATGAACACATACATACACACAAACAAAAATTAAAGTATTTCCCCATAAACTTTCAACAATATGGTTGGCTCAACAAAACTAGTATAAGAACAATACCTGTTGTTGTGTCAATAGGGACAGTTAAAATTATTTCTGGGTCCAGTCATAGCTAAAGAGCTCATAGCTGAACAATGACTGTTAAGAGAATCATTTTCCTCAAAGGATACTCTCCCACATAGATTGTCTTATCCCATACGATCAGCTCTGGAAACATGTACATATAAGCAAAACAAAATGGTCCAAGTAATCCAGGAAGAATTTTCTGATCATGTGTGCCTGTATACATATGTGTTTATGCTATCAGTTAGGATGTATTGATAATAAACTCATAGTAACCAATGTGTTGATGTAGCATTATGGCAGTTTTGCAATAAGAACACTTCCTCTTGGTTTCATTTGAAATAGATCAATACCTGTTTTAACCTTTCACTTTACTTTCCCAGTGTCTTCCATTATTCATTTGTATCTGTTGTATAAACCTAATTTTTTTCTTTGTGTATTCTATATTAAAATCTGTCTGAATCAAACAGACTCATAAAAATATTGTTTATCAAGTGTTATTCAAATTTTTAAATATTTATTGTGAATATTTGTCACAGGTCCTATGCTGGGGCAACATCTGTCAGGGTCCAGCCTTGAAGGGTTTGTGTATTCCAGGGCTGGGTCATGTGGGTTAGAAATGTAAGGCAGATATAACAGATATACAAAAGAAAAGGACAGAGACACAGAAAAGTGTCAGGATAGCAACTTAGTGAATACTAAATTTGCCCATGTAGTTTTCATATGCTTTATATACCCTAACCCAAAACGTGGGAAGAAGGCAAAACTTCTACCAAATAAATTAATTGCCTCTTCAATACTTAAAACATCAAATAACTATATCTAAGTTAATTATTTTGTTGTTTAGGCATAACATGCAGTAACCAAAACTAAGGACAAGCATCTTGTAGACAGCCACAGCCTTTATCAAGCTTCTCATCATAACCTTTGAGGAACAAGATTAGGCCTGAATCTCTGACCTTTGTTTGAAGTGGAATGAATCCATGTCCATTGACTCGGACATATTCACCCTTTGTATAGTATTTATCAAAGCCTGTACTTCTGCTACATGATGGATCTGTGCCTGGATTAGCATATCTTCTTCCACCTTCCAGATTTACCCCTCATCAGTATATACATTCAGTAATACATGCTCTGTCTTAGATTACATGTACATGGAGGGCCCATTGTCTACCATCCTCTAATTGTAAAGTGATAAGGGAGGGTGCATAGCTAAATGTAATGTACCTCAGAGCCATTTCCTATTGACAGAGATCACTAATAACTAGAAAATCATAGGCAAACAGATAATGTTTGGTTATACACATGATATGGCCACAATATCTACTAATGAAGGAGTATAGGATGACCAAGATGAGATGGCCTATTTTAAGTTGGTCTAGAATGTCTTTAGCAGTTTTAGCTACATTAAAATCTAATGTAGCTTTAAACATAATCTAAGGATTCACTGGCATCATGTTAATTTTTCTCAGATAATCTCTAAACATTTTCCGATCTATAATATCTTCCTAATGGATCAAATTAGGCAAAAACAATATTTTCACATCAAAATTCTAGTATGAAAAATTAATGATAAAACACACAATTTTTTTACAATTCTCTTCTCTTTGTTCTAATCAAAAAACATGAAAGTGTTTCTGTGATGGGTGAGCTGTGTGTTTCTTTTCTCTCCTATAGTTCAATTGCATTGATGTTTCTAACTTTCAAATATTACTTTGAGCTGTTAAAGTCCCATCAACCAAGCTTTTGTACTATTACTCCCCTATCAATTTGTGGGCTCCCTTTAATAGTTACATGAGGTTTATTACACTAAGGAGAGACTTTAGCTGCACATCATCTCTACAATGGTGTTCAGTTGTTTTAATGAGTCATTTTCCAATCTGTTTTCCATGGTTTACATTTCAACAGCAGACAAGTATTATACTAACAATAATGTGTTCTGTGTCTGAATATATAGTATGTATAAAGTCCCAAACATTCAGTCAGTGTTCTTGGGTTGGCTGCCAAGTAAATATGACTCACTAATTTCTGGAAGTCTGTGTAGCAGGTCTATCAAAAAGGCGGGAATCTTCAACCATTGCTATGATATACTTTCCTTATCAGACTGCAGCATGATGACACCAGAGGAACAGAAACTCAGTTCAGCAATCTTTCACTCTAACTCCTCTGTGAAGGCCTCAGCAGCTACTGTGTCATCAGATCAGGCGTCCTGCTGCGTACATATTGCAAAAAGAGTTCAGGGAGCCATCAGGTCTCATTTATTTATGTAAAAAGATCAGAAACATACTCTCAGTCATATATTGAAACAGAATTTGGTCCCATCCATCATAGATTGTGGATATAATTCCCTCTTATTTCTTTTTGGAAGTTTTGTTTGCAAAGTTATATGAGCATAATAATTGTATGCTTCTTCTGATCCAGCATTTGTTTTGGCAGCTTCCATGAGCTTCCTGGGGTAGCTAAAATCATTACTGCTTTTAAGAATCTCATTGAGGGCCTCAAGATCCTCTGTAGTCAACTTTAAATAGAGTCATAGCCACTGGATATCTCCCAAAAACTTCTGGACATTATTCAAAATTTGTAAGTTATCTTTTTTATCTAAGCTGCAGTGCTCCAATTAAATGACAGACAGCAAATTGCATTCTCACAGACTCCTAGCTTGGGATGTATTTGCATATTATTTATTTATTTATTAAAAACTATCTTTTTCATTTTGCATAACAATCCCAGTTCCCAGCCGCCCCCTTCCTTCCTCTCCATCCACCTTCCCCTGTCATCCCACCACCCATCTACTCTTTAGAGAGGGTAAGGCTTTTTATGGAGAGTCAACAAAGTCTAGCACATTGATTTGAGGCAGGACCGTGGCCCTGGCCACTATATGTAAGCTGAACAAGTTACAAATTCAAAGGTAATAGGTTCTGAAAAGTCAGTAGGAACAGTAGGGATAAATCCAGGTCTCACTGCCAGAGGACCCACAGTCTACCCCAGCCATACAACTGTTACCAACATTCAGAGTGCCTAGTTTAGTCCTATGCTGGTTCACTCACTATCAGGCCACAGTTAATGAGCTCTCATTATCTCAGGTAAGCTGTTTCAGTGATTTTCCCCATCGTGATCTTGACCTCTTTGCTTGCATCCTCAATCCCTCCACAGTTTGACTGGACTTTTGGACCACAGCCCAGTTCTCTACTTTGAATCTATACCTCTGTTTCCATCAGTTGCTAGATGAAGGGTCTATAATGACATTTAAAATAGTCATCAAAGTGACTACAGAGTAAGACCAGTTCAGGCACCCTTCCACTATTGCTTAGGGTGTTAACTGGGGCCCTTCTTGGGAACTTCTGGGAATTTCTCTAGTCCCAGGTTTCTTGCTAGCCCCATGACTCGCTAAATCAAAGTATCTCCTTCCTTGCTATCCATCTCTGTTCTTCTCTGATCTTAACAATCCTATTCCCTCAGATTCTTCTCCCAACTTCTGGTCTCCCCTACTTCTCCCCTTCTGCCCTCCGTTTTACCCCATATCTCCATGATTCCAATTTCCCTAAGGAAAGCGTATTTGCATTTTCAGATGCTTGGCTGGCCTTGCATCTCCTTGATACTGCAAGATCTGATGAAATCTTCTCAAATCCTATATCAATTTCCATTATACAGATTTCTTTTTAACACCTCAAATAGGAGAAATCCTCCACCCCCTCCCCTGCAAAAGACCCACTCATATTGGCTCATTGGGTTCACAGGTCATGCAGCCTCTTGCCATTTCCTGGACTCTGGAACTGGTAGCACATCACTCCAAACTTTTCTGTTTCCTGTGTTTCCAGCTCCATGGACCAGATTCAGTCATGGAGGTGAGGAGGTGAGAACCTAAGGGGCAGAGAAGCTCACTCTCTCACCTGACAACCAAGCACCAGTGCCAGATGCAGAAGTTGCTTGTAAACTTAGAAGACACCAGCTACAGTCTGAGGATGCAGGGGCTCACCATTTTGGTGGCATTGCATTGGCCATAGGCTTGGTCTGCCAAGAAGGACTTCTCTACTTTTTGTCTGGCTTGAGCTAAGTGATGGCTGCTGTTCACTGGCTGGCTCCTTTACTCACTCAACAGGCTTTCTAGTTACTCAGTTGCAGCTGTGTTACTGAGACAACAGTTTCTGCAGATCAGCTTGACCTGAAGCATAGACTGGGCCACATTTTGATTTCTCCAAGTCATGAAGCAGTCTATAAACAGCAGCAGTTGTGCTACCAGTGAGGGGGATGGACCAGAACATTTATACCACCTGCAAACTATAAATTTCTGCATTTGTTCCACCCCAGAGAGCTCCTCTGGCTAGCAATATTCACCCAAGCAAATGTATTAACGAATCAATCCCACACCAGTTATGTTTTAAGGGGTTATTTATTTGGCGGGGGGTAAAACTTACATACACCATAAACCGTCAGGAAGGGAGCCTAGTCGCTGGAGCAGGAGCCGGGAGCAGCAGCCGAGACCGAGCACCGGAACCAAGAGCCGGAACCAAGAGAGACCTTATCCGGAACTGCTTCTCTTTTTAAAAGAGAAATATACCACGCCCCAGTGGGCTGGTATTTCAGCAGCTATTGGCTGATGGAGCGGAAGTCGCTCCCCGCTGCACTGTGGGCTCCTGCTTCAGTGATTATTGGTTGAGGCAGCAGAAGTTACTCCCACAACACAAATGGACAGCCAACTGACAACTCTTTCCTAGTCCCATATCTATAATTTTTATTTATAAAATTTTAGTCATGATATTTCCCCCTGCTTTTCTACTTTTATATTCTATTTGAGTGTTCACTTCTCACCTCTACACCTGCAGTGTGATATTCATGTTCATGGTCTACTATGTTCTCCACCTGTACATATGTGTGGGTATGATCTTTCACAGATACCACTTTTGGGTGACATCTGTTGGGGTTCACCCTTAATGAGTTCTTACAATTCAGAATTGGGGCATATGGATTAGAAATGTTAGGCAGAGAGAACAAAGATACAGAAAAAACGGACAGAGAAGACACAGAATAGAGTTGGGAGGACAAATCAGTGAATACTGAATTATCCCATATTTATTTTCCATATGTTTTATGTACCCTAATCCAAAAGGGTGAAGAAGTCAATACTTCTAACAAACAAAGTAAATGACTCTTCATTACCTGAAACATCAAGTAACTATATCCTGAGTTAATTATTTTGCTGTTTAGGCAGGCCATGCAGTGACCATACCTAAGGTCAAGCATCCCATATGCATCTACAGGCTGGGTCAAACCTCTTTTCATAACCTTGAAGGAACAAGAATAGGCCTGAATTCTCTGACCTTTAGTCAAGTTGGAATAAATCTTTATCCATGTGTTCAAACAGATATTAATTTTATAAAGTTGCTTTTACCCTAAATTGGCCATTTTTGTTAAATGATTATCAAAATACACCAACATACACACATTACATTTTGGTAAAATTCATGAAAAAAGGTATAATTTAAGATTACATATTTGCATTAGTTTAGATTGTAAAAACTGTTTACGTGGAAAAAAGACAAGTAAAATTAGTAACATTGTCCTCTTAAAGACAAGCTGAACAAACATAGTGAACACACAGTAGGATAGCAGTATTAAGAATGTGGAAAAATATTTATTATAATAATGCTTTTATGTAAGTATAATAAAATTATATACAGCAATATCAAATATGAGATTATGATTTAAAAGACAGCAAGTGAGGGAATTGAAGGGTGAAAGTTTTGTAAGTATAATATTCATGTATTAAAATCTCTAAGTAAATAACTAAATAAGAAAGAAGCCTATATTCTTTTTAAAAAGAAAGATTGTTATGCATGGATTAAGTTTTGGAGAGGTTTTAAAATGTTGCAAAGTAAATAACATACTATTGATATTTTCAAATTCATAGTGTTAGCTAAATTAAACTCCAAAGAACCTATATGTTCCTACATGCCCATAGAAAGAGGGGAAATATTGAGATTCAAAATGGAGCAATAAGTAAACTGATTCATCACATGTATGTTATTTTATTTTATTTTATTTTATTTTTTTTAGTCCGTTAGACTTGTTTATCCAAGTATCCGAAAACACTCTTTGCACTTCCTCCCCTCCTCCCAATACCCTCCCGCTCCCCCCACTCCCCCCACTGCCCCCACTCCCTCTCCTCCTCCCTCACCATTCCCATGAGCAGTCAGGGTTTCCTGCCCTGTGGGAAACCGAAGTTCCTTCCCCCTCCCTCCAGGTCCAGGAAGGTGAGCATCCAAACAGGCCAGGATCCCAAAAAGCCAGTCCATGCAGATGAAACAAGACCTAGTGCCACTGTCAATGGCTTCTCAGTCTTCATTTGGACCTTGGGGGCTCAGTCAGCCCCCATGTCAACCACATTCAGAGAATCCGGTTTGATCACATGCTCGTTCAGTCCCAGTCCAGCTGGCCTTGGTGAGTTCTCATTTGATCAGTCCCCTTGTATCAGTGGGTGAACGCACCCTTCGCGGTCCAGACTTCCAGTGCTCCAATGTGGGTCTCCGTCTCTATCTCCATCCATCGTCAGATGAAGGCCCCCTCTGATTTTGTTTTCCTTGCTCACGATCTCCCTCCATCAGATTGTACTCTGGGCTGCGGAGGAGAGGGTGCCTGATCTGGCCTTGGCCCATAACCATACTGATGAATATTTTGCATATCACCACAGAACCTTCATATGGCGATGGATAGAGATAGAGACAGAGACACATATTGGAACACTGGACTTAACTCCCTAGGCCCACATGTATGTTTTTAAACAGATATTATCTTTGGGTTCATCTTTCAAAGTGTGACATACAAACTATGAAACTGTTACTTGCTTAAACTGACCTTAAGTAGTACTGTGTACAGAAATTGGATGGCATTTCATGGATAGAATCACAACGTGACTGTTGTCTCTTGAAAATGAAGTCAGTTATGCATGAGTTTATTTCAGACATCTCTATAATTACATTTGAAGGGTTTTGAAATTTTATTTTACTCAAGAGGAAACTGTTAATTCTCCTCTTTCAACAACCACAATAGAGTCTGAAAGTGATTTGTTTTGGTTTGTTGTAAGACACAGATGGCACTTTAGCCATGATACATCAATTTAAAGTGCGCTGGTAATTTTTTAGCTAAAATTTCCTAACAGTTATTGATAGAATAAACATGAATATTTTTCCCTGGTATAAAAAAGGTTCAAGTGAGGTAGTATGCCTTTATGAATGTTATGATTTGTTTTCCATCATTTTGATAATATCAATATGAAGACAACAAAAGTTCTGACTCACTTCCTCAACTCTAGGTTGTCTCTACATATTTTTTTTAATTTTTAAAATGTGTTTATTTTATGTGTCTGGATAGTTTGTGTGCACATTTATCTGTTAACCATGTATATACATGCTACCCAAGAAGGTAAGAGGCTAGGGCTGGAACTGTATACAGTTGTGAGCTACCATGTGGGTGATATGAATCAAACTCAGGCATTCTGGTCATGAAGCTAGTGCTCTTAAACACAGAAACATGATTCCAACATCAATCCCAAAGTTTCTGTTGTGAAAAATTAGGTGGAAAATCTGTTTAATATAGTACTGATATAATATTACTCTGATTCTCTGTTCATAGCTTCATAAATATTATCTGTCCTTCATCTACCAAGTGTACAACAAAAATTTCCAATTATAGATATCATTTACTTAATATATTTTCATTCATGCATTCTGATCCTAAAATAAATTATAAAATATGGAGTATTTTATATATATAAAATTTTTAATTCAGATTCTAGATTTGGCAGAAAAATTTCCAAGTTTATGTAATATCAAAATTTTAGTTATGAGAATAGTCTTAGAGTATATGCAATTACGGTAGTGAAAATAGATACATGAGAAATCAAAAACATTCCATATCCAAGATTGCTTTGATAACTACTTACTCTAACCAGATATTACCTAGGCCCTACAAGAAATTCATAAAAGCTTCCCAAGAACACCAATCCCAGTGACCTAAATTTTTCTACTAGATCTAATCTTTTAAACCTTCCATTATCTCAATAGTGCTAAATAAAGATAATAACACATACAATATTTTGTGACAAGTTCAAACTTAAATATATAAAAAAATTGTGATAAATTCAAATTATCCACAAGCTATAACATGTTTTAACTTTATTTTAATCTTATCAGAAAAAGTTTAACTGATTTATTGTTAGTACCAAACATGTTTATGTCATATATTATTTAAGGTGCTCGTAATTACTCTTATATATAGTGGCATACCTCTGCAATATCAGTAAATGAAAGACAGGTGTGATACTCATGAATTTAAAGTCAATCTACACAAGTGGAAATTTTTCAAAATTGAAGATAAACATATCATGAGAACAACAAATTAGTTCTTTTCATTATAGTATGCAATGACATGGAATAAGCACGGGAGTCTAAAGAACTAATGAATTGATAATAAATATGTGAAAATTTAATTGTATACAATTAAGAAAATGGTTAATACAATTAAAATTTTCAATCATGAGGAAAACTTGTTAAAAAATGCAGGAAAATGGATAGAATTGTAAAAACAGTGAATAAGGCACCCTAGTTTTAGAAAAAGAAATATTAAATACTCTGCCTCATTGTAGGATGCAGTTTTTACTTTCCATTTTTTTATTTGTATCAATTAACTTATTTATAATTATGAGTTATATTTCCTAAAAATTAGGAAAAGTAGAAAAGTGACACACGAGGAAAAAAAGAAGACTCAAAGGAAAAATAAGGGAAGTAGTAGAATACTTGTTATTTGTAAATTAAGGAGTGTATTTAGAGAAGAGTTTTTTTTTAGGTATTAGGGAGATGGAGGAGAGGAAAACGTCAAGGAAGAGTCAAATGAGACTAAGAATGCATCAAAATACCATTAAAAACTTTTGCAAACTAATTTAAAAATAATATTTAGAACAAGAAAAATAAAAAGCAAAGTGAAAAGTAGAAGACATGTCAACCTAACATCATTAACAAATATAACATGATGTAACTCTTCTTCAAGTCATGATTAAAATCACATTTTACTATTGATGCTTTCTGATAATTGTGAGATTTTTTTCTACTTATTTCACCTTTATTATTACCATTTGGGATTTTTGGTATTTTTTCTTTAAGTGAAAAAAGTACATATAACTAAGGCACTTTTAAAAGAAAATCTAACAATTGAACTACTTTAATTATTTTTAAATTAGATAAGGTTAAAGCTACTAGGATGAATTTTTCTCTTCCCAAACTTTCTGGGGGTGTTTATAGAGCTTCACATTTAACTGGGAACTCTACACAGAATCACTGCAATATATTTCTATACCATTCAGATCTTCTTTTCCTGTGGCTTCTCTTTGCCATTCTGATACATTTTCTGCCTAGTGGGACTAAAATAATGGGATGAAATCAGCTAGTGTTACCGTGAATACTACCCATAATCCAGGGATTTGTTTATTTGCATCATATGGTGTTGCTCGAACCAATGTGTTTTAATAAATTCTAAAACTTTTAATGACATGAAATAACAAAATTATATACTGAGGAAATATACCAAAAATAGCCAATTATAAAAGACTTCATTGGTTCTATGTTATAGTTTGGTAACTGTTCCAGTGATAAAATAACATCAACAACCACTTTGGGTGGAAAGAATTTATTTAGTTTACATGTTAGAGTTTTTAAATAAACAGTAGCCAAAGTAAGAACATAGGGCAAGAGCCTGGAGAAAAGAAACAAAGCAGAGGCTGTAAAGGAATGAAATATCACTCACAGGTCTGTTTTCCCTGACTTGGGTTCTTAAACTTCCTTATACAGCCCAGGCTCACCTTATTGGGAATGGTACCATCCAAAAGGCCTTGTTTTTCCTATATTATTTTATAATTTAAAAGTCCATGCAAACAGGTCCACAAAGCAAAACGATTGAAGCAATCCTTTATTTGATGTTTCTCTTTCCAGATATTTCAAGTTTATAGTCAAGATAAGCCAATACATACTCCAAACTCAATTTTAAATTTGCAAAAGTTGTAGTTAGAGATGAATTTATATCTGACATATTTATTTATATTTCATTTCTACCTATGTGTAGAATCAAAACTACTCCCTCCACAAAAGAAAAGTTAGTATCTGAATATAGCTATAAACATATGATGCCTGTTTGTATATTTTCAATTCAGGTTGTACTATTTTGTTTAAGTCTAATGTATGTAGGCCAAAGTTAACTGATACAGCTGGAAATTTTCCTACATTTTGATAAATATAGTAATAAAACAAAACTGAAACCATTCTAATTATTCAATACTATACTCTGAAGTCAAAATGTTTGCTACTTTGGAAAAGAGGATTTGCTTTGGTTTCCACAGGAAATGAGAGGCTGTAGATTCATCCTGTGCTAAGAAAAATCAGGTTTGATCAAGGAAGACTACCTGAAAAATCTCCGGTAGGAAGAGATGGCCCAGATGTCTAAGTTCTACATCCAGAACAGATTTAATACTGCTTCCTGAGATGATCAAGACTCACAGGATACTCCAGTCCGGACTTGATTTCAAATCTAAATTTTCTTTAGGTCCCAATATGATTATCAGCACCCCCAACCAGCTGGAAGTAGCCTGGAATACTATGCCCACATTCCCAACAAATGGACTATGGATGTTTTCCTTTGTTTAAAAAAAAGAGGGGGAAGTGGTGCATGACAATTGTCTGTGTTCTGTCAATCATGTTTTAAATAAATGCTGATTGGCCAGGCAGGAAGTATACTTGGGTCAACCAGACAGGAAGTAGAGGTGGAGCAATGAGAACAGAAGTATTCTGGGAAGCAGGAAGCTCCCTTGCCAGTTCTGCCCAGATCACTTAAGAAACAAGATGTGAGCTGCATTGATGAGAAAGGTACTGAGCCATGTGGCTAACATAGATAAGAATAATGGGTTAACATAAGTTATAAGAGCTAATACAAAGCCAGAGCTAATGGGCCAATCTGTTTATAATCTTATGGAGACTTCTGTGTTATTTTCATTGGGGCTTGCCGATTGTGGGGAACTGGGCAGGACATAATTCCCAACAAGCCAGCCCTCATCTAACATAGACTAATACCGCTAATGGTTTATTTGTGTATCAGTGCTAATTTTAATCACAATATACCACTAAAGTTATGCAAGACTCTGAATGAAGCAAAATGTTTAGAGGTAACAAAATTTAAGAACATACCCAGAAACAATAATGGGAGAATTCCAGTGTTTGGGTTTACAGAAAACAGGTAAAAGAAAAATTGAGGCACTGGGTGGTGGTGGCATCCCAGCACTCAGGAGACAAAGGCAAGCAGATCTCTGTGAGTTTGAAGCCAACCTGGTCTACAAGAGCTAGTTCCAGGATAGACTCCAAAGGTGCAGAGAAACCTTGTCTTGAAAAAAAAAGAGAGAGAGAGAAATTGAGGCAAAATTCCTACCAGCATAGACCAGGTTTATTCAGATTCTGTTAATCAATATAATATATCCATATTATAAAAATATGTATAAGACATTTTTCATAATATCTTATTTATTTTTGTAATGTTTATGATAGTTTTTCCTCATGCATGCATTGTACATGTGCATGTAGTAGGCCATGAAGAATGCAAACTTTCAGAAACTAGAAAAATAAATGATGATGAACTGCCACATGAGACCTGGGAAGCAAATCCAGGGTCCCTACATAAGTAGGAACTACATGTAACCACTGAACTCAGAAAAATTCACAATTTAAAGAGACATAACATCTGAAAAATTCTCATGTATAGAAGAAAAAATATAGAGAACAAAAATACTATTGGAAACAAGATGAAAATTTGTAACATGAGGGCCTGGTAGCTGAAGTTTCTGTCCTGCCCAGTTCCCACAGCCAGTAAGCCCCAAAGAAAATCACACAGAGAGTCTATATTAATGATAAAAATATTGGCCCATTAGCTCAGGCTTCTTATTAGCTCTTGTAGCTTTTATTAACTCATTGTTCTTATCTATGTTAGCCACATGTCTCAGTACCTTTTTCAGTGGGGCAGATCATGTCATGTTTCTTCGGTGTTCTGGGCAGGACTACTGAGGAATGGGCTTTCTTCTTCCCAGGATTCTCCTGTTCTCATTGCCCCACCTTTACTTCCTGTCTGATTGACCCACCTATACTTCCTGCTTGGCCAATCAGCATTTATTTAAAACATGATTGACAGAATAAAGACAATTATCCATCACCACTTCCCCCTCTTTTTTTTTCCTCCGGTGGAAACAAGAGCAAAAGACCTACTCTAACACAGTACATTCCCTGGCTTCAATGGCTTTCATTACAAGGTCAGCACATCCTTGAAAAAAACAGTTGATTTAGTTCAGGAGACTTTTCCATTATTCAATGTCTTGCTCACTCTCCCTACAACAGGAATTAAAATAGAAAGATAATAAACTATATCAGAAAGGAGAAAGTGAAATTAATTATTTATAGTTTAAAGTAAATATGCAATGCAATTCTATGTAGAAAAATATTATTCACCATGAAATTAAAAATTTGGTTTCTATTTTGATAAATAAAACACTTGAAATTGTCACAAGACAAACAACAGAAAATAAATTCAAAGATTATTTAACGTATACCAAAGCACTGCTAATACATAGTAATACTAGGAAAATGGTATATTTTTCAATATGTGTAGAAGAACCTATTCTGCAACTTCAGGTTTATTGAGAACAAAAAATGCAGAAATCAGTAACTAATGGAACACTTTGGAAATAATCAGAGGATAGATGTGGACAAATTTGATAGTTTGAAAATTGTAAGGTTTCTGTTACAGATTCTCTTATATTCTTTTATAAGTTTTAGCACTAGTTCATTTTTCCAGCTTTTCATGGCAAAAATCTGAGAAAAACACATTCATCCTTCAGGAAAGTTGAAAAGAAAAGTTATCATTTGGAAATATACCAAGAACTTTATGCTCTCTATAAAAAAGTGCTTTTTCCCTGGGGGAAAAATACTTTACTACAGACATATATGACTTAGAGGAAGGATAAATAGGAGGACTGAAAACTTCCCTAACATTTCTGACAAGAGGGTAGGATCAAAGGCTCTAAATCTCTTCTTGAGCATAGAGGAAGAAGTGGGGTCAAGAAAAAGGGAGAGGCAGAGATTGATTTAATCATAAGGTTACACAGAGCTTGCCTTACATAATGCCTTAGCACAGTATCAACAGAACTCAGATGGAAAATACTTCAAGATGAACTCTGTATTTTAGTAGTGTCTAGGGAAACACAAAGGCACCAGGGACATAAAAGCAAAGAAAATAGAAAAAAAAATGAAGACTGATGCCTATAGCTACAGTATGTATTAAATGCAGTGCAGGAAGGTAGAATAGAACTTTATAGGGCTTCTCTTCCCCATAGAAACATTAGTTTGAACACCTGTCCATGCATGAAAATACCTTCACAACACCTATGGGAAGTAGGTGAGAGATTTTTTTATATCTTTGTGCAATATAGATCTAGGAATGGACACATTAAAAAAGAAAGAATGGTTTTATCTTAACTGTCAGTCTTCTTTTAATTCCAGAGGGCACAAATCAGTGATAAATATCATTAAAGGAAAGAAACAAGCTATAAGCTGCCCTAAATCCCTACCATATTTTTTTTTTCATGTAAAAACTCTCAGGGAGCATGCTTTCATATCCTGAAAAACTAGGATGATATTCAAAGACTTGGTCTACTGGACCATCATTGAATCATGTCAGTTTCTACTGTTGTTTGCCATATGATTATATAGAGGACAAGGCTGCTTGGTTTATAACCATACCATGCTAAATCTGATACCAAGCAACAGGCTATTATTCATGGGGATAGTAAAAAAGGGAACAAAGCATGTCTCAAAAACAAGGTCAGCATGGCTACTTCATAAAAATTTCAGCCTGCAAACAGAAGGAAGACACTAATAAAACAGGGAGGTCTGACTGCTAAACAAAGACATTGCCAGCTAATATTATCTTTCCTAAGCTTGAACAATCTAGTATCTTTCACTATGCATGGACATATTTTTATAAATAACCAGTTTGCTTGGTTGTAACCTTCTGAGCTTTGTACATGGTGGATTAGTCGGTAGTCAACTTGGCTTAGGAAATCGTGAGACCAAAATTTGTAAAAATTTTGCTTTTGTGTTTTGGTCTGTGTCTAATGAGAGGACTGAGAAAGTACGGGTCTTTTAGCTATTGAGAAAGCACAAAAGTTTGATACTAGAAAACATCATTTTGAATGAGGTAACCCAGATCCAGAAAGACAATTATTGCACGTATTCACTCATAAGTGGGTTTTAAACATAAAGCAAAGAAAACCAGCCCATATATCTCAATCCCAAAGAACCTAGACAACAATAAGGACCACAAGAGAGACTTACATAGATCTAATCTACATGGGTAGTAGAAAAAGACAAGATGTCCTGGGTATATTGGGAACATAGGGACTTTGTGAGAGAGTTGAAGGGGAGAGGAGAGGCAGTAAGGGGAGCAGAGAAAAATGCAGAGCACAATAAAAATCAGTAAAATTTTTCAAAAAAGAATACTGTAACTATCAATTAATTGCATATAACTTTTTTTTAAAGAAAATAATATCTCTGGATGTGTAAAAACTTCCTTTCAATGATTAATAGGTCTACATACAGAGTTGGGTAAAATCTGACTCATTTAATAAGGGAATAAATGAGATAGACATAATATGAAGAGAAAGGTTCCAAAAAATTGTCTCATTATTAACATTCATGAAAAAAATTGTATGCTCTACTGAGTTTTCAATATACAATAAGTTTAGGTTTCTGAAAAGTATCATACATAAGCTACTAGTAACTTAGTACCCAAAAGTGTTTCCCCAAGTGCAGCAAACAAGTATTATAATTCCCATATTTGTAGACTTTAGAGTTATCCACTCTCTGCGTGCATATTAGAATATATTAAACATACCTCTATGCAGATGCATGTGGAATCAATGACACCTTGGGTATCATTGTTCAATACCCATGTACTATTTCCCTCTGAAACGAAGTCTCCCATTCAAACCTAGGGTTTCATAGACTATCTAACCTGTGACCCTAGATTTCTGTCTGGTTTTGTCTTTATACTGCTTGGGAAATAACCTTGGGCTACCATGTTCATCAGTGTTTTTTTTTCCATTGGGTTTCAGGGATCATACTTAGATAGTATGCATATTGAATAAGCACAGTTCTAATTCAGGCATCATTCTAGGCCACAAATTATCTATTCTATGTCAATAAAAAATTTTGCTCTCATAGATGTTCTGATAGCTAACTGATATTGGGAATTACCAATGATATTTAGTGGGATGAAATGTTTCTTTCAGGATTTATTTTATTTTAAATTGTGTGTATGTGTCTATGTGTGTACAAGTGACTTTTGAAGTAAGAGAAATTGAACACTTCTGGGACTGATGTTTATAGTAGTTGTTGCCTTGATTAAGAATCAGTACAGATGATTACTTTTCTAAGTTCACTAACATATGTGTGTGTGTGTGTGTGTGTATGTATCCTATTAAATAACAGCAAGTTTTCTAAATATCAGCTAAGTAGTCCAATAATGGCTTTCTCACACTGAAAATGCTATAATTGTCTATTTGCTCAGTTCAGAAAAAATGAATTGTTAGAAATACCGTATTTGAGCTGAAAATCTAGAAGATTCCTGGAGAGATGCTCATCTTTATTCTGCTATAGAAGTCTGAAGGAGCTGGTACTAACAGTAATTAAATGCTACAACAGTAATAGATGAACTTTCCAACAAGAATGAAGGCAAAGAGACAAAAAAAGTTTCCTTCTTCCACATACTATTATCGGGTCTGATATCAGAAGATGTCTCCCACATTTACTATGAGTATTTCTATTTCAAATCATTTGATCAAGAGAGTCCCTTGAGAGGCTTCTGTTAGAGTTGATGTTAACTACAGTTATGTTAGAATCCTGAGGTGGATCACTGGAATCCACACTGTGGCAGGAGAAATTTGATTACACAAGTTGACCGTTGCTCTCCATAAATCACTGTCTTCAAAAATTCTCTATAAACACACACACACACACACACACACAGAGAGAGAGAGAGAGAGAGAGAGAGAGAGAGAGAGAGAGAACAAAAGGGGGGAGGACAGAAAGAGAGAAAGTGAATAAATAAATATAAGAAAAATATCACTCTCTGAAGAAATAGCTTCTAGGTAACAGATGAAAACAGTCTTTATTTCAGCTACTGCCAATTGTATAATAAGTTGTCACTAGAAGCAAACTAAGAAAAGAAGAAAAAGTTAGTTTATCAAATTCACAGCATAGAGAGAACAATTTTTCTAAAACCCAGAGAAAAGGGCAGGCCCTCTGTGGATATTGACAGAACAGGGCATATCAAGTCATAGCAAAACTAAACCAATGCCTTTTATCAAGGCTTTTCAATGTGAACTATTATCAGCTATAGTCCCCAAAAGCCAGTATAAGAATCAAAAACAACCTCCTTCTCTCAGTGTTAGGAGTCCTTCAAAAGGACCAATCTATACAACTGCTAAATCTATACAGATGGTTTACGTCAGTGCCATAAAGGCTCCCTGGTTGTCAATACAGCATCTAAGAGCGCATATGATCCCAGATTAGTTGATTCTCTGGGTTTTCTTATGGCATCCTTGACCCCTCTGGTGTCTATAATCTCTCAAACTCTTAACCAAACTAACTAAAATACAGAGAGAATGTTCAAATTAAAATAATCAGAAGGGAAAAGGGAAACATAATGACAAACAATGAGGAAATCCAAAGATTCATTAATTCACAAAACAAAAATATGTACTCCATAAAATTAAAAAATCTAGAAAAAATGAACAATTTCTCAATAATTACCATTTTCCAAATTTAAATCAAGTTTAGAAAAAAACAATTTAAATAGTTCTCACCTCCCAAGGTAATAGAATTAGTCATTAAAATTCTCCCCCCAAAAAAAGAATAAAAGAAAAAAAAGCAGGGCAAGATTGTTTCACCATAATATCAATATTTCTCAAATTATTCCAAAATATAGAAACAGAAGAAACATGTTGTGATACCACAGTCACTGTGATACCCAAAACATACAGTTTCAAGAGAGAGAATTGTAATCTCTCCCATGTATACAGATGCAAAAATACTCAATAAAGAACTAACCTATCCAAGAACAAGGGAGATTACTTCTTTTTCTAGTGTATTCTTCAATTTTATTATTCAAATGTTTAAAGTTTTTCTCATACAGGTATTTCACCTGTTTCATTAGAGTTACCCCAGGACAAAAATGCCCTGTTATTTTTATGTTATTTTATGTTACTTATGGCTATTGTGAAGGGTGATGTTTTTCTGATTTTTTTCAATTAATTTATCATCTGAGGGCTACTGATTTTCTTTGCCATAATCTTGTATCCTTCTTCATTTATGAAGGTGTTTATGAGTTGTAGGAGTTCACATATAGAATATTTGGAGTCAAATATGTATACTGTCATATCATCGGCAAATAGGGAAAGTTTGACTTCTTCTCTTCCAATTTGTATCACTTTGATCTTCTTTTGTTGCCTTAAATAAAACACAAACTGAGTACAAGAAGAGATTCACACAGTCATTTAAGTGAATATCAGTCCCATCTTACAAATTTTCTTAAGTTGTCGTTTCCAAGACACCAGATATTCACTTTAATTCTGGGGAAGGAATGTTTCTTTCTGGGACTGAGTCACTAGTTATTTCATTGAAAATCCACCCCATTTTCAATTTAACTGGTTAACAACCCTGTATGTTAGGCCTTTGCTATGTTGGAATCTGGAAATTCGGAAAATGAAGACATTTTGTGACAATTTTGTCTGCTGTGACTCTGCCCTCTGTGTTTTTAAATTTTATTATTATTTAAACCTTAGTTTTTATTTACTGTTTACATATATCTTGGTTGCATATATGTACGTATGACACTTGAGTACCTGGGGGATGATTAGGCCAAAAAAGAGTGATGGATCCCTAGAAACTAAGTTTGTCAGTCTCATAATATCTCCCTAGCTGTTGGTCCAGAATATATGAGTTCCAAGAAAATCAGGTCAACTCTCTCTGTGAATTTCCCCATCATGATCTTTACCCCCCTTGTACATATAATCCCTCCTCTCTCTCTTAATCCATCCCAAGTTTCTTAGAACTTAGTGCAGTGCTTGGCAGTAGCTCTCCATATATACTTCTATCAGTTAATTGATGAAGGCTCTGTGATTACAATTAGGGTTGTTCAATCTGAATAAAGGAGAGGGGTAGTTCAGGCGCACTTTCCACTATTTCTACTTGCCTTACCTGAGCATATCTTGTGAGTTCCTGGGAGTTTCCCAGACAGTAGTTTTCTCCATAACCCCAAAATGACATCTTTTATCAAGATAACATCTTTACTACTCTGTGTCACTCGCAACTCAAATATCCTGAACCCTCATGCTGCCATGCTCCATCCCCTCCCATCAAGCCCTTCATTCCATTTTATGTAGGACATCATGTCTATTTTCTCTTCACTGGGAGATTCATGTATCCTTCTTAGTGTCTTTCTTTTTAACTAGCTTCTCTGGGGTTGAGGAGTGTAGCCTTGTTATTATTATTTTATATCTAATATTCACTTATGAGTGAGTACATACCATGTTTATCTTTCTGTCTCTTGGCTACCTCTCTCTGGATAATTTTTTGCTAGGTCCAATCATTTCCCTTCCAATTTACTTAATGTCATATTTTTTGCTGTGTTATATTCTACTGTACCATATTTTCCTTGCTCATTCTTCTATTAAGGTACATCTAGGTTGATTCCAGGTTTTGGATATTATGAATAATACTGCTATGAATATAGTACAGCAAGTATCCTTGTGGTATGATTGAGCATCTTTTGGGTATATGCCCCAAAGTGGTATTGCTGTGTCTTGAGGTTGATTAACTCCCAGTTTTCTGCGAAACAGCCAAACTGATTTACAAAGTGGCTATACAAATTTGCTCTCACACCAGCAGTGGAGGAGTGTTTCCTTTCCTTTATATCCTCTCCAACATAGGTTGTCATTAGAGTTTTTGATCTTAGGCATTTTGACAGATGTAAGATGGTATCTCAGAGCTCTTGATTTGCATTTTCCTGATAGTTGAAGATATTGAACAGTTCCTTAAGTGTATCTCAGTCATTCAAGATTCTTCAGTAGAGAAAAATCTGTTTAAAAATGGACCTCATTTTTTTAATGGGTTTATTTGGAATTTTGTTGTCTAGATACCTGAGTTCTTTAAATATTTTGGAGATTAGTCCTTTATCAAATGTGGGGTTGCTAATGAATTTTCCCCATTCCAAAGGCTACCATTTTGTAGTACAAAGAGTATTCTTTGCTTTACAGAAGTTTCTCAGTTTTAGGATGTCCCATTTTTTATTTTTTGCTCTCAGTGTCTGTGCTACTGTTGTTACACTGAATAAGTATTTTCTTGTGTCATTGTTTTCAAGTCTACTTCCCAGTTTCTTTTCTATCAGCTTGGATATAACTGGATTTCTATTGAGGGCATTGACAATATTTGACTTGAATTTTGTGCAGGGCAATTAATGTGAATCTATTTTCATTCTTCTATATGCCATCATTCAGTTATCCAAGCACCATTTGTTGAAGATGCATTTGTTTTTTTATTCTTCATTGTACATTTTTGACTTCTTCAACAAAATCAGGTACTCATGGTTGTGTGCATTTATGTCAGAGTCTTCAATTCTGTTCCATTGATTCACATATCAGTTTTTATGTCAATATCAAACTGTTTTCAATACTATAGCTCTATAATAGATCTTGAAGTCAGGGATAGTGACACCTCCAGAAATACCTTTATTTTAGAGTTGTTTTAGCTTTCCTGGGTGTTTTGTTTTTCCGTCCAAAGTTGAGTAATATTTCTTTGAGATAGATGAAGAGTTATGTTGGAATTGAAATGGGGATTTCATTGAATTTGTACATTGCTTTGGCAAGACTGCCATCTTTATTATTATGTTAATCCTACCAAAACATTAGCATGTGAAATCTTTCCTTTTCTGATCTGTTTCTCAATTTCTTTCTTCAAAAACTTGAAATTCTTAAAAGCCTTAAACTTGTTTGGTTCGAGATACCACAAGAAATTTTAGATTTTTTGTGGCTATTGTAAAGGGTGTTGTTTCCCTGATTTCTTTCTTAGCCCATTTATCAGTTGTATATAGGAGGTATACAGATTTGTTTGAGTAAATCATGTGTCCAGTCACATTACTGATGGTGATTTTTATCTATAGGAGCATCCTGGGAGAATTTCTGGGATCAATTATTTATATTAGCATATCATCTGCAACTTCAAAAATGAATTTAATTTTTTTAAAATATTTATTTATTTATTATGTATACAGCATTCCACCTATGTATGCCTGCAGGCCAGAAGAGGACACCAGACCTCATTACAGATGGCTGTGAACCACCATATGGCTGCTGGGAATTGAACTCAGGACCTTCGGAAGAGCAGGCAATGCTCTTACTCTCTGAGCCATCTCTCCAGCCCCATGAATTTAAATTTTTAACAAATCCTTTTATGTCAAATTATAATAGTGGTGGCAGGTGAAAAAACAGTTTGGATTTTTGTTTTCATCAAATTTCATTATTTTTATAAGGGAAACATAATTTTAGCAAATTGTTGCCCAGTCAATAATGTAATAATAAATTTTCCTCCATTTTTTGAGTAATATACCACTCATTTTCAATAGATGTCCCATGAGTACCACTTTTATTGATTATATTACTATGAAAAGATTCCTTAAGGAAAAATAGGCTTATTCCAACATATCGATAAACACGTTTTCAAGGATCAACCCATTATGCCTTTTCAAAACCATGTTATAAAATTCTCATTATATAGTGCCAAATCTTTTCTAATTTTCTGCAAAGTCCACAAATCAAATATATTGTTTAATATCTTCAAAAAATAATTTTTTCCTTACATTTTTTTATCTTGGAAAACCAAGAATAATGTGTCAAAAGTTTTGGTTCTACTACATCTCTTTTTGATGTTTAAATGTTCATTATCATCTTTCTGTGTCCTCACATGGAGTTCATTATGTGAGCAATCACTTGTATCTCTTTCACCTTAAGATAAACTATCATATTGGGATAGGGTCCCTACATAATCATAAAACGTATTCTTTTTTTATTTCAAAACATATGTGTATATTTCAAAATATGTATGTATATATATATATATATATATATATATATACTTCATTCACACAGATTACTTTTTATATGACATATTACTAATATAGTTACATTCTCAGATACTGTTACAGAAGGATACCTCATTTTAATTTTGAAAAAATATAACTTATTTAATTAACATCATTTGCATCAGTATTATAATCAAGAGCCTAAACAAAAGAATACTATGGATGTGTTATCTTTCACCTTCACCAAATGGAATTAGAGTAGGTGATTAGAACAAATGATGTGAAAACAAAACTATCAATGGAATCTGCTATTAAAGACTATTGAGGCTTTAACAATGTTGAGATTAGGGACGGAAGGAGGAAAGAGTAAGGAGTATAAAATATTAAGCTCTTAGTAAGAAATGGTACATGTCTTCAAAACTCCTTCTTATACTCTCAGATAATGACACTCAATAAATTGCTCATGAAGGAAGTCTCTACAAAAATGATGGATTAGCCAATTAGACTTCAATTAAATATTAGCTACCATTTAAATTTTGACCTAAATAAAAAAAAGAATTAGAAGTAATTAGAGTTTCAAATCTATATTCCCAGAAGAATCGGTGTATTAGCCATGAACTAAATTTGACTTATGAAAGATAATTTATTTCATAAGGCCTACCAACTAAATGCATTATACTGTCTTATGATTAAACATTCAAAAAACTTTCTAATGCATCATGTCTAGATATTATAATGATTTCAATCATCTGAAACATAAAAAAGTTCAATGGAGAGTCAATAAAAATCATTTTCAGAAAGAAATATGGAAGATTCTTAGAAAATACAAACTAAAAATAACTATACTCACAATCAAAGCACTCTACTACATAATAAAATTAATGGAAAAAACAGAACAATAGTAATGATACAGACAAAATCACCAAATATAAAACAGCTACTAGAAATCCAACTGTCAAAACATTAAACAATTTTTTTGCATAATCACTAACTTTTTGAGAAGATTATAACTGCCTAGAATACTAGCTCCAAGGGATACAACAACTTCCTATGACCTTTTCAGGCAGACACATGTTGGGGATATATATTGACACAGGAACACACACACACATAAACATTAAAATAATAATCATAACACTTTTTTTTCAATCTTCATTGACAGTAAAAGAAAGATAACAAAATATCACATACAAATGTGGTGAAGATTTGTGAATCTTTTATTCATATATCTTTTCTGATAAATTATACAGTCAAGTAACTACATTTTTCAGCTAATCTATTAGTTTTGGTGAAAAAAGTTGTACAGTATAAAATCATCCAAAACTTGAATACATGCTTATCTCATTGAAAAATAGCAAAGTGCTTCCCATTACAGAAATTTCCAAATACAATCAAAGCTAAATTTCCCTTGTTAAAGACATTCTTCCATGAAATTTCACACAAGTTATAATTGTCTTTTCATTTTTAATAATTTCTCTGTGCTGCGGTATATTATTCTTTCACAAATTCTGTCCAAAGAGTTCCCCTATCATTCTGTTTCCAAGACACATAATATCCAGGTAAAAAAATCAGCCACAACTAAGCATGAACTGGTATAAACAACATTCATCCAGCCATCCTTGCTGCTAAGAAATGAGACACCCAGGTTTACTGTTAAACATGCTGGTGACAAAGTATTTATTTTCAGTACTGATATTCTAGAGAATTTTCAGAAAAGATCTTAAGTGATGGAACTGTCTATATTTTTGACATGTCTGTGCATCTTTTAGAGCCATCTGTAAATGTGGTTTCTCTTTTGTTTTTATCTGATCCCAGCAAAACCCTTTTATGCCACCGATGCAGATTTAAAAAAGAAATGTACTACCACTATAATGGGGATCATGGTCATTTGGTGTACATCTTTTTCTAATCTATTTGTACTCCAGGGCCACCTCTGTTCCAATCATACATATACAATTCCCTTTTAATGCCAACTGCTAGAGTACATGCCCAAATTTATGACTATCTCTACCGAAAAGATTTCTATACAGGACACAACTCTCTCTTAATTCAAGGAGTTCTGTGCCTGTAATGGGTTCAAGTACAGGAATATTTTACAGTACATGATTTTCTACTTTTTAAATCATTTTATATATACATATATATGCACATATATACTGAAATTATATATAGAGAACATTTATATAAATATACATCTACATATATTGAACTAAATGTTCAATATTTTTATATTTATTTATTTATTTAACAAAATCTACAGTGCCTATTTATATCAGGAGGTATTAGGTAGTCAGGAAGTTTTCTTTCATTCTACTTCTAGGAGCATCAAGATTAAATAATTCTCATCATATATAAATATTAATCAAGCCATTCTTATTGCTGCTTTAACTATATAATTCTTTTTTAACTATGTCCAAATTGCCATTTGTAATTTGTGTTGCCTTTGGGCTTCCACCACCCTAATATTCTATTATTATAGTCCATTGCTTTTAGTTTACTCATTTCCTGATTTATTGCTTATACAGCAGAGAGGTTGCAGAAATATTTAGCATACTGAAAATTCCCCATACATTTACTTTTAAATATCTGTAGCATATATAAAAATATCCTATACTATAAAAAACACTCTAATATCTGTTATCATTGCATATTTTATTCTGTTTCTCCTCTTTGATGGTAGCCACAAAATGTTTTATTAGCTCAATGAAGAAGACTTTTTGTCAAATAAGCATTTAAGCTGCTGCAACTCATTTATTTACAAGAATAAATATCTGGTTTCTTTTTAATTAGTTTATATTAATAAATGCAATCTGATCTAAAATTTAACTTTTTTTCCATTATAACATGCTGATAATATTCATTATCACATGTTCTACATGCATTCTTGTATAGACTGCTGCACATACAATGTATAAAGCTCAGATTTTAAATTTTTTCTGTATCCCACCACTTCCTACATCATATTTTATACATAATCATTATTAACTTTCTGCAAATTTATTCTTATCTTATTTATAAAAGCTGAAGAGATGGTTGATTCAATGTTTCACATAGATTTCAAAAACAAGAAAAAAGTCAATGTCTCTGGTTAAAAGCATTTAGGAAGGAAAGGATTCTTTTATTTGGGGAAGACTTTCTTAAAAATAAGACATACACTTACACATTATGTTTATCAAAATATTGCCAAGCTCTAAAAATTACCACAGAGAAATACCCAAATAAAAATAAAGGTTTTACTGAGGATAAGTAGTTAGTGATAATAATGTTGACAAATTTAAACATTACAAATGTATTATAAAATTTAACTTAAAAATCAACATTTTTTTAACAGACTTAAAAGCTACACAAAAATTCTGTTGTGCAAAGGTTAGCATATCGTAAAAATACAGTTTAATTGTCTGGATGTGATACAACTTCTTTAATAATCTACAAGAGAAGTAGAAAAATACAAGCTCTTCTGAGTAAATTAGGAGCATGAGGACCATGGAAGAAGGTTAAAGGGGAGGGAAAAGAGGGAATGGGAGTAGAGAAAAATTTAGAGACCAATAAAATCAATTAAAAACTATTTTGCTGACATCATGAGAAGAAAATGAAATCTTATGTATAATTCTTTCATTTAAATTTAACAAACCTTAACCTATACATGTAAGGATAAATATTTTTGTAAGTGTGTATTTTTATAACCATGTAAATATACATGTAAGCTTATGCATATTTGTTTTTCATATGTATGTATTTGCATATGTATTTTATATCTGTAAATCTTTGTGTACATTTTTTCTTTCTGTTATCTGAAATAAAACCGATAGAGTACAAAGACTATATAGTGTGATAAAATTGTATTATATTTTAAGTCTTGCGAAGTGAAACTACTCTAAAACGAGAGGACATTGTGCTACTAAACATATTCATAAGGATTTATTTCATAAGTCATTACTGACAAACGTGTTTTTATACAGTCTGAGAAGTAGAAATAGTAAAAGTTATGATTCATATATTTGCACGCAAATATTATCCTTTACTCAAATGAATGAATTTCTCTTTTTTCAATTACAGATATATTAGATAGATTTGAGCAATCATAGGAAAAATGCTTTCGTTCAAACATTTTATAAATAACTTATTCTATCATTCTGTTTAGTTTAATCTTTTGAAAATTACATTAAGATACTTTTCACATTTTTATAGTATTCATCTTGGAAATTGGTTGTTAAATAAAATCACATTATATTGTGGAGTCTTACATATCACAGAAGAGATGTTATCTACGAATTTGACAGTAATTTAAAGTTACGTAAATTCTGTTGTTACTAAACCTATAAAAACCTCAACCTGTCTGTAAGAAATATAGAAAAATCATTTCTATTCATTTAAATTTTTAAAGTTTTAGATATTATTATGAAATGGAAATAGTATACTTTATTAATACCCTGATTGATAGAATGATATAGGACTCAATTTAGAAGCAACTTTTTATTTCTGTCTCTTTTATTACATCCCAACTGCAACTTTCCCTCCCTGTACTACTCCTAGTCTTTCCTACTGCTACCTCCCCTCTTTCCCAGATCCATTCAACCTCTGGTTTCCCTCAGGAAATTGTAGACCTCCCAAGGAAATCAGTCAATTGCAGCATAATATGCTACAATATTTCTAAGCATATACCACCATATCAAAGCGGGATGAAACAACTCAGTAAAAGGAAAAGGGTGCTAATAGTAAACAAAAAGGATCAGAGAATATCCCTGTCTCTCATTGTTAGTAATCCCCAAAACTTCAAGCTCTCAACCATACATATACGCAGGAAACCTAGGTCAGAACACTAAAGGATCTCTGACCTCTGCAAACCCCCACAAACCCACTTTAATTGATTTTGGAGGTCTTGTGCCCATTGTGTCACTAAGCTTTCTACTTCCTCTAATTCTTCCTTCCCATCATAACAGTTTTCCCTGAAATCCACATAATGTCGCAATGTGGGACTCAGCATCAGCTTCAATCAATTGTTGCATAAAGTCTCTGTGGTCTCTAATGAGGATTCTGCTAGTCTCCAGTACCAGAATATTAGACAAGAACAAAACAAAATGTAGGTCAATATTATGTGGTTGTGTTTTTTTAACAATACCTCTAATTGATTATAGATTGCATGATTATAGAAGATAGCCTATTCAGGTTCCATATCCCCCATTACCAGAATTTTTGATAGAGTTATTCTTGTAAGTGTTGTGAATTTTCCATATCACTAAGGTTTCACCTTGCTCGCAAAAGATCTGGAATTAAGAGTACTCATTTTTCTCTCCATTTATCTCATTTTCTTTCATTATTCCTTATAATCAAAGTTTTCCTTATGTTTATAGTTTGCCCTTTTGACTTACTAAATCTTTATAATTGTTGCCTTAGTTATTTTCATACTATTTTAATAAAATACCTTAACCAATAAAACCTTTAAAATAAAGAGGTTACTTAAGCTTATTCCCTCAGAGCTTTGAGTTATTTATGATTGGAATTTGTTGCATCATAAAGTCATTATTGTGGCAGAAATGATTTTAAGCTGCAAGTAGTAAACAGGGAGAGTGAACTGGGCATCTAAAACTTCACAAGCTATACACAGTGAATCCTTTCTCCATACAGGCCTCCTAAATCTACCAAAACAGTACTATAAACAGGAGACCAAGTATGTAGGTCCAAAATTGTGAACCCATTTCCACCTTGTCTGAAGGTCAGAGAGTTTTATCTGACAACAACTATGATATTGGTTGTGGTGAATTGATATTTTGGACATTAATATGGTTCATAAAGGTAGATCCACTCTATACTGACCAAAGATCAGAGAGTTGGAATCTAGAGTTTAGTGTGGAATTCTACCTCAAATAAAGTACAACCTTGTTTTATAGCAGAAAGTTCTGCTCTCTTAATGTTATTGTCAATAGGTATGGCTAATATCAAGACTTTATTTTTCAGGTATTGAGTAGTAGAATCTCGTTCTACCTCAAATAAAAGTATAAGTATCCAACTAAGTTCCTACTCCCTTTGGGAAATAGCAATGGATTCCACCCAGGGAGTAGTTTGCCTACAGAATATTTTGGTCTAGTGTAAGAATATTACTTGTCTTTTCTAGCAAGGAAATGTAAGGATTGAGCCCCAAGTCTTCAACTGGTCTGTTCATTTTTCTTATCACATGATAATGCAGTCTTTATCTTGCTGTAGTATCCTTTAAGTTACTTGCCCTCTTAGGCATTGTAGTCAGAGGCTGCTTGTTGGGGCACAGCCCCAAAATAATCACACAGAAACTATATTATTTAAATCACTGCTTAGCCCATTAGCTCTAGTTTCTTTGTTTTTGTTTTTGTTTTTTTGGTTTTTTTTTTGTTTTTGGCTCTAGTTTCTTACTGGCTAACTCTTACATATTCATTTAACACATTTCTATTAATCTATGTATCGCCATGTGACAGTGGCTTATAGGCAAATTTCAGCATGTCTGACTACGGCGGCAGATCCACGGCACCTCCCTAACTCCGTCCATGTTTCCACCTCCATTCAGCTGAGCTTTCCATGCCTGCCTAAGATCTGCCTTGCTATACATCCAAAACAGTTCTTTATTCAATAATGGTATTCAAAACACACAGAGGGGACACCCACAACACCTTTCCTTTTGTGTTTAAATAAAAAGAAAGGTTTTAAATTTAACATAGTAAAATTACATATAACAAAACAGATATCAAACAAGAATTACAGTTATAATGTGTACAGCTATATTATCTTTAATCATAACTGAGGAAAACTATAACTATAAATACTTCAACTCCATCAACTCCAGATGGATATAACATTGCCCAAATAAACAGGAAGTACATTGTAAGTAACTTCCAAAACTCTATAATTGAAACACACATCTTGATGCCTGGACAGTCATCCAAAGTTCTTCTGTAACATTGGAACATCCATCTTCAACATACAGACCCATAGTATCCAGCAGACTTTTTCAAAGAAGGAAATTTCAAAGACAGTTTCGCCAATATTGACAGTTTGTCAGTCACTTTCTTCTGTATCCTGCAGAATGTCTGGCATACTTTTTCATGAAGCAGTAACCCTGAAAGATCATCTCACCTTTAGGCAGCATCAGAAGTCATTTATTCGTAGGTCCTGTATGTCCTGTCAAGCAGCCCAGGGAAGAGCAGTTTCTTGCCCAAGTGGCTAACAAACTCCATAAGGAGCCTCTTCAATGCCTATCATCTTCTTAAAGTGGCTTGGTGCTGCCAGGAGCAGATGTGTCTCAAGGTCATGAAAAGTCTTAAGTCCTTAAACATTTTAACTGCCATATTCTGAATGTCTGCGAAAGACTTGAAGAATACCTATCTAACAGAAATATATCTCTATAAGCTGATAAAAATCTAACTAACATGACTACAAATTTGACTATTATAAATGACTATAAATTAACCTACGTTGCTTAAATATATATTCACAAGACCTAGATCAAGAGCAGAAGTATATATACATATAAGAAAATTGACCTTAAATTTGTATCAATAAAAGAAGATCCACACCAATGCAAATATCTATAGCATATACCTCTTTAAATATAAACAAAAATTTATAAACAATATCTGTAATCACATTTGCAGAATGAGGATTAGAGGCTAGGTGCCTCAATGAAATTACTAGACATATATACATGCCAGGAGATTCAGGCTTTATAAAAGACAGAGAAACAATTGATGAAATTGTTGGAGCTGATGAGCAGGAAAAGAAAGTACAAAGACAGGATTTAACATCACCAGTAGCTGTCAAAGATTACTTACCCGGGGTTCTTAGCTTCCTACCCTGTAATCTATTCTGACAAAAGGTTAAGTTTAAAAGACCTAAAAGAAACCAGAAAAGGTAGATGCATACCTATAGGAATAAATGATCTAAAAAAATTAAGCAGAAGTAACTTATGGCTTGCATTCTGCACTTGTTAAGTGTAGGCCCATATTTCTTTATGGTGTAGCAGCCAGGCTCTGAAGCCATTGGGCCAATCGGAAGTGATCACATAGCCCTGCAGACAGGCTGTCTCTGTCAAACAAAGGTCAGGAAGTTTGAAGGATGCCTTATAGATATGCTAATTTAATCTTATGTGACAACTAGCATACTCAGCAGACAGGTAGATGTGGACATGACAAAAGGCCATTCACCTGGTTGCCTAGGTAACAGAATACTGGTGTATTTTCCCGCTCAATTTATGTGTTGCTATAAAAGCTGTCTGGAGAATAAACATGGGGAGATCTTCAGGAGGAAGAAGCCTGAGATGACCTTTTTCGTAATAATGGTGTAAGCTCATCTGGTTATTCCTTGTGCCTCCGTACCAGTACAGTTCGGGAAAATAAATATTTGTGTTGGAGCCACAAGGGCTCTAACATAATGGTGCCCAACGTGGGGCTGACTACTGAACCTCCGAGCCAAAAGACAATGTGGTACTAAATGCTGAAATTCGTAAGAAGCTGGAGAAAGGTACAGGACAAGAGAGACCATGAATACTAACCACTGATGCCCGAGGGAAACTGGACAAAGGATGGAGGAGAACGTGAGGCTGATCTGTGCACCCCAAAAAGCAAGGAAAAAATGACCAGACATGAGGATCCCACAAAAAAAAGATCAGTGGATATGTGAGTATTGAGCGCTCAGAGATGGAGATCAGAATTTAAAGAAGTATAAAAAAACAAAATAAAATTTGTATAAAAACTTATAAATATAAAAATATAAAATAAAAATATTCAATTATATATGTTAATAACTAAAGAAATTAAAATAAAACAAAAACAATAACAAAATTTTCAAAAATCTATAAACATAATAAATACAAAATTACAACTTTTATTGATTACTAATTAAATAAAAAAGATAAAAAAATGACTTTTGGCCCCCAAATCATCAAGTTACCACTAAGATTGAGTTGCCACATGCTCACAGTAGCCAACTAATCCAACTCACCTGCAGGTAAAAGACAAACAAAAATAAAAATAAATTTAGAGAACAAATTAAACCTCACACAATCTATAAAACAGAAGAGAGGATTCAAAAATTCTCCTAATTTTATAATTTACAAGATAAAATAAAAAAGATAGTTAAAAATCTGCCCACCAGAGACCTACCCCCAACCATACAACACAACTTCAACTAAAAAAAAAAGGGTTAAATTAAGGTAGCCTCTAAGATAAACAAGCTAAAAATGCTTCTTTTCCATTTCTCAATTTTGCCTCTTTGTCAAATTCTGCTGTTTATAGACAGATAAATTCATATCCAAGATAGACTGATTTCAATGCTATGGCTCTATAATAAAGATTAAAGTCAGAGATTGTAATACATTCAAAAGTTCCTTAATTATACAGGATTTTAAGATTGTTTAGGCTATCCTGAATTTTTGTCTTTTCTCATTAAGTTGAAGATTGTTTTTTCAAAGTCTATAAAAATTTGATTATACATTTAATGAACATTTACATTAAGTCTCTAGATTGCTTTCAATGAGCCATATAGGGTTAATTATTACTCTTAAAAAGATATAGAGGCTTTTGTAGTATGCTAGGGAATCTCTAGGGTATATTCCCAAGAGTGGAATTGCTGGGTCCTGAGGGAGATTGACTCCCAGTTTCCTGAGAAACCGCCACACTGATTTCCACAGTGGCTGCACAAGTTTGCATTCCCACCAACAATGGATGAGTGTTCCCCTCACCCCACATCCTCTCCAGCATAGGCTATCATTGGTGTTTTTGACTTTAGCTATTCTGACAGGTGTAAGATGGTATCTCAAAGTGGTTTTAATTTGCATTTCCCTGATCGCTAAGGAGGTTGAGCATGACCTTAAGTGTCTTCTGGCCATTCGAAGTTCATCTGTTGTGAATTCTCTGTTCAGTTCAGTACCCCAATTTTTAATTGGGTTAATTAGAGTTTTAGTGCCTAGTTTCTTGAGTTCTTTGTATATTTTGGAGATCAGACCTTTGTCTGATGAGGGGTTGGTGAAGATCTTCTCCCAGTCAGAAGGCAGCCTTTTTGTCTTACTGACAGTGTCCTTTGCTTTACAGAAACTTCTCAGTTTCAGTAGATCCCATTTATTCATTGTTTCTCTTATTGTCTGTGCAGCTGGGGTCCTGCTTAGGAAGAGGCCTCCCGTGCCTATATCTTGTAGACTACTTCCCACTTTCTCTTCTATCAGGTTCAAGGTGGATGGATTAATGTTGATGTCTTTAATCCATTTGGACCTGAGTTTTGTGCATGGTGATAGGTATGGATCTACTTTCATCCTTCTACAGGTTGACATCCAGTTATGCCAGCACCATTTGTTAAAGATGCTTTCCTTCTTCCATTGTATACCTTTAGCTCCCTTGTCAAAAATTAGGTGCTCATAGGTTTGTGGGTTAATATCCGGGTCTTCTATTCGATTCCAAAGGTCGATTTCTCTGTTCTTATGCCAATACCAAACTGTTTTCAATACTGTAGCTCTGTAATAGAGTTTGAAGTCAGGGATGGTAATGCCTCCTGAAGTTCCTTTATTGTATAAGATTGTTTTGGCTATCCTGGGTTTTTTGTTTTGCCATATAAACTTGATTATTGTTTTCTCAAGGTCTGTGAAGAAGTTTGATGGGATTTTGATGGGGATTGCATTGAATCTATAGATTGCTTTTGGTAGAATTGCCATTTTTACTATGTTGATCCTCCCAATCCAAGAACAAGGGAGATCTTTCCATTTTCTGGTATCCTCCTCAATTTCTTTCTTCAAAGACTTAAATTTCTTGTCAAATAGGTCTTTCACTTCCTTGGTTAGAGTAACCCCAAGATATTTTATGCTATTTGTGGCTATCGTGAAAGGTGATGTTTCTCTGATTTCCCTCTCTGCTTCTTTATCCTTTGTGTATAGGAGGGCCACTGATTTTTTGGAGTTGATCTTGTATCCTGCCACGTTACTAAAGGTGTTTATCAGCTGTAGGAGTTCTTTGGTAGAGTTTTGGGGGTCACTTATGTACACTATCATATCGTCAGCAAATAACGAAAGTTTAACTTCATCCTTTCCAATTTGATTCCCCTTGATCTCCTTATGTTGTCTTATTGCTATTGCTAGAACTTCAAGCACTATATTGAAGATGTATGGAGAGAGTGGACAGCCTTGTCGTGTTCCTGATTTTAGTGGAAAGGCTTTGAGTTTCTCTCCATTCAATTTGATGTTAGCTGTGGGCTTGCTGTATATTGCTTTTATTATATTTAGGTATGATCTTTGTATCCCCAGTCTCTCCAACACCTTTATCATAAATGGGTGTTGAATTTTGTCAAATGGTTTTTCAGCATCCAATGAAATAATCATATGGTTTTTTTTTCTTTCAGTTTATTTATATGATGAATTACATTGATAGATTTGCGTATGTTGAACCAGCCCTGCATCTCTGAGATGAAGCCACTATTTGTAATAGCCAGAACCTGGAAACAGCCTAGGTGCCCCTCAATAGAAGAATGGTTAAAAAAGGCGTGGAACATATACACATTAGAGTTTTACTCAGCGGTAAAAAATAATGACATCTTGAATTTTGCATGCAAATGGATGGACATAGAAAACGCTTTACTGAGTGAGGTAAGCCAGACCCAAAAAGAGGAACACGGTATGTATTCACTCATAAGTGGATTCTAACCATAATTTAAAGGTCTTTGAGCCTATTATTCGTGATCCTAGAGAAGCTAAATAAGAAGACGAACCTGATGAAGATTATTTAGCTATCCGCCAGGAGGTAGGAAATAGTCAAGAGTCCCAGGTAACCTTGGGTGCATGGGGGGGTAGGAGGGTTGATGGAAGGGGAGAGGGTTAGAGAGAAGGGAGTAGGGGAGGAATGGAGAAAGCTTGGTTGACCGGGATGGGGGGAAGGGAGGAAAGATGAATATGGGATCAGGGAAGAATATATTTCAACTAAGGGAGTAATTTTAGGGTTTATAGGAAACTTGATTATATATGGGATCCCAGGTCCAAGGAGAGATCCCCAGATTGTTCTCTGGACAGAGGAGAGGGTGCCTGAACCGACCTTGGCCCATAACCATACTGATGAATATTTTGCTTTTCACCATAGATCATTCATCTGGTGATGGATGGCGATACAGACGGAGACCCACATTGGAGCACCGGACTGAGCCCCCCAAGGTCCAAATGAGGAGCAGAAGGACGAAGAAAATGACGAAGGACTGCGAGGGATGCTATCACCCACTGATACAAGGGGTCGGATCTAATGAGAGTTTACCAAGGGCAGTTGGACTGCGACTGAATGAGCACGGGATCCAACCAGATTCTCTGAATGTCGCCTGATTTTCTGAATGTGGCTGGCCCGGAGTCTTTCTGAGAAGCCATTGACAATGGCACTGGGACTAGTTTCCTCTGCATATACTGGATTTTTGGGATCCAGTCTGTTTGGATACTCACCTTCCTGGACCTGGAGGGAGGGGGGACGATCTTGAACTTCCCACAGGGCTTGAAACCCTGACTGACCTTAGGGACAAAGAGGGAGGAGGAGAGGGAGGGGGGGGGAGTGGGAGGGTGTTGGGAAGAGGGGTGTAAATGGAAACTTTTATAATTTAATAAAATTACTTTAAAAAAAGCTATGCTAAGTAAATACCAAACAAAACTAATTGTGGCACTATTAACACAAATTTTATTAATAAAAATTTCTCCTTCTGTTAAAAAAAAAAGATATAGAGGCACCTGCCTTTTCAATCTCTAGGTCATATGTTATAGCCCCCCAAAAATTAAGCCTCAAAAGATAAAAATTAAAAAGGATGACTTAAAAACTCTTAATGACTTTCAAAGGTTGTTAAAAAATATGCAATGGCTAAGGCCTTATTTAAGATTTCCTACAGGAGACCTCGAGCCTTTAAATAAAATACTTAAAAAAGACAATAATCCAAATTCTAATAGGCAGCTTTCAGAAACTGCAAAACAGGCTATACAAAAACAACAGATATGCTGTATCAATTACAGCCAAACACGACAAACATGTATTTTACCTACAAGATTGGCTCCTACAGCGGTCTTATGACAAAACAGACCACTTCTATGGCTACATGTGCCTATATCACCAGTAAAAATATTAAATCCTTATTTTAAAACAATAACATGTCTAACACAAAAAAACAAAATAAAATCTAAAAAATATTTTAACAATAAAACAGCTGTAATCAATATTCCTTACATTAAACAACAAATTAAATGATTATTTCAAAATAATAATTCATGGAAAATTATATTTGCTCAACTTCTAGGTCAGATTAATAATCTTTTTCCAGCTGACCAATTATTACAATTTACTCAACAACATTCATTCATTTTTCCTAAAATAATAACAAAAAATCCCTTAATTTTTAATTTTCACTGATATTTAATCTAATAAAAAAACTACTTTTTTTCACTGGTATTTAATCTAATAAAAAAAAAACTACTTATGTAGTCAATGACAAAGGAAACATGATACAAACAAAACCAACTTCAACTCAAGTAATGGAACTGTGGGCAATAGCTCTAATATTTAAAAATTTTACTAATAAGGCTTTTAATCTATATACTGATAGCCGATATATTTATGAGACATTACAAATCTTAAAACTATGTCATATATAAAAAGTAACAATAAACAAATTAAAATATTGTTTCAACAAATTCAAAAAGCCATACAATATAAAAAATTACCATGTTTTATGGGATATATCAGAGCACATTCAATTCTTCCTGGTCCGTTAGCTAAAAATAATGCTCTTCCTGACAAACTTACAAAAATAATTACTATATCTCTGGTTAAACTTACACAACAATCACATGCTTTATACCTTCAAAACAGCTTAAGTTTCAAAAAACAATTTGAACTAATCAAAAAAGCTGCTCATCAAATTATTAAACAATATAAAAGATACCTACAATATCTACCTATGCCTCATTTGGGAATAATTGCCTGAGGACTGCTTCCTAACCATATATGGCAGATGGATGTAACTCACATTACTGAGCTTAGAAAATTGAGATATGTGCATGTGACAATTGATACATATTAAGGATTTATGATGGCCACAGCACAAACTGGGGAAGCTGCCAAGCATGTAATAACTCATTGCTTGAAATGCTTTTCATGCATGGGAATCCCAAAGGTAATAAAGACGGACAATGGGTCCAGATATGTAAACAAAGCTTTTCAAAAATTTTGTACTCAATGAAATAGTGGCATCACATATAATCTTCAAGAACAAGGAATTGTGGAGCATGCACATATCACCTTAAAAATACA
Source organism: Myodes glareolus (assembly GCF_982192425.1). Classification (NCBI taxonomy): domain Eukaryota; kingdom Metazoa; phylum Chordata; class Mammalia; order Rodentia; family Cricetidae; genus Myodes; species Myodes glareolus. Next base: position 66,264,089 of record NC_142053.1, on the reverse strand, counting down.
ACTCCAAAAAATAAAGACAGGGGAATTGTATCCTCAGACGCCATACAATGCCTTACATCATGCGTTGTTTACGCTAAACTTTCTGAATACAGATGTTCATGAGTGATGAACTGCAGACAGATTATGGCATAATGGTACAAAAATCACATTTGCTAAAGCAAGGTGAAAGGACCCTTACACTGGAATATGGAAAGGACCCAATCCCATCCTAATATGGTGTTGAGGGCATGTCTATGTTTTCTCATAGGATGAAAATCAAGCCAGATGTCTTTCAGAGTGACTGATTCGATATATTCAGCAATAGGACAATGGATCTGAGGACAGCTTAGCTAACAACCATCAAACAGAAAAAATGGAACGAGAAAAGCTCCAGGAGGAACTGGTAACCCACCACAGAGAGAGGAGCCTGATCCGGACCTGCATGCTGCAGGGAGACTTCATGTTGGATGAGATGACTGCAATGTCTGGCAGCTGGCTAATGATGTGAAACCTGTTGCTTCAGATACAAACTAAACATTTAAATGTTCTCAGTTTATGAAATACAGAACTCATTTTGAACAAAATATTGAACCTAAGAACTAAGATCTAAGCTTTCCCCTCAGGAAAAGAAAGACTCAATAAAGAATGACAAAAACCCCTCTTCACTTAACAAAGGGGACAGACTAAGGGTTTAACAGCTGCACAATGACTAAAAATGGGATTTAATAACAGCAAATGGTATTACACTTTTAACGGTAATGACCTGATATTTACAGCTACATATAAGATGATGGGAAAAATCTGGTAATGACTAATGATTTTAAATACATCAGTAATGACCAAAAAGAATATAAAATTATGGTAATTTTATAAAAATATAAAAAATATACAAAATTATAAATAATTGGAGAGTTGATAATGACTGACTAAATATAAAATTATGATAATTGAAGAGCAGGTATTGACCAGCTAAATATAAAATTGGAAAAATTGGAGAGCTGATTCTGACCGGCTAAATATAAATTTATGATACAAAAAATTTAAAGATTGGTATTGACCGATAATATAAAAAACATGATTATAAATGGTTATGATTAAAAATTGCTAAAAAAGGTTATGATGGTGAATGTTGAAAATTGATGCATATGCTAAAAATGCTGAGATCTATGTGATGCTCTAAATCAATGAAAGAAACATTTTCAACTCGGGCAATTCTACTCTCCTTTAAAAGAGGAGAATATAGTCTTTGGGAGCATAATTATTCATAAAGCATTATGATATATTCTGACAAAACATATGGCTAATACACAGGGCCTAAAAAAATATATTTCTCTCCATTAATCTTTTCTCTTTACAGAGATCAGCAGTCAATAAGGGGTTTAAAGCTTCTTCTCCCCAAATGCCTAAGACAGGGGCTCACATATATAAATGACTGCTCCAAAGATGAAAAAAATTGGGTAAATAAAGAGGACTTTGGCCAAGCCAGGTGTGATCCATCTGTCCTGTTGAAAAAGCAGAGGAGTTATTAAAATTAAGAAGAGAGAATGAAATGTAGGCCCATATGGTGTAACAGCCAGGCTCTGAAGCCATTGGGCCAATCGGAAGTGATCACACAGTCCTGCAGACAGGTTGTCTCTGCCTAACAAAGGTCAGGATGTTTGGAGGATGTCTTATAGAGATGCTAATTTAACCCTATGTGACAACTAGCATACTCAGTAGACAGGTAGATGTGGAAATGACAAAAGGCCATTCACCTGGTTGCCTAGGTGACAGAATGTTGATGTATTTTACCGCTCTATTTATGTGTGATGATATAAAAGCTGTCTGGAGAATAAACATGGAGAGATCTTCAAGAGGAAGAAGCCTGAGATGACCTTTTGTGTAATAATGGTGTAAGCTGTGTTGGTTATTCCTTGTGCCTCCGTACCAGTCCAGTTAGGAAAAATAAATATCTGTGTTGGAGTCACACGGGCTCTAAAAGTTAAAGAAATAGTAAAGACATGGGCTTCTGGCATTAAAGCTATACCACATGACTGGTTTTACCTAGTTTCAGTAGTCATGGGTGATGGCCTCAGTTGATGCGGAAATGCTATTTCAGAGAAAAGGCAAACATTTTAGAACTACAGGGAAAATCAAATGACTTAAGACTTCTATAGATCCAATTCTTAGTTAGGGCACTAATGTTGACTCACAGGGTCAAGCTCTTTACATTGAAAAAATGTTCCTATGCCACCAGGCAGCCTTAAAAGCCTGAGACAGGTCTCAAGAACTAAGAAGACAAATTGAATCATAAACCAGGGTTAAACAGGGCCAGAGAGAACAATTTAGTGACTTTTTAGAAAGGTTAACAAAGGTTGTACAAATAACAGTGAGAACTACAGATGCTAGATGAATACTTATTGAATCTCTTGCTTTTGAAAATGCCAAATTAGAAAGCAAAATAATACTTGAGTTTTTAAATGTTAGATTTGACTGATTCTTGAATAGGAGAAGCAATTTCCAAATGTATGAGGAAACATCAAAATGCTGAATGTTTTAACTGTGGTAGAATAAGGCATCTGAGAAGGGATTGCAGACAAAGAATTTTCAGGAATATTTCCTCTGGTATTGGTAAGAATGGGAGGACTTAGTCTTCAGGTGTATATAGAAGGCATCTCAAAGGCCAACATTGGACCAATGAATGTAGATCAACAAAAGACAAGGTAACCTGATGCCATTGGGAAACTCCTTGGCGGTCGTTTCACAAGCTCTCAAGGCAAAAGTGGTCTAATCATCCTCAGTCGTTGTGGGGGACATGCCTCATGAAGAAAATTTTTAAAAAATCCAGAGCCTTCTGTAAAAAAAAGAATATTGTTTTGGATGATGGACTAAACATGGAGAATGAATAAAAATTCCAATAGGAAATAGGAAACATATATTCTGGCAGACTTCGATAAGTGAAAAGATGCTAAGAGAACATATACAGTATAATACTGGGTTTGATAGACATGGGTGGAGATGTGAGTATCATTACTCCAGAATCTTGGCATCTAAATTATCCTCTTCAAGAAGCAGGTGTTCAACTTCTAGAAATTGGAAACCTATCTCAAGTGAAACAAAGCACAAAATGTGTTGAATGCATAGGACCAGAAAGACAGAGACCTTTTGTGTCTAATATTGAACTGAATTTATGGGTTCATGACCTGCTGCCACAATGGAATACCCAGATTAATATTCCTGCAGTCCCTGAAACACATATTCCTGAGAAGGATATTATAAGCTACTATACACAAAGGTCACCAGCCATTTAGGCTGTACAAGAACACAAAGCAGCTAGCAAACCTTTAAAAGTAGAAGTAGACAAGATTGCCAGGCAAACTTGGGTGCAGAAGCGTGGGGTGGGGGTGGAAATAAGGGGAGATGGTTAGAGAGAAGGGAGAGGTGGAGGACTGGGGACGGCTTGGGGGAATGGGAGGGGGGAGGAAGGATGTATATGGGACTAGGGAAGTATATATCTCAACTGAGGGAGCCATTTTAGGGTTTGCAAGAGTCTTGATTCTGGAGGGGTTCTCAGGCCCAAGGAGAGGTCCCCAGATTGTTCCCTGGGCATCAGGGAAGAGCGTACCTGAACTGGCCCTGGTCCATAACCATACTGAATGAATATTTTGTATATCACCATAGATCCTTCATCGGGTGATGGATGGAGATAGAGATAGAGACACACATTGGAACACTGGCCTTAACTCCCTAGGTCCAAATGAGAAGCAAAAGGAGGGAGAACGTGAGCAAGAAAGGCAGGACTAGAGGGAACCTTCATCTGACGATAGATGGAAATAGAGAAGGAGACCCACATTGGAGCACTGGACTGAGCCCCCAAGGTCCAATGAGGAGCAGAAGGAGAGAGATCATGAAAAAGGAAATCAGAAATGTGTGGGATGCGTTCACCCTCGGATACAAGGGGACTGATCAAATGAGAGCTCACCAAGGCCAGCTGGACTGGGACTGAACGAGCATGTGATCAAACCGGAGTCTCTAAATGTGACTGACATGGGGGCTGACTGAGAAGTCATTGTCAGTGGCACTGGGTCTTGTTTTGTCTGCATGTACTAGCTTTCTGGGATCATAGTCTGTTTGGATGTTCACCTTCCTAGACCTGGAGGGAGAGGGGAGGAACTTGAACTTCCCACAGGGCAGGAAACCCTGACTGCTCTTAGGACTGGAGAGGAAGGAGGGGTGGGAGTGGGGGGGAGGAGGAGAGGGAGTGCGGAGAATGGGAAGGTAGGGGGAGGAGGGGAGGAAGTGGAAATTTTTATAAACAAATAGGTTAATTAATAAAAAAAGTACCAATGACCATACCTTTAAAATGGTTAACTGAGAATACAATATGGGATAAACAGTGACTGTTAACAGAAGAAAAACTACAGGATTTAGAACAGCTGGTAGAGGAGCAAGTAGATGCTCAACATAAAGAATCAATCAGTTCTTGGTATTCTCCTGTTTTTATTTTTAAAAGACATCTGGTAAATGGAGAATGGTTACAGATCTAATAGCTGTCAAGAATGTAATTCATCCTATGGGCCCTCTACTATCGGGAATTCATCTGCCTTCTCTATTACCAAAAGGATGGTCTCTTATGGTTATTGATATAAAAGATTGCTACTTCTATACCTTTACAAGAAAATGACAGAGAAAAATTTTCCTTCACAATGCCTAATTATAATATTTCTCAACCTACTAGTAGATACCAATGGACTTCCACAGGGAAAGCTTAATAGCCTCACCCTGTACAAATAATTTGTAAGTCAGTTATTAGAAATAATACATAAAAACCTAAATCTATAATTTACCATTACATGGATGACATTTTCTGTTTGATTCAAACATAGATACTTTAGAAAGGAAGTTTGAGGAAGTAGAGAATATATTGCCAAAATAGGAATTACAAATTGCTCCTGAAAAAATACTGAGAGGTGATTCTGTCAAATACCTAGGTTAAAAAATACTTTTACACAAAATTAGAACACAAAAGTCACAATTTAGGAGAGATCAATTGTGGACTCTAATGACTTTGAAAGAGACATTTCCAATCTACAATCAGCTGTTGGGATAACCCCTTACCTAATAGTTCATTTAAACAAAACCTTATGTGGTTACAAAGACTTAAATAGTGCCAGAGAATTAACAGCTAAAGTAGAAAAGGAATTGGTTGTTGTTGAAAAAAATTCCAGGAGGCAAATATGAATAGGGTGAATCTAAATCTTAATTGCATTCTAGTCATAATGCCTTCCAGAATTTGCCCCAAAGGAAATTTAATTCAGAGGGAAGATATTATCTAATAATAGATTTTTTAACCACATAAATCAAATAAAAAATTAAAAACTTATGTGGAAAAGTAATCTGAATAAATCATAAAAAGAAAATTGAGACTTTGGCAATTAGCAAGTATACACAAAACAGAGATTATAGTGTCATTTACTAGTGATGAAATTAAAACAAAAAAATTATGGGAAGACAATGAATCATGGCAAAGAGTATGTGCTAATTTTTGTAGGAGAGATTAATCACAATTGTTCCAAAAGTGGCAAAATTAACCTTATTAAGGAACTACTTGGATCCTTCTCCACATTGAATGTGTGATGTTCAGATAGGACAATAAGGATAGAAGAAAAAAGACTGTAAAATCTTGCCAAAACAGGGTAAGATGGTTTTGAAATTTTTTCTGCCTCTGAAAATGGTCCATTAGTGACTCTAGGCTTTAGCCAAAGTTGTTTGTTCCAATGTTGCAAATGATCATTTCAGTGATTGCCCAGGTAGCCAAATGTCTCTATTATTTGTTGCACCTTTTGTAAGCTGCATGATTGCACTTCCTGCTTACTCAAGTAATATTATTTCCCTTCTTGTGTCTTTGATGGGGTTGAAGACTAGATTGATGTAATTACTTTTCTCTCACAACATAGCCAATTTATTTATAATACACGACTTAAACTCCTTATGACAAAATATTTATTGAAACATTTATCACATGTTTCTTGCTTGAAATTGTTTATGCTGGTTGCAATTCTTATTTTTATACCTGATATTTGTTCTTATTGTACATAATTTTGGATTAGGCTCAGAACTTTCTCATTTAAACAAAAGGGGGAGATGCTATAGGAATTTCTACAACCAGCAGCCTTTAAGTTTCCCACCCACTTGTTTATGGCCTTTTCTACTATATATACCAATGTAAAGCATGTATTAGCCCTCTCTTCTGGCTGCGGGATTGGGTTGATGTCTCCCACTCAAGCAGAGGACTGTAATTTATTAAAAATTTCCACCTACTCCCAACCTCACTTTTCCCTCCTCCTCCCTCTCCCCCTCTTTCTCCAGTCCTAAGAGCAGTCAGGGTTCCCTGCCTTGTGGGAAGTCCAAGGTCCTCCCCCTCTCCATCCAGGTCTAGGAAGGAGGGCATCCAAACAAACCAGGCTCCCACAAAGCCAGTCCATGCAGTAGAATCAAAACCCAGTGCCATTGTCCTTGGCTTCTCAGTCAGCCTTCATTGACAGCCACATTCAGAGAGTCCGGTTTGATCACATGAAATAACTTTTTAATATACTAATTTTTGCACTTGTATGGGATTTCATCTTATTATCTGTCTTCATTATCTTACACCCAACTTTCAGGGTTAGGTAGTTTTTAAAAAATGAAAATGAAATGCAGGTAATTATAGTATTCACTGGAAATTTCTCATCCAGATCCAATACTGTTTCTGTTTTATTATTTTCACTTACATCTCAATTTTCTTCAACTATTTTTCTAGTTCCCATGACTCTATCCTTGTAAGTGGTATCCTTATAAAAGCTGGTCTCTGACAATTCAATGACATCGCCTATGGGTGACTTTCTTATTAAAACTACCATACTAAGTAAAACATATTTTAAAATGTGTTTTGTTATTCTAATGCTGTGGATACCAGTATTGTACCAGGGTGGTTGTTTTGACAAGCCTTAGTCTCCTGAGGTTTTGTGTAATAGCATATTTGTTTAACTACATAAAAATATGCTACATTAGCTAATGATGCTTATGTTTAACTATGTAAGATTGCTGCATTTGCTTCACCTTGTTTGCCTAATGCACCTGGTTGATATAATAAAGTGCTGAATGGACAAGAACTAGGTTTTAGAGGGATAGGCAGAGCCTATAGAGAATGAGTAGAACGAGGAATCTATGCTTGAAAGAATGAGGGAGAACTCAGGTACTAACCAATCAGGTAGCTGCCATACAGACAGACATAAGGGAAGCAGGAAAGGAGCCCATACAGAATGAAAGGTAAAAAGTTTAAGGAAACACATAGATGAGTTTAAAACGTTATAAGAACTAGTAGTACAAGCCTGAACTGAGGCTGGGTTTTCAAAACTAACAAGTCTCAATCATGAAGGCTCAGTCCTAAACATAACACAAATACCATATCTTCTTCTTCCAAAACTTAGAATAATATTGTAGTAAAGGATAAGAAAGAGCATTAAGTGGGAGTGGTGGTAAATACCTCAAGCTAACAGTGTTTTCTAGCAAAAACTAGTAAGCTGAATGTATGGACAAACAGTGGTTGTAAAAACATCTTAAAAACATGTAAAACTTCATGTCTGGGAAACTTAATGCATTAAAGGGTGAATTAGGTACGAAGTTTCACTCTTGGCAGAGAAGTTATTTGCTAATCTTTGTTACATCGAGAGAAAATGTCAGGAATTTAAATTTTGTAGCCCCTAGTACATCTGCTATGTTAAGGAGAAAGGCAACATATTCAAGAATATTTGGGTGCCACAAATTGGTATTGATGAGAAAAAATGATTCAAAATAAATAGGTTGATGGAGGGAGGGAGGATTGTTGGGGTAACAGGTGTAGTGTACAAAAATTATATTGTAACAAACTCCCAAAGAATTATTTAAATATAGAGAAATCATTACATGTATCATAGGAAAATATCTTTAACATTGGTAATAAATCTGACCAATAGTTAATGTTGTTATTATTTTAATACATATTCCTAATTAAACAATAGAAGCAAAGTCACAATAAGTTAATAAGTTTGAAGAAGGTAAAAAACAGCTGACATAAATTACATGTATAATCTACTTCATCAAATATAGCAAAAGTTCATTTAACAGGCAACTGTTATAAACTTAGTACTATTCATTTTACTTAATTTACATTAAAGATTTATAGGCCTGTGCATATTTTATACTTAAAGTATATCTCAGTTAAAACTAGCTACATTTATATTGCTTAAATGTTACCTGGGCATGGAAAAATTTTTCAGTTACATCAGAAATGTTTTTTTTAATTTCAAACACACAATTTTCTCATGAGAAGAGAAAATTGTTAAGAAGAAATATTTTTTTCATTTTTATATGTAATACATTATTTTGGCAGTTTTAAGTCATTCCCTTCTTATTTAACATTCAAAAGTTAGTAATTTACCTTGCTTACCATTCCCTTTATTTTCTTCTGTAATTTGAATTTATTTTAACAGGAACTCTCAGATTTGAATATAAATTGTTTACCAGGCAATTTCCAAAAACATGTATTTTATTAGTTGCCTTTCTGTCGCTGTGATAAACTGCTGTATCCATTGCAACTTACATAAAAAAGTGTTTGTTTTGGCTTATGGTTCAAGATGTGTAAGTTCATCTTAGGAAAACAGTGGCATTACAACAAGAGGCAGGTATGGTGAGATGAACAGAAAATAGAGAGTTTGCTTCCTGTACTGTAATCTATAAACAGAGAGAGAAAGCTAGATACAGGACAAAAAAAAACCCCAAAACCAAAAAACAACAGCCTAGAGATGCTCTTTCGCCAGCAATGCTACAACACCTAAAGTTCCCCTAGAGTGTCACCAATGACCACATGCTCAAATGAGAGTGAATATGGAGGATATTTCTCATTCATACCACCACACTTATGAAGCATATAAAAAAGTTAAAATATTCTAACATTTATTAATCTGGACTTCACTCAATATAAGGATAATAGGATCCTCAGTATTTTCTCATAAGAATTGAAAAAGGTATTCTGGCTTATATTGTTTTATGTCAATCATTGAATGTTGACATATTTTAGAATATATTGTGCTTAGCACATGTGATTTGCATAAATAAGGCCCTAGTAACTGAGAAAGTCTTTAGGTATTTGGAAATAAAGTAAACTTGTAGTACAATGGCCATGCTTTTGTATCTATGGGCAGATTATTGACAGAGCTTAATCACACAAATTTGCACATATAGACAGACAGATCTATATAAAAATTCTTAGTAAGTTGTGTGTAGAATACACAGTGGCAGAAATCATTACTGCAGGCCAACTGTGGAAAAACATTGTTAAAGCCAAATATATTTTGTCTTCTTTTTTGATCATATTAGACATCTTACTGGAGTCTCTGATCTCCCAGCAAGGGAACAGGGAATTCAGGCAACTGCTGCATCACACACTTGTCAGAGACCAAACAATAAACCTAAACCCCAGGAAAGATTTTTCAATAGACATTTGTAGCTCACCATCCCCTCACTTTCAACAAAAGAGTGTATTAACTGTTTTAAAAGATTGCTAAGAACAGTGGATTGCAAAAAAAAAAAAATCTGGGTCAAATATAAAGCAAGTATAACTTAAACTACCAAAAGTTTTCCAGAAGTATAGGTTTTATTTTATTATCTCTTAATTTTCTTTTGCATCTGTCTCTATAGCCATGTATTCTTTGGGGACAGAATTATCTTGTAAGACAGAATTTAAATATTTTAAGAACCAGCAATTTTTTTAAACTAGTTTTGACATATAAATATTTTCTTATTCTCCTCCTAGAGCTTTGAACAAATATATAAATATAAGTTTTACTATGGAAATTTTGTTTGTCCTTATAATAATCAGGTACTCTCACTTGACAATTAATTACCTTAAATTAATTTCCTCTATGTTTCTGTATGTTTAAGTAGGTGTTTGTGGCATTGCTGGTTGCTCTGATGATTGAGTTGTGACTGTTATAATTGTCTGAAACTTGTTTATACCAAAGCCATTTGCCCTCATGTCAGGCAAAGTGGTTTCTTCTACTTTAGGCAAAATTCACTAAGCCAGCATGTTTTCTACTCTGAACTGTGTAGGATTATAGCAGTGACTAGTAAAACTCCATCGCTTAAAGCATACCAAAGTGAAGCTAGCATTGTTAAATTTTTAATGAAAGAACATTGAATAACCTGAATATTAGACTTACAAAGGTTCAGCCAGTGGTTGCAAATTATAATTAGAAATTTCTTGACAGCATATAGGGCCCCATTGTGCAAGATGCAATACAGAAAGAGATGTCTATTTTTAACTATGCTAAATAAATCAGAAATTTGAACACTCTGGCCTTTTCTCCATTTATTTTTCTGTATTTTAAGGAAGGTGGGTACTAGCAAGAACAAGGAATTTGGTTTTGTGAACTTCTCAATATACTACAAGTTCACTGTAATATTCATTTTATAGATTTTTTCCTTATCCTTCCCTTTGTAAAATATTAGGACAAGTGTATCATACAAATATGGGTTTAAATTTTATTTTTTGGAAATAATATATAATGAAAGCCATAATATTAAATAGCAATACTACTTCAAAAATTCATTAAACCATTTGTTTTAGTTATCACAGCACTTTTTTCTCATAAACTTTTATTTACTTGATTGTCAGTTACATATTTTCACTTGTTTTTTTTAGTGTCTTGTGTCCCCCTTAGATAAATTTGTGACATAAGTTCTAGTTTCTTTCCACTTCTGTATAATTGTTGCAATTTGTGTAATTTCAATTCTATTATACCATAGATCTAAAATTACTGTGAAATACTTATGATTTCTCTCTTGGAACTCAACTTACTTTTTTCATATTTCTGATGAAAGTTAAGCTTCATTTTAACAAAATGAGGTAATTTAGAAAATGCTCAATAATACTTATATATTTCAAATTAAAATAAATATTTTTTGGCCTCTAAGATACATGATGACTTACCTTTTGTAGTATACTCTCACCTATTTCTTCTTATTTATCTCAGGCAGTGTCAGATTTGCCAAACCCTGTCCCTTTTATTTTAACTCTGTAAACTGTTTTCACTCAGGAATTGGAATTGGCTGTTCTGCTTCTCTGAACCTATTTCCCAAAGTAAGCTTATGCTATTTTTCTGTGTGTGTGTGTTCCAAAATGTTATTTCATTTAATTCTTAACCTAATAATAGGTTGAGCTTGTGGACAAGCAAACATTCATGCAGGGGTAAAGACAGTGTTCATTTTGTGTCTTGTACCTAGAGTATGAACTGATATATGATAGTAATTACAACATCTTAACATCAAAAGAAGGATAAAACTTTTAAATTATTTGTAAAAACATTCACTGAGAAGCTCAACCTTAATAACCAATAAAAGTATGCTATACATTAGATGGTTATTTCGTGCTAACTTACAGCATTGTTTTCCTAATATCATGCCAAATTCTTAATCTTGTTAGTCAACTTCATGGCATCTGAACTCAACTAAAACACAACCCCAGGAAATTCCTGTAAGTGATTTTCTTGATTATATTATTAAAGCAGAAGACCTACCCTAAATGTGATGGGAACCTTCTAGTCACAGCTCATATAAAAGGAAATAGAAAATGAAAACATTGTTTAATGATGCTTATTCTCTATATGCTAAAAACATGCATCCATACCATGCTGTGAGATGTCCTTCAGCCTATTTCAGAGGCTGGAAGAGAGAGAGAGAGAGAGAGAGAGAGAGAGAGAGAGAGAGAGAGAGAGAGAGAGAAAGAGAGAACATGTATTTTATGTTGGCATTTATAGTATAAGAGGCCACATCCAAGTTGCCTGGTATCTTAAAGGTTCCTGTTTCCCACTCATGCATAGGCCTGTGATCTGTGAGTCTTACTCTAAATAAATAACACTTTATTACACTTAATTTTGAGCTAGTTGATGATTATTTTATATCATCCTTCATCATCTGGAGTCTACATGAATCTCAACTCCATGCCTACCAATACCAGCCCAAAAGGCACAAAAGTTCCATGACCCAGAAGTTCTTCCACCCCCTGCATGCCTGTCCTGATTTCACCTGCTAAGTGTGTGGGGGTTTTTTTGTTGTTATTTTTTTGCCAAAATTCTGTTACTGAACAGTGGGCTCATGCATGCTTCCTCTGCTGCACTATAACTTGTGTAGCTTCTGGCTTGTGTTCTGTTCTCATGAGCTCTTAGCTCCTGGATATTCTGGTCACCAAAAATCTCTCTGTGTATGGAATTTATTTAATTGCTCTAAATTTATCATGCAAATCATATTTGTCAGTATGTAACCAGGTACCAACACATGTAACCAAAGTGGCATGAACAGTCCCTCACTGTTGCTAGTTGCAGCTCTCAGACATATGGCTGCAATAGTGACACATGCTTGTCAATAAAGATTATTACACCTACAACAATTTACTGAAACATAACAATGGTAAGTAAATTAATATATTTTAAAGTTATATAATTGATGTCAATATTGTAATTCAAGTATATAATAACCTTCTTTAACTATGGATGGTATTCTGAATAAGTTATATGATTATTCTGATATATCCGTTTATTGGATATTGGGACTTATTTTTGTTTTTCATATTTTATTCTTAAGGAAATGGTTTAATAAAAGAGTCAAAAATGAGGCAATTTTAGAAATGATACAGTCTTTACAGACAAATAATGAACAGCTAGATGAAAAAATTGATACCAATGAAATGGATAATGTTACTTTTACAAACAAAATTCAATACATGTCAAAGGGTGCTGAAAAATTAACTGAAATAATTCATACTGTTGAATTTGACAATAAAAATCTGATAAAAAGTTATGATAGTTTAGTCAATGGACTATCTCTCCAAGATGACAATCTGTATGCTATCCAAATATTGTCCATGGAAGAAATGTTCTCTTTAAAGAAAAATTTTAATGCTTTAGAATCACATGTGCAGAATGAGGACCAGAGGTTAGGTGCCACAAAGAAATCAGTGGAAATATATAACAGCCAGTAGACTCAGGCATCACAAAAGACAGTAGTGAAAAGAATTGACATGATTGAGGAAATTATCGGAGCTGCTTTGCAGGGAGAGAAGGTACAAGGACAGGATTTAACATTGCCAATATGTGACAGAGCCAGAGATGACTTACCTAGGGTGTTATCTACATATCTTATAATCACCTCTAAAAAAGTCAACATCTAAATGGCCAAAAGTATCCTAAAAATGTAGATGGCTACGTCTAGGTATGCATGATCTAAAAAAAAATAAGCAAGAAGTATGAGCTTATGGCTTACATTCACAATTTTTTAGAGAGATGGAAAAGTCATGGGCTTTCAGTAATAAGATCACCCCACATGAATGCCATCTGTTAGTCAAGGTGGTCTGGAAGATAACACACAACTACTAGGGAGATGCTATTTTTGAAAAGAGGCAAAAAAAAATTTTGAACAACAGGGAAAAAAAAAAGAATTTGCGTTTTCCCAAGATCAAATGCTTGGTAAGGATACTTATTTTGACCCACAATATCAAGCTCTTTACAATGAACACTTCTTGTCCATACACCACACAACAGCCTTAAATGCTTGGGACAGGATTCAAGGACTAGGAAAATGAATATACCATGGTTAAGCAGGACCAGAGAAAACACTTGGGTGACATTTTTCAAAGATTAACTAAAGTTATACAAATAGGAGTAAAGGACCCAGAAGTTAGATGAGTTTTTATTGAATCTCTGTCTTTTGAAAATGCCAACTTTTAGCAACAAAAGGTACTTGGGCCTTTAAATGTTAGAGCAACACTAATGGATTAATGGATTCTGCATACAATATTCAATGAACATTGGAATATAAGAATATAATACTGAGCCATGGGTAAGAAAAGCAATTTCTAAACATATGAGGAGTCATCAAAATGCCAAATGTGTTCATTGTATTCTGAGGACATCTGAGAAGGGATTGTAGACCAGGAATTCTTAGAAATAATGCTTCCTCTAGTAATGACAAAAATAGAAGTTTTTAATCTTCTGGATTATGTAGAAGAAGTAGCAAAGACTAACATTTGACCAATGAATATAGATCAACAACAACAACAACAACAACAACAACAAAAAAGATAAGGAAACACGAAACTGTTGGGATACTACATTAGGGGGGGGCTCTCACATTACCACAAGTCAAACATGGACCAGTCAATCCCAGTGACTATGGTGGACATGTCACACCAGGAAAGTTAAAAAATCTAGTGCCTTCTGTTGAAAAGCATGCTGTTCTAGATGATTGAATGAACGTCAATGATGAATCAAAATTCCAACAGAAGATAGGAAGCACATATTTAGGCAGACTTTAATAAATTATCAAGGACTAAAGCTAAAAGTGCATATAAATAACATAATAATTGAAAAATTACTAGATACAAGTGCAGACATTACTATCATTTCTCCTTAATCATGGCATTGGAATTGGCCTCTTCAAGAGACAGATTCTCAATTCCTAGGAATTGGAAATGGGCCTATCTCAAATGAAACAAAGCATGGGATGGTTTGAATGCATAGAGTCAAAAGGATAGAGCCAAGGACTGAGGCTATATATAGGTAATACTGTAGTGAATTTATGGGTTTGTGAGCTGTTGCAGCATTGGAATACCTAAATTAATATTTCTAAAGTCCCCAAAACTAATGTTCTGAGAAGGATATTATAAAGTACTATAAAAAATGTCACTAGCTGTACAAGAACACAAAGAAAGTAGTAGACTTTCAGAGGTACTAACAGTCCTACCTTGAAATGGTTAACTGGTGGCTTTTAACGAAAGACAAACTTCAGGCTTTAGAACAGCTTGTACAGGAACAACTAGATGCCCACCATATTGAAGAATCAATCAGTTCTTAGTATTCTCATGTATTTGTTGTTTAAAAGAAATCTTAAAATGGAGGATGGTGACAGATCTAAGAGCTGTCAACAAGGTAATTCAATCTATGTTCTCTCTACAATTTTGAATTCCTTTGCCTTCTCTATTACCTGAAGAATGGTGTTTTATAGTTATTGATTTCAAAGATTGTTTCTTCACTATACTTTTATAATAAAAGAACAGAGAAAAATATTCATTCTCAGTGCCTACTTCTAATAATTCTCAGCCTACTAGGGGATAACAGTGGCCTATCCTCCCACAGCATATGGTCAATGACTCTACCCTAGGTCAATACTTTTTGAGTCAGCCATTAGAAATAATATGTAAACAATTCCTAAATTATGTTATATGCCATTACATGGATGACATTTTGCTATCTGATTCAAATGCAGATAACTTAGAAAGAATGTAAGGAGATGTAAAGAAAGTTTTACTGAAATGGGGATCAAAAACTGCTCCTGAAAAAATACAGAGAGAAGATTCTCTCAATTATCTAGGTTATAAAACAGATTTCTAGAAAATTATAACACAAAAGGCACAAATTAGGAGAGACTGATTGCAGACTCTAATGACCTTCAAAGGTTGTTAGGAAACATTTCCAGTTTATGACCAGCTGTTGTGATAACACCTGATTGAATAATTCATTAAATCAAAACTGTAGATGTTGCCAAAGACTTAAATACTCCCATGGAATTAAATGTTGAAGCTGAGAAATTAACTGTGGTTGAAGAAAAAATTACAAGACGCATATGTGGATCTAGTTAATCCAAGTATTTATTACATTCTATTCATGCTGCCTCCCAGAATTTACCCTACAGGACTTTTAATGCAGTAGGAAGATTTTATCTTCGAATGGATTTTTTAACCACATAAATCAAGTAAAATATTTAAAAACTTATTTGGAAAAGAACTCTGAATTAATTATAAAAGGAAAATTGGAACTGTCAACTAGCAGGCATAGATTGTAGTACCTTTTACTACAGAGGAAATTTTTAAAAAAATGGGAAAACAATGAAACCTGACAAAGAGCTTGTTCCATTTTTTAGGAGAGATTAACAACATTTATCCCAAAATGTGATAGGAATATCCTTACAAAAAGAACTACTGGGATCCTCCCCCTTCATTGTACTTGAACCACCAGTAAGTAGATACTGTACATTCTATACTGAGGCAAATAAGTCAGGGAAGGCAGGTTACAAATCAGCAGATGTAAGTAACGTAAAAAAAAAATCCTTATAATTTTGTGCAAAAGGCACAATTATATTCATTTCTCCTGGTACTAAGAAATTTTAAAGAAACTCTCAGTATTGTTATTGATTTACATTATGTAGAAAAAGTTGAATTACATACTAAAACCACTGAATTTATACCAGATGATACAGAATTAACTTCATTTTTTTTCAGGTTCAAGATATTATCAGGAATAGGCTTTGTCCCATATACATAACACACATGCAATCCCATATGTGTCTGTCAGGTCCTCTAGCACAAGTTAATGAAGAAATTGATCAATTATTGATTGGAAAAGTTTGGATGGCCTCAGAATTTCATAAAACACATCATGTCAATAGCAAAAGTTTAAAGAAAATGTTTCCTATTACATGAGAAAATAAGATAAGGAGATTTGAAAGAGATGTTCTACTTGTTCTTTCTACAACCAAACATTGTTATCTGCAATGAGTAAACCAAATGGTATCCAAAGGAATGAAATATGGCAGATGGATGTGTTCGACTTACAGATTTTGGAAAATTAAAATATTATAACACATCATTGACACTTTTTCGAGTTTTCAATGGCAAAAATGGCAAAAGTTTGATTCAGTAATCACACATTTATTAGAATTTATGGTCACAAATAAAGAGAGACAATGGTCCAGGAAATGTCTCTAAGAAAATGAAACAATTTTTTGCTTATTATAATATAAAACATATTGTAGAGATACCAAACAATCCTATGGATCAGGCATCACTATAAAGATCAAATCAAAGAAAAAAGGATATGTTAGAAAGGAATGGAAAGTATCCCGAGATAGATTGCATAATGATTTATTAATCTGGAATTTTTTAACACTAATGAGAAATGAACAAGAGCAGCGAAGCAACATTGAATAATAGAAAAAAAAAGAAAACTTCTGATTTAAATCAGTCAGTGTTTTTCAAGGTTTTCTTCCCTCAGATGGAAACCAGGAGATGTATCTTGCTGGGGAATGGGTTTAACTCTTGCTTCCACATGGTAATAAAAGCTATGGATAACATCAAAATTAATAAAGTTTTGATTTGAAAAGGAGAAACCTATTGAGAAAGAGAAATGGCAAGTTATCCACAGAGGTGATAAACATTCAAGTTAAATACTCATCTTCAAAAAGTCAAGAGACCTTAGATGTTTGGAAGACTAAAGAAAAAAATAAGTATCCAGAAAAGATTGCAAAGCAGAGGGGAATATCATTTATGAGGACAGGTCATCTGAAAGTAAAAATTCATACTTTCTTTATTTTTTAATATTTTTATTATAAATATGGCTTTGGAGTTTGACAATGTCTATGCTTCTCAAATACAAACATGCTGCTAAAAGAAAAATTCAGAGATTCTGTTTCATGTCAGGAGTCATTTGTTATATGACAGAAAAAAAGAAAGATTTTAGAAAATATTTTACTTTTCTCCAAAACTATTTTACCTATAAGATTACATCTTTCATTCAATATATTTCTATATGAATAATGTTTAAGTTTTCCACAATGAACAAAAGATTTTCCTGCAGTAATCTTTGGTGTTTCCAGGGAGAAGATAGGACCCCACAACAATAACTCCACCTGGTTGATAGGACATAATGATGTTGATAGTGCTACTTTAAGACTGGTTTTGGGGTAACAGCTTCTCAAAATGATTCCAAATTGGCTAGCTGAAATGGTGCACCTTCTAAAAACTTTTTGCTAAGATCTTTAAATAAGAACTTCTGAGAAACCCTACTGAGTACTCAAGAATACTAGCAATTATGCCAGACAGTAATCATGAAACTTAATCATCATTTTACTTTTACAGTATACTATAGAATGAATATCATGCCCATGTCAGTTGGAAGTAATTTTAGAAGATGACATCTTCTCTACCAACAAAGTTTGTCATCAAGGTTAGGAACATCAATTAAGAATTGATAACAGCTGGAAAAATGTTGAGGGGTAGGGTGAAAATTATGTATTCTCAGGGATCTCTTTTAAAAATAGGAAAATAAAAAGGAATAATAGGTAGATTAATGTAGGCTTCCTCACTCTAATAATAATAGTGAGTAATAAAGTGAATAATTATGAGCTATTATTTATAGGTAATATGCATTGGTACAGATTTTTGTATATTGATACAAATTCAAATTATATTGAATATTCTCCTACTACTGTTTACAATATTTATACAACTAGGCAAAATTATTTTGTAATATTTATGCATACATGATTTTACCTGTGCTTAAGACATTTTATATATAGGTACAATTTTGGGGTATATTTATCATATTGCACTATACTTTTCTACATCTGATCAAGATACTTATAGAGTGTTTGCATTTTAGGTCGTTATTCTCATTTGATGCACAGTTGTTTAAAGATTGTTTAACATTTTAATATGAAGTCATAGTCATTAAACTATATAGATATTAAGTATTATAGGTCTATAGTTAGTATTTTATGTCATACTTATAATTTGACTGATCAGGTTCTTTAGATACATAAACAGTGTATTCCACATAATTATAAACTGATTGGTCCAGTAGCTAAAGCTTCTTATTAATTAATTCATATAACTTATATCAGCCCATAATTATTGTCTGTAGTAGCCACATGGCTTGGTACCTTTCTTGACAAGGCAGCCATATCTTGCTTGCTCTGTGTCTGGCTTCTATTAGTTCTGGGTGATGACTATGGAGTAAAACTTCCCTCTTCCCAGAATTCTCATTGCCCAGCCTGGACTTACTGCCAGGTCACTTCATGCCTGTCTACTGGACAATCAACATTTATTTAAAATACAAATGATAAGGTACAGACCATTGTCTCACAGCACTACCCCCTATATAAATAAGAACTCTGAATTGAATCTCCTTTATGTAGCTTTTCTAGTGACCATATATATCCAAAACAACTTGTAACCAACACTATAAACAAAGGCAAACATCCATAAACCATTTTGTGGGGAATGTGGGTATAGTTTTCCAGGCTAATTTCTGCTGATTGGGGACACTAATATTCTTATGGGGATGTAAAGAAAATTTAAAATTAGGATCAAGTTGTGACTAGAGTATCCTGTGGGGATTGATAATCTCAGACAGCAGTCTTTGAGCTATTCTGGATGTATAACTCAGGCATCTGGGCCATTTTTCCTATCAGAGATTTCTCAGGGGGCTTCCTTGATCAAAACTGATTTTTCTTAACACAGAATGAATCCACAAGCCCTCATTTCCTGTGGAAACAAAAGAATGACCTCTTCTCTAAAGTAACATTTTTTTTTACTTAAATTTTAAAGTCAAAACATTTTCTATATATGTTGTATTAATTCAGCAGCATTTATAATCAAATGTCTTTTAGCAGCTTTTGTTCCTTCCTCAGTCATCAAATAATATAATGACAACACAATAACATGCAATATCCAAACTCTCTGTGTGTTTTTTATCTTTATGAGGCTTTATTTTAACCTCTATTTCTTTTTTTATTTGTATATTTTGGCTTTTTGAGACAGGGTTTCTCTATCATTGGCTCTCCTGGAATTAACTCTGTAGACCAGGGTGTTCTTTAACACATAGAGATCTTCCCTGCCTCTGCCTTTCAAGCTTTGGCTTTAAAGGTGTGTGTCACTACAACTTGAACTCAGAGAGATCCAGGTGCCTTTGATTCTCAAGTGTTGGGATTAAAAGTATGTGCCACCACACCCAACTACTTATTTTTTATATTTTAAGAGCTTTATCCTTTTTTCCTAAGCCTACTTATAATTTGAAACACAAAGTAAAATATTTAGAGGTTTTCTTCATCTTTAAGTCTATCTTTACTCTATATCACTCTTTTTCTGAAAACATGTGTCTTTAATTTGCCAAGTGATAAGACTAGGATTAAATCTGTGGATTTGAGAGCTAGATCCAGCCCATTCCTTAGCTTTTTTGTTTGTTTGTTTGAAAGTCTAGCATCATGGCAGAGGTACTTGCTGAAGCCATATTTATTGTTATTACTCTTTATCATTTCAAGGTCCCTGACACCACCAAAAAGTATGTAGTCATCTTTTTTCAACACCATTTAAGTGTTTTGTTGCAGGACCTCTTAAAAGAACTGCAAGGTTTTGCTGCTAAAGCTGAGTCAGGAAGCTTCTCTTAAATGAGAAGAGCCCACCTAAGAAAGTGCTACTACCAATAAGCCATGCTTTACTCTAATTTTTTCTATCTATAATTACTTACCAAGCTCTCTCACATTTTCTCTGGATGCAGTTGTTCACATGTTGAACACCATGTTTTGGCTGCTCAGCTTTTGTTGACTGGGTAGGACAGAAACCTCAATCAACAGACAAGTAGATATTTATTACGTTGTAAACATTTAGGAAAAATGGTGTAAGTCTTTTCTGTATCTTTGGTAATTTATATCACCCCATTATATTCTTACTTCTTAGGTATATGGGAAAATTTATTTAGATAATATCATTAAATAAAATTTATAAAATTAATATTGTGTATCTTATTCTCAATCTTCTTAAATGTATGTCATTGTTCTTTAAATCCTTCTTAGTCATATGGAAACATGTATTCAGATACTTGGATTGGGACAGTAGAAAATATAGAAAGTATTTTATGAAATAATGTACAAATATTATTTTATTAACTTAAAATAAGAAAGAAGAACATTGATTTAAAATCATAAATGCTCAAATATGAGTATGTAAGTGGGAATTTATCATTCCAACTTTCCACTATTATTCATGGGTCTAGATTATTCAGTTCTGTCTTCATTCTTCTCAGCATATTTAAACAATTTTCACTTAATAGTTTATCGATTTCACATTTTAATATGAATGACTTGTGAATTTGAATTCCATGCTAATTGACAAATGTAATTTTAAACTAATGATCTAATAATTAAGCTCACCAATGTTTTCAGGTATCTTTCATTCAAAATGAATTATTTTACATTTTAAAATGCATAATTTGGGAAATGTTAAGTTAAATCATCAGAGATACTCTTCATATATTAAATATTCAGATTTTGTTTTGTTTTGTTCTGACTTTACTTTGATAATGAAATTGCTGTTGGCATTGTTTCATACGTGAGGTAGTAGTAATTGTCTAAAATGCCACAAAAATATTTTCAGGACATACTTTATAGCACTGGGATTTATATTTCACACTTATGTTTTTTTTTCACTTCATTTAATAAAGTTTGCTTCAGTTCATCTACACTTTTTTGGATAAGTTTTAGAATACACAATAAAAAGAAAATGGCAGAATGTGAACTTTCTCCATATTGCAAATTATAAGTTACGATTTGGCTTCATAATTTTAGAAGCAAAATTCTCAGTTGTTAAATATAAATGTGTACTTGTTCCAACAATGTCTTCCCCTATATTTACTTTGCAAGCAATTTTATATGTCCTTAAATCATACAGTTGTGGTACTGCCAGAAGGAAATAAGGCCTGTGGGAAAAAAATAATAACATGGGACAGCTGTCCAAGATTAGCACACTTGAGGATAAATGATATGATAGTAACTATTCATAGTATCTCAGTGCTATAATTATAGATGACAAGTTCATTGTCAAATTTTAATTTTGCTAAGGAAATCAGAAGATTCATTGCTACTTGAACTTTCTGATATCCCATAAACAGAGGATGCAAAGTCACCATTTTAAGCCATGCACTTAGCATACAGATGGTTGGATGTATCCTCACATTTCTTATCAAGTCAAAAAAATATTTTTGTGTTTACATTTTTAACTGTGATTCCCAAATTGTTATAAAATTGTACATCTTTTATATCTTTGGAGAACAACAATATTGATAAACTATATTATGTATGCCAAAGAGAATCTTAGAGATAAGGAATAAATAGGCTTTTGTTAAATAACACATGAACTTACGGGCTGAGTAATTCAGATCTAAAATGCTTGTGACAAAATTTTTTTTGGAATTATACATTATCATGAAATAACATGGAGCTGGAACCCAATTTCAAGACAATGTTTTTTCTTGTATCTTATATGCATTATATATACATTCTGAAGATAAATTTAAATAATAAAAGTTTAAGTATATTTAGAAAGTGAATATAATTTATGAGATCAATTGTAAAAGTTTTAATTGTGATATATTTTTGGGCAATATCTTTCAGAATTTAAAGGATTTGGGATTTCATATCTTTGAGTTAGTGATACTCTACCAACAATTAATGACACTGCATATGTCTTCCCCATGTGACAGTTTAATCAAATAAAAATAGTAAATGAAAAGTAGGAACTTAAATAACTATATACCTTAATAAAATAAGTTTTTCAGTTTGGATTAATAATTGCCTATTCTGAATATGTCATTTTCTTCACTTTGTTCAGAGCAAAAAGTAAGGTAACAAACACAAAAAAATATTAATTTATAGATAACATAAATAACTTAAAGTAGGTATTGATTCTTTATTTAATATAAATCTCTACAGTCATTATAATTATATTTTACAGAAATATTTTCAAATAAAGTGTTTTAAGATTTATAAAGGTCACTCACTTAGAAGAAATGACATTTCAGACAAAGTCTAGAAGATTTTTTCATACTAGATGTCATTCTGGGTATGACTTATTTTTTCATGTATCTGTTCAGCTACTGTTGAGCATATACAAATATGTTATATTTTATAAATTTTAATTATCTCAATATGGGTATTTTTAAGTAAAATTTTGACTTTACATAAAATCTTGACAAGATTAAATCCAGTAGTGACATATGATTTCTTATCTTTATTTTTAAAAATGATGAAATTTTAATTATTTGAAAAAAATAGTATTAGAGACTACTTGTTGAATTTAAGATATGATATATATTAATGATCATATGAATTACACAGATCACATTACTTTTCAAAATATTAATTGTGGAAGTTATTGATTAGAATAAAAATATTTATAGGCTATTGCAACTATTTTGTATAGTATAAGAGTGATTCTGCTCTTTTATTTGAGAAGGTTTTCTCAGTGTAACAGTTGTAGCTCTCCTATAACTAGATCTTGTAGACCATACTGGCTTTGAACTTACGGAGATATACTTGACCCTGCCTTCTGAGTGCCTGGTGCTATTTTTAATTTCCATGAGGATTTACATATGGTTTCTTTTGAGGGGGTTCATCTTATTGCTTAGCTTTTCTAGGATTGCAAACTATAGGCTCAATGTCCTTTGTTTATGCCTAGAATCCACTAATGAGTGAGAACATATCACATTGGTACTTTGGGGTCTGTGTTATCTCACTCAGTATAGTGTTCTATCTCCATCCATTTGCATGCAAAATTCAAAGTGTCATTGGTTTTTTACCACTGATTCATATTCTAATGTGCAGATGTGCTTCACTTACTTTATACATTCTTCCATTGAGGGGCATCTAGGTTGTTTTCAGATTCTGCCTATTACAAATAATACTACTATGAACATAGTTGAACACATACTTTTGTAGTATGATTGGGAATCTCTTGGGTATATTCCCAAGAGTAGTATTGCTAGATCCTGAGGTAGGTTGATTCCCAATTTTCTGAGAAACTGTCACATTGATTTCCAAAGTGGTGGCACAAGATGCATACCCATCAGCAATAGAGGAGTGTTCCTCTTACTTCACATCCTCTCCAGCATAGGTTATTATTGGTGTTTTGGATTTTAGCCATTCTGAGAGGTGTAAGATGGTATCTCAAAGTTGTTTTGATTTGCATTTCCCTGATAGCTAAGGAAGTTGAAGATGACCTTAAGTATGTTTTGGCCATTTAAAATTCTTCTACTGAGATTATCTGTTCAGTTTAGTACCCCACTTTTAAATTGGGTTATTTAGAATTTTATCGTCTACTTTCTTAAGTACTTTTTATTTTAGAGATCAGTCCTTTGTCTGAAGTGGAGTTGGTGTAGATCTCCCATTCAGTAGGTTGCCTTTTTGTCTTAATGACTGTGTCCTTTGCTTTAATGGAGTGTCTCGGTTTCAGGAGGTCCCATTTATTCATTGTTGCTCATATTGTCTGTGCTATCAGGTTCAGTGTGGTCAGATTTTTATTGAGATCTTTAAACCATTTTCACTTGAGTTTTGTGCATGGTGATAGATATGGATCTGTTTGCATTCTTCTATAGGTTGACAACCAGTTATGCCAGCACCACTTATAAAAGATGCTTTCTTTCTTCCATTGTATAATTTTAGCTTCTTTGTCAAAAATCAGATGTTTATATGTTTGTGGATTAATATGCCAATACCAAGCTGTTTTCATTACTGTAGCTCTGTAATAGAGTTTGATGTCGGGGATGGTAATGCCTCCAGAAGTTTCTTTATTGTTTCGGACAGTTTGGTCTATCCTGGGTTTTTGTTTTGTTTTGTTTTGTTTTTCTATATAAAGTTGATTATTGTTCTCTCAAGGTCTGGGAAGAATTTTGTTGGGATACTGATGGGTATTGCATTGAATCTATAGATTGCCATTGGTAGAATTTCCATTTTTATTAAGCTGATCCTACTAGTCCAAGAGCATGGAAGATCATTCCATTTTCTGATATCTTCTTTCATTTCTTTCTGTAAAGCCTTAAAGATTTTGTCCAAAAGATCTTTCACTTATTTGGTTAGTGTTACCCCAAGATACTTTGTGCTACTTGTGGTTATCATGAAAGGTGATGTTTCTCTGATTTTCCTCTCTGCTTCTGTATCCTTTGTGTATAGGAGGGTTACTGATTTTCTCAGGTTGACCTTCTATCCTGCCAAATCACTAAAGGTATTTATCAGCTGTAGGAATTCTTTGGTAGAGTTTTGGGGTCACTTATGTACACTATCATATCATCTGCAAATAATGAAAGTTTGGCTTCTTAATTTCCAGTTTGAATTCATTTGATCTTCTTATGTTGTCTTATTGCTATTGCTAATATATCAAGCACTCTTTTGAAGGATATGGAGAGAGTGGATGGCTTGTCTTGTTCCTGTTTTTAGTGGTATGGCTTTCAATTTCTCTACATTTAATTTTATTTTACTTGTCATCTTGCTGTATATTGTTTTTATTATATTTAGATAATATCCTTGTATCCCTAATCTCTCCAAAACCTTTATCATAAAGGGGTGTTGAATTTTGTCAAATGCTTTTTCAGCATCTAATGAAATGATCATATGGTTTTTTCTTTCAGATTATTTATATGGTGGATTACACTGATAGATTTTTATATGTTGAACCAGTCCTGCATCTCTGGAATGAAGCCAACTTGATCATAATGGATTATTTTTATGTTTGTTCTTGGATTTACTTTGGCAGTATTTTATTGAGAATTTTTGAATCGATGTTCTTGAGTGATATTGGTCTGTAATTCTCAATTTTTGTTGAGTCTTTGTGTGTTTTTGGTATCATGTAGCTTCATATAAAGATTTTGACAATGACTCTTCTTTTTCAATTATGTGAAACACATTAAGGAGTATAGTTATAAGCTCTTCTTGTAAATTATGTTAAATTCTGCAGTAAAGCCATCTGGTCCTGAGAATTTTTTTTGGTTGGGAGGTTTCTGATGACAGTTTCTTTTTCCTTGTGACTTATAGGTCTATTTAAATTGGTCACCTGGTCTAGATTTAATGTTGATATATGGTACTTATCTTTAAAAATGTTCATTTCTATTACATTTTCCAATTTTGTGGCTTTTGCAGTAAGGCCTAACGAGTCTCTGAATTTCCTCAGTGTGTGTTATGTCCCCCTTTTCATTACTAATTTTGTGTGTTCTCTCTCTGCCTTTTAATTAGTTTGGATAGGGGTTTGTAATCTTGTTAATTTTCTCAAAGAACCAACTCTTTTTTCATTGTTTCTTTGGATTTTATCTGTGTTTCTATTTTGTTGATTTCAGCCCTCAGTTTGATTATTTCCAGTCTTCTACTCCTCCTGGGTGAGTCTGTTTATTTTTTTTTCTAGAGGTTTCAGGTGTGCTGTTAAGTCTCTTATATGAGCTTTCCCCATTTTGTTTATGTGGGCACTGGGTGCTATAAACTTTCCCTTTAGCACTGCTTTTATAGTTTTCCATTGGTTTGGGTATGTTTTGTCTTTATTTTTTTAATTCAAGGGAGATTTTAATTTATTTATTTCTTCCTTGACCCAGGAGTGGTTCAGTAGTTAACTGCTCAGTTTTCATGAGATAGTAGGCTTTCTGGGTGTGCAATTGTTATTAAATTATAACTTTACTCCATGGTGATCTGATAGGACACAGGTGGTTACTACATTTTTTTTTGTTTCTGTGGATGTTTGCTTTGTTAGCAAGTATGTGACCAATTTTCGAGAAGGTTTCATGAGATGCTGAGAAGAAGGTATGTTCTTTCCTGTTCGGGTGGAATGTTCTATAGATGTCTGTTCATTTGATTCATTACATCTGTTAGTTCTCTTATTCCTTGGTTATGTTTCTGTCTGGTTGACCTGTCCATTGGTGAGAGAGGTGTGTTGAAATCTCCTTCTACTAGTGTGTGGGGTTTAATGTGTGACTTCAGTTCATAGAAATTCAGGATAGAGGCTTCATCTTGATAAATTGTTCCTATTCTGAGTATATAATGTCCTTCTCCATATATTCTGATTGATTCTAGTTTAAAATTAATTTTGTTAGATATTAGGATAGCCACACCTGTTTGTTTCTTAGATTCATTTGATTTGAAATCCTTTTCCAAACCCCTTACTCTGAGGTAGTATCTGTATTTGAAAATGAGGTGTATTTCTTATGAAAATTATAATGCTGAATACTGTTTTTGTATCCATTCTCTTTAATTATGTCTTTTTATAGGTAAATTGATTACATTGATATTAAGCTATATTAATGACCAAAGGTTGTTAAATCCGGTTATTTTTTGATGGTAGTGATTGTGTTTTTCCCTTCTTTGGGTTGTGATGGTGGACAATTGTCAGATGTCTGTGCTATTGTGGGTGTTGTTGGCATTCTTGGGTTGAGGTTTTCCTTCTAGTACTTTCTATAAGGCTGGATTTGTGGCTACATATTGTTTAAATCTGTACTTGTCCTGGAATACCTTGTTTTCTCCATCAATGGTGAAAGAAATCTTTGCTGGGTGTAGTAGTCTTGGCTTATATCCAAGGTCTCTTAGTGTCTGCAGCACATCTATCCAAGACCTTTTGGCTTCATGGTTTCCATAGAGAAACCAGGTGTGATTCTGATAGGTTTACCTTTATATGTTACTTGATCTTTTTCCTTTGCAGCTCTTAATATTTGCTCTTTATTCTGTATATTTTGTGTTTTTATTATTATATGGCAAGGGTTTTTTTTTTTGATCCAGTCTATTTGGTGTTCTCTAAGCTTCTTGTATCTTCCTAGGAATATCCTCCTTTTTGTTGGGAAAGTTTTCTTCTTTAATTTTGATGAATATATTTTCTGGGCCTTTGAACTGTAATTCTTCTCCTTCTTCTACCCTATAATTCTTAGGTTTGGTCTTTTCACGGTGTCCCAGATTTCTTGGATGTTTTGTGTTAAGAATTTGTTGGATTTGCTGTTTCCTTTGATCAATGGATCTATTTCTTCTATAGTATCTTCAGCACCTAAGTTTTTTCCCTCTTTCTTTTGTATTCTGTTGATTATACTTGGCTCTGTAGTTCCTGTTTGCTTATGCAGATTTTCCATATTCAGCCATCCCTTGCTTTGTGTTTTCTTTATTACCTCCATTTTGGTCTTCAAGTCTTTAATTGTTCCTTTACCTGTTTGATTGCTTTTTATTGTTTTTTGGAGGGCGATGTAATCTTTGAGGGGTTTATTAATTTCTTCTACCTTTTTGTTTGTATTCTCTTCCATTTTTAAGGGACTTTCACTTTCTGTTTAAGAGTCTCCACATTTTCATAAAGTTGATTCCTTCTATTTCTTCTGTGTTAAGGTGTTCAAGTCTTCTTGTTGCTTGTTCGCTGAAATCTGGTGCTATGTTGCTTTTCAGGTTGTTGGAGGAATTATTGCATTGGCCCCTGCCAATTTCTTTATTCAAATAAGGCCAGGAGAGTTTTGGTGTCTTGGTCAATTATTTGCTGTGGCTGACTGTGTACTTGGGACTTTTTCTTGGTCTGCCCTCTCTTAAGTCCCTTCAGCATTCACACCCATGTCTAGTAAGCCTTTAATAAAAATGTCATTTATACACACTCTTAGCTTTGGTCTTTGATCATTTATTAAATCTGCCAGAATATACATTTCCTCTGTCCTACTGGAGTTTCTGACTCATCCTCCACATTTATCCCATCATTCTGACCAGTATTGTTTTTTACAGCAGGTATTGGATTTTTTAATTTTCTTGGTGATACATGTTCTCCACAGTAACTGAGGATGATTAGACCATATTTATAATGGGGGACTGTGAGAGTCCCCCATGGTGTTTCCCAATGTTATTGGGTTGACTTGGCTATCTTTCATTGACCTACATTCTTTGGTAGAGATTGTATTATGTCTAGATAGGTTACTTTCAACCACTTCAAAGATCTCTGGAACATGATATTTAAAAAACTTATGATTCTGTTGACATGAGATATGATTGCTTCTGACAGCACCAATCTATTCATGAAAGAATGTTGAACACCAAAGACACTTCACTTGGAGCTTGTTTTCTTCTTGGCAATACTGGCCTTCGGGCAAGAAACTGACAATGCCTCAACCACTGACAAGTTACATGATATCCAGAAATGGATAAGCAAAACTGTCAAATCTTGCCAAGACAAGGTAAGATGGTGTGGAAAAACTGCCACTGAAAATGATCTGTCAGATTCTCTAGGCCTTAGCCAAAGTTGGTTGCTTCAAGTTGCAAAATGAGACTTTTGGTGATTGCTCAGGTAGCTAATTTTCTCCATCATATATTGCTCATTTTGGATGCTACCTGATTGTTCTTCCTATCTGCTCAAGTAATATTATCTCTCTTTTCAGGTCTTCAATGGGGTTGAAGATTAGATAGTTATAGTTACTGTACTCTTCTGATCTAGCCAAGCCATTTACTGTACTCTTCTGATTTAGACAAGCCATTTCCTATACAAGATTTAGACTCCATAGGATAGAATGTTTATTAAACATTTAGCATTTGTTCCGTGCTTAATGTTTTTTGTGCTGGTTGTAATTCTAATTATACTTAATATCTGTTCCTAGTGTATATAGCTTTGTATTGGGTGTGGAACTCTCTTATTTAAACAAAATTGAAGGTGCTGTAGGAACACATTCTTCTCTTTAAGCCAATAACCTTGAAGATATCAGCCCACTTGAGCATGGTCTCTTAAATTATAAAAGAAGCAGTATCCATGCACATACTCTCTTGCTTCTGGATCCCATTTACTGCTGCTAGACTCTGTTCCTGTTCATGCAGAGAACTGCTTCCTAGGACAGTGATCTGTAAGTTTTCCCCTTAAATAAATAATTATTTTATTATTCATAGTTACGAACTGATGTGGGATTGTTTTTTTGTCTTATGTTATCAATCTTTCCTTCTTTAACTGAAGGATGATTCATTCAGAAAGGGAATTCTGCTGAGTATAAGTTTGTCTCAGTATTATATTCTTAAGGCTGCATACTATTTTATGTACTCCATCTCCTCCAGAATTCTTCAACTGTGCCAGGTTGTTTTTCTGAACTGTGTTCAGTGTCTTTCTACCAGTTGTGTTTTAAGATCTTCTATGTGATGAGCCCATTAATAGCAGCTCAATCAGAACCTGCATTGCACAGTGAGCATCACAGAAGCCATGACATAAAAAGACGAGAAGTTGATGTACAGTTGCCATGCCAGGCTGAAGAACAGCTAGCCTAAAGAACAGAAGCATTCTGTGGGTCAGTGTTGGGCCAAAATCATCATAGATATGGGTAGTATGCATGAGTGACAGATCATCCAAATCCAACAGAACAGTGGACATAAGGAGGTTGGCACTCCCACTGCCTGTAGGCAATCTAGTGTGTGGTAAACCTTCTTAGCCACTAGTAATTGCACAATACAACCTTGGTTTGTAGACACAAGGTTATGGGTTGGCTGCCCAAATGCTTTTATAAATTTGTGTCCAGTTATAGCTAGCAGCCTGTGACATCACAATGCCCACTGTATATGCATAGCATAGCAATATGGACCTAAACTTCACCACTTCAGCCAACTTTGGCCACCTGAGAATGAAAATTCACTTGTTACATGGGTTGGATATGTTTGAAAAAGTACTTTACAAGAATGACGTTACTAGTAGTCCACTGCATACAGAAAGCATGCTTTTTTATCCACTCACTTATCAATAGACACATTGATGGAATCCATATCTTTGCTGTTGTGAATGATGCTCTGATAAATGCGGGAGAGGAGGGTCTCTTTCATGTGCTGACATTCTTTGGTTACATATTCAGAAGTAGGATACCCATATCACATGGTAAATTTTGGTTAGTTTGATGTTTGTTTTTAGGGTTCTCCTTTCTATTTTCCTTAATGGATTTACTATTTAGATATCCACTAACATAAATTGATAGCAGTAGGCGGATCTAGAGATCACAGATTTAAGTGACATAAGTCAGTTACAGAAAGACAAATACATTGTGATTTCTGTCAAATGAAGAATCTAGATCCCTGTTTCAGTGTTGAGGAGTTCCATCCAGAGGGATGAATGTGTGCTATTCCAGGGCAGAATGTCCATGAAGAGGGCACACACCCCTCAGCTCCTGCTGCAGTGTCTTCTGTGTTACACACAACTCTGCCCTGCTCTCACATTCACCCTGTTGTCTGTGGCATTCTTGGACTACAAGCTATCTCTGTTTCAGTGCTGAGGAGTTCCATCCAGAGGGGTGAATGTGTGCTATCCCAGTGTGGACTGTCACGGAAGAGAGGACAACCCTCCCCCCAGCTCCTGCTGCAGGGTCTTCTGTGTTCCACTCGACCTTGCACTGCCCCCACATTTGCCCTTTTATCTGCGGTGTCCTTGGAATACCAGCTATCCTTGTGTTTGTGCTGAGGAGTTCCATCCAGAGGGTGCTGAGGAGTTCCATCAAGAGGGACAGGAACAGTTCCTGATCCTGCACTGAAGAGATCCACCCAAAGAGTCAGTCACAGCAAACTCTGAGCCAAGACACCAAGACTCTCCTGGCTGCATTCGAAGGAAGAGATGTGCAGGTGCCAATTCAAGAATTTCTCCAACAACCTGAAAGGCAGCATGACATCACCAGAATCCAGGGATCACGCAACAAGAATTGAACACCGTACTCCAGAAGATAAAGAAGAAATCAACATTAATCGTAACATTATGAAAGTAATAGAGGAACTTAAACAGGAGGTGAAAAACTGCAATAAAGAAATAGAGAAGACAAACAAAAAGTAGATGAAATGAATAAATTTCTCAAAGATTCCCAAGAAAACCAAGAAAATCAATCAAACAGGTAAGGGAAACAGTTCAAGACTTGTAAATGAAATGGAGGTAATGAAGAAAACACAAACTGAGGGAAGGCTGGATATGGAAAATCTGGGTAAATGCACAGGAACTACTGAGATAAGTGTTACCAACAGAATCCAAGAGATAGAAGAAAGAATCTCAGAAACTGAAGATACTATTGAGGAAATAAACTCACTGATTATAGAACAAAACAAACCCAACAAATTCTTAACACAAAACATCCAGGAAATCTGGGACACCATGAAAAGACCAAACCTAAGAATAATAGGGATAGAAGAAGGAGAAGAATTACAGCTCAAAGGCCCAGAAAATATATTCAACAAAATTATAGAAGAAAACTTCCCCAACCTAAAGAAGGATGTTCCTCTGAAGGTACAAGAAGCATACAGAACACCAAATATACTGGATCCAAAAAAAACCAGCCTCCCCTTGTCATACAATAATCAAAATGCAAATCATACAGAATAAAGAACAAATATTAAGAGCTGCTAAGGAAAAAGGTCAAGTAACATAAAAAGGGAAACATAAGAATTACACCTGACTTCTCAATGGAAATCATGAAAGCCAGAAGGTCTTGAATAGATGTGCTGCAGACACTAATTGACCATGGATGAAAGCCCAGACTACTCTACCCAGCAAAGCTTACATTCACCATCAGTGAAGAAAACAAGACATTCCAGGACAAAAACAAATTTAAACAATACATTGCCACAAACCCAGCCTTACAGAAAATACTAGAAGGAAGATCACAACCCAAGGAAGCCAACAACACCCATAATAACACAAGCATCTGACAACCCTCCACCAGCACAGATCAAAGAAAGGAAACACACAAACACCAGAAAAATAACCGAAATTAACAACCACTGGTCATTAATATCACTTAATATCAGTGGACTCAACTCACCTACAAAAAGGCACAGGTTAAGAGAATGGATATGAAGTCAGGATCCAACATTCTGCTGTCAACAAGAAACAGACCTCAAATTCAAAGACAGACACTACCTCAGAGCAAAGGGTTGGGAAAAGGTTTTCCAATCAAATGGACCAAAGAAACAAGCGGATGTGGCTATACTAATATCTAAAAAAATTGATTTCAAACTAAAATCAATCAGAAGAGATAAAGATGGACACTTTATACACATAACAGGAATAATTCATCAGAAGGAAGTCTCTTTCTTGAATATCTATGCCCCTAATATAAAAGTGTCCACTTATGTAAAAGAAACATTACTAGAACTCAAAGCATATATCAAACCTCACATTCTAATAGTAGGAGATTTAAACACTCCACTCTCACCAATGGATAGGTCAACCATACAGAAACTTAACAGAGAAATAAAAGAAATATCAGATGTAATGAGCAAAATGGACCTAAGAGACACTTATAGAATATTCCACTCAAACAGAAAAGAATATAACTTCTTCTCAGCATCACATGGAACTTTTTCAAAAATTAATCACATTATCGGTAATAAAGGAAACATTTATAGATACAAAGAAATTTGCGTAACCACCTGTGTACTATCAGATCACCATGGAATAAACCTAAAATTCAACAAAAATTCTAAACTCAGAAAGCCTACATGGAAACTGAACAGTCAACTACTGAACCACCCCTGGATCAAGGAAGAAATAAAGAAAGAAATAAAATCTTCGTTGAATTCAATGAAAACAAAGACACATCATACCAAAACCTATGGGACAATATAAAAGCAGTGATAAGGGGAAAGTTCATAGCACTAAGTGCCCACATAAAGGAAATTGAGAAAGCACACATTAGAGACTTAACAGCACAGCTGAAAGTTCTAGAAAAAAAAAAGAAGCAGATTCTCCCAGGAGTAGTAGAAGACTGGAAAGAATCAAACTGAGGGCTGAAACCAACAAAATAGAAACACTGAAAACATTCCAAAGAATCAATGAAACAAAAAGTTGGTTTCTAGAGAAAATCAACAAGATAGACAAACCCCTAGCCAAACTAATCAAACAGCAGAGAGAGAACACTCAACTTAACAAGATACAAAATGAAAAGGGGGACATAACCACAGACACAGAGGAAATACAGAGAATCATTAGTTCTTACTATAAAAGCCTATATGACACAAAATTGGAAAATGTGAAAGAAATGGACACATTTTTAGAGACGTACCATGTAACAAAATTAAATAAAGACCAGGTGAACAGTTTAAATAGACCTGTAAGTTTTGAGGAATTAGAGGCTCTCATCAGAAACCTCCCAACCAAAAAAAAACCCAGGACCAGATGGTTTCAATGTAGAATTCTACCAGAACTTCCAAGAGGAGCTAATACCTATAGTCCTTAATGTGTTTCACAAAATAGAAACAGAAGAGTCATTGCCTAATTCCTTTTGTGAGGCTACAGTCACACTGATACCAAAACCACACAAAGACTTAACCAAGAAAGAGAATTACAGACCAATCTCACTCATGAACATCGAAACAAAAATTCTCAATAAAATACTGGCAAACCGAATCCAAGAACACATCCAAAAAATTATACATTATGATCAAGTAGGGTTCATCCCAGAGAGGCAGGGTTGGTTTAACATATGAAAATCTATCAATGTAATCCAGCATATAAATAAACTGAAGAAAAAAAAAACATATGATCATTTCATTAGAGGCTGAAAAAGCATTTGACAAAGTTCAACAGCCCTTTATATTAAAGGTCTTAGAGAGATTAAGGATACAGGATTCATTATTAAATATAATAAAAGCAATATACAGAAAGCTGACAGTAACATTAAATTAAATAGAGAGAAACTCAAAGCCATTCCACTAAAATCAGGAACAAGAGAAGGCTGACCACTCTCTCCATACCTCTTCAATATAGTGCTTGAAGTTCAAGCAATAGCATTTAGACAGCATAAAGAGATCAAGGGATACGAATTGGAAAGGAAGAAGTCAAACTTTCTTATTTGCAGATGACATGATGGTGTACATAAGCGACCCCAAAAACTCTACCAAAGAACTCCTACAGCTGATAAACACCTTTAGCAATGTGGCAGGATACAAGATCAACACCAAAAATTCAGTTGCCCTGCTATACACAAAGAACAAAGAAGCAGAGAAGGAAATCAGTGAAACATCATTTTTCATGATAGCTACAAATAGTATAATGTATCTTGGGGCAACTCTAACCAAAGAAGTGAAAGATCTATTTGATAAAAACTTTAAGTCTTTGAAGAAAGAAATTGAACAGGATACCAGAAAATGGAAGGATCTCCCATGCCCTTTGTTTGGGAGGATCAATATAATAAAAATGACAATTCTACCAAAAGCAGTCTATAGATTCAATGCAATCGCCATCAAAATCCCTACAAAATTCTTCATAGACCTAGAAAGAACAATAATCAACTTTATATGGAAAAACAAGAAACCCAGGATAGCAAAAAACAATCCTATACAGTAAAATTACTTCCGGAGGCATTAGCATCCCTTACTTCAAACTCTATTACAGAGATACAATAATGAAAACTGCTTGGTATTGGCAGAGAAACAGAGATGTTGACCAATGGAATCGAATCAAAGACCCAGATCTTAATCCACAAACCTATGAACACCTGATTTTTCACAAAGGAACTAAAATTATACAATGGAAGAAAGAAAACATCTTTAACAAATGGTGCTGACATAATTGGATGTCAAGATGTAGAAGAATTAAAATAGATGCATTTTAATCACCATGAACAAAACTCAAGTCCAAATGGATTAAAGACCTCAATATTAATTTGACAATATTGAACCTGATAGAAGAGAAAGTGGAAAGTACTCTACAAGACATGGGCACAGGAAACTACTTTCTAGGTAGAACCCTAGTAGCACAGACAATTAGAGAATCAATGAATAAATGGAACCTCCTGAAACTGAGAAGCTTCTGTAAAGCAAAGGACACTGTCAGTAAGACAAAAAGGCAACCTACTGATTGGGAGAAGATCTTCACCAACCACTCATCAGATAAAGGTCTGATCTCCAAAATATATAAAACTCAAGAAACTAGACACTAAAACTCTAATTAACCCAAATAAAAAATGGGGTATTGAACTGAACAGAGAATTCTAAACAGAAGAACTTTGAAAAGTCAAAAGACACATAAGATCATGCTCAATATCCTTAGCGATCAGGGAAATGCAAATCAAAACAACTTTGAGATACCATCTTACACCAGTCAGAATAGCCAAACTCAAAAACACCAATGATAGCCTATGCTGGAGAGGATGTGGAGTAAGGGGAACCCTCATCCATTGTTGGTGGGACTGCAAACTTGTGCAGCCATTTTAGAAATCAATGTGGCAGTTTCTCAGGAAACTGGGAGTCAACCTCCCTCAGGACCCAGCAATTCCACTCTTGGGAATATACTCAAGAGATGCCATATCTTACTATATAAGTATTTGTTCAACTATGTTCATAGCAGCACTATTTGTTATAGCCAGAACCTGGAAACAACCTAGGTGCCCCTCAATAGAAGAATTGCTAAAGAAGTTATGAAACATATACACATTGGAGTTTTACTCAGCGGTAAAATACAATGGCATCTTGAATTTTGCATGCAAATGGATGGAAATAAAAAACGCTTTACTAAGTGAGGAAACCCATACTCAAAAAGAGGAATATGGTATGTACTCACTCATAATTGGATTCTAGTCATAATTAAAGGACACTGAGCCTATAATTAATGATCCTTGAGAAACAAAATAATAAGTTAAACCCAAAGAAAATCATATAGTTATCCTCTTGGATATTTTAAGTAGACAAGATTGCCAAGAAAAACTTGGGTGCACGGTGGTGTGGGGCGTGGATGTAAGGGGAGATGGATACAGAGAACGGAGAATGGGAGGATTCAGGAGAGCTTTGCGGAATGGGATAGGTGGGATGGAAGGTGTGCGGTATGGGAGCAGGGTAGTAAATATCTTAATTAAGGGAGGCATTTTAGGGTTCGCAAGTGATTTACCTCTAGAGGGGTTCCCAGGTCAAAGGAGAGGTCCCCAGATTGTTTCTTGGGCAGCAGAGAAGAGGGTGCCTGAACTGATGAATATCTTGCATATCACCAGAGAACTTTCATCTGGCAATGGATGGAGATAGAGACTGAAACCCACATTGGAGCACTGGATTTAGCTCCCAAGGTCCAAATGGGAAGCAGAAGAATGGAGAACATGAGCAAGGAAGCCAGGATCACTAGGGGTGCATTCATCCACTGAGATGGTGGGACTGATCTAATCGGAGCTCACCAAGGCCAGCTGGACTGGGAGTGATGGAGCATGTGATCAAAATGGGCACTCTGAATGTGGCTGGCATTGAAGGTTGACTGAGAAGCCAAGGGCAATGACACTGAGATTTTATTATACTGCATGAACTGACTTTGTGGGAGCCTGGTTTGTTTGGATTCTCACCTTTATAGACCTGAATGGCGTGTGGAAGACCTTGGACTTCCCACGGGACAGCGAAACCTGACTGCTCTTAAGAATAGAGAAGGAGGGGGAGGTAGGGATGTGGAGGTAAAAGGGAGGCGGGGAGGAGGAGGAAATTTTTAGTAAATGAATGAATGAATGAATGAATGAATAAATGAATAAATAAATAAATAATTTTGACACTGAAAAGAATTAAGAACATGTTTTCTCAGAGATAGATAAATATTATTGTGAAAGTAATATATGTGGGGCTTACAAAAGCACTAGTCCATTCAACAAAACTTCTATGTGATTATTAGTGTATATGTCCAAGAATTATTTAAAAATGGAAATATTATTATAATTCTATAACTTATACCATTTCTATAAAGAAGAAAGAAAGGGGGAAAATTAAAGGTTGTTAAAAGTGGGCTTGTAACTTTCATGTATGTATTGCCTGCCCACGTTTTGTAAAGAATTATTAAAATGTACCATACTAAACAGAAGTTAAATATCTATTTAGTGATTCAGTACTTTTTCAAAGAATTGTGGATATTGACTTTCCTTTACTTTTCCAGACATTCAATTTTTGATACATGCTTTATGAATCATTTTGTAGAAGAAAACTAACGTACATTATATCAATGGTAGAGTTATGATTTGATCTCATACTCTCATATTATTACAATTTATTTTATAGAAAATTTATCTCTATGAATTTGAAAGTAATTCCCCCATGTTTATAATTGGATCCACAAAAAGGTGTCAGTTACCACATTCTTATATTGTTGAAAGACTTAATTTTTTGATTTACAAAATAAAAGATCTAGAGTAAAACAAAGATCAAGATAAAATTTTGCATCCTTGTAGTATGTACAGAACTTAGAGAAAAAATCACTTCTAAAGCAGCTGAATTCTGGTGTGAAGCAGAAAACATTCTCCTGTAATGATGCTTGAAGTGTAGTATTAACTAATGATCTATACAGGTATTCATTTATAAAGCTCCAATGAAAAGACATATATAAAAGTATTTTAATAGGACTGCACTGTATGACAATCATAGCAAGTAATAGGATAATAAGAAAATAAATATTGACCAGCAGTGGCATTTTTATTCTGGAACACTCCTCAAAAAATCCCTGCTAAATTTACTAATAATATATTACAATTAAGAATTTATAAATCACTCTATGTAGTATGAATTGTATTTGCGAATTTCCATGTGTTGTTTTTGAGTTTAGATTCTATGAGCAAGGAGGACCTCCTTTTCCCAGACGAAGGAAAATCATTTCAAATTATTTTTTAAATTTCTTCTGGATTTAAAACAGAAAAAAAGGAGAAAAGCAGAAAACTACGGTAATAAAACAAATGTGTCCTTGAGAACTGATCCAACTTTGGTTCTCAGTTGAAAATTCTGGCTATCTACCTCAGCAGCTCTTCTCCAATTTCTTTTGCTTGATTCTGTCAGTACTCAAGTTGAAAACACTGTCTCTTTTTTATCTTTTACATTAAAAATTAATTAAATTAATTACATTTTTGTGTGTCCTTCTTTCTGTGTAGGTTAACCACAACACACATATCTGGGTGGCCATAGAGGGCATTAATCCTCTGGAGCTAGAATTATACGTAGCTGTGATCTAAGCAAAATGAATATGGGGAATAAAACTTGGGTCTTTTGAAAGATTGCATGAGGCTAAATTTCTTTAGCCACTGATCAAACTCTCCAACCCACAGTATTTTAGATTTACAAGCAATATTGTGTTTTATGCAAATTAAAAATAATTGGTAATGCATGATCTTTGAGGAACTGTTTGTATTTCAAAGAATGAATGTTATTGAAAGAATAAAAGGAAAATGAACACACAAAAGCTTATATCAGACTTTGCCACTGATGGGACAAATTGAATCTCTGGCATGTTGAATTGGGAAAAAGACAACAACAATACAACCAGCAACTAATGGAATATGTTGATGAAAACAAAAGGAAACAAAAAGAAGCAAAAAAAAAAGAAAAAAGAAAACAACAATAACAAAACCACTCCAAATCTCACTCCCTCAAGCTCTTCTTTTCATGGGCCTTAGAACAACAGGGTAACAAACTACTTTTGCATTCAAAATATAATTAAGGGATTGTCATGTCAGTATATTTGGATTTCTGCAATTTCATTTTTTTTAGAAAGTAATATTTTTATTTTTTTATTTATTTTTTTGTAATTTTATTAAATTATAAAAAGTTTCCATTTACGTCCCTCCTCCCAATGCCCTCCCACTCCCCCCCTCCCTCTCCTCCTCCCTCTTTGTCCCCTAGGGAAGTCAGGGTCTCCTGCCCTGTGGGAAGTCCAAGTTCCTCCCCCCTCACTCCAGGTCCAGGAAGGTGAGCATCCAAACAGACTGGATCCCAAAAATCCAGTATATGCAGAGGAAACCAGTCCCAGTGTCATTGTCAATGGCTTCTCGGAAAGACTGCAGGCCAGCCACATTCAGAAAATCCGGCCACATTCAGAGAATCTGGTTGGATCACATGCTCGTTCAGTCACGGTCCATCTGGCCTTGGTAAACTCTCATTAGATCCGACCCCTTGTATCAGTGGGTGATAGTATCCCTCACAGTCCTTCGTCATTTTCTTCCTCCTTTTGCTCCTCGTTTGGATCTTGGGGGGCTCAGTTCGGTGCTCCAACGCGGGCCTCCATCTGTATCGTCATCCAACGCCAGATGAGGGATCTATGGTGATAAACAAAATATTCATCAGTATGGTCACGGGCCAAGGCCGGTTCAGGCACCCCCTCCTCTGTCCAGAGAACAATCTGGGGATCTCTCCTTGGACCAGGGATCCCATATATAATCAAGTTTCCTTTAAACTCTAATATGACTCCCTTAGTTGAAATATATTCTTCCCTGATCCCACATTCATCCTTCCTCCCTTCCCCCCATCCCAGTCAACCGAGCTTTCTCCATTCCTCCCCTACTCCCTTCTCTCTAACCCTCTCCCCTTCCATCAACCCTCCCACCCCCCCCCCCCCTGCACCCAAGGTTACCTGGGACTCTTGACTATTTCCTACCTCCTGGCGGATAGGTAAATAATCTTCATCAGGTTCGTCTTCTTATTTAGCTTCTCTAGGATCACGAATAATAGGCTCAAAGACCTTTAATTATGGTTAGAATCCACTTATGAGTGAATACATACCGTGTTCCTCTTTTTGGGTCTGGCTTACCTCACTCAGTAAAGCGTTTTCTATGTCCATCCATTTGCATGCAAAATTCAAGATGTCATTGTTTTTTACCGCTGAGTAAAACTCTAATGTGTATATGTTCCACACCTTTTTTAACCATTCTTCTATTGAGGGGCACCTAGGCTGTTTCCAGGTTCTGGCTATTACAAATAGTGCTGCTATGAACATAGTTGAACAAACGCTTTTGTAGTATGTTTGGGCATCTCTAGGGTATATTCCCAAGAGAGGAATTGCTGGGTCCTGAGGGAGGTTGACTCCCAGTTTCCTGAGAAACCTCCACACTGATTTCCAAAGTGGCTGCACAAGTTTGCATTCCCACCAACAATGGATGAGTGTTCCCCTCATTCCACATCCCCTCCAGCATAGGTTATCATTGGTGTTTTTAACTTTAGCTATTCTGAAAGGTGTAAGATGGTATCTCAAAGTGGTTTTGATTTGCATTTCCCTGATCTCTAAGGAGGTTGAGCATGACCTCAAGTGTCTTCTGGCCATTCGAAGTTCATCTGTTGTGAATTCTCTGTTCAGATCAGTACCCCATTTTTTAATTGGGTTAATTAGAATTTTAGTGTCTAGTTTCTTGAGTTCTTTGTATATTCTGGAGATCAGACCTTTGTCTGATGAGGGGTTGGTGAAGATCTTCGCCCAGTCAGAAGGCAGCCTTTTTGTCTTACTGACAGTGTCCTTTGCTTTACAGAAGCTTCTCAGTTTCAGCAGGTCCCATTTATTCATTGTTTCTCTTATTGTCTGTGCTGCTGGGGTCCTACTTAGGAAGTGGCCTCCTGTGCCTATATCTTGTAGACTACTTCCCACTTTCTCTTCTATCAGGTTCAAAGTGGACAGATTGATGTTGATGTCTTTAATCCATTTGGACTTGAGTTTTGTGCAAGGTATAGATAGATATGGATCTATTTTCATTCTTCTACAGGTTGACATCCAGTTATGCCAGCACCATTTGTTAAAGACGCTTTCCTTCTTCCATTGTATACCTTTTGCTCCCTTGTCAAAAATTAGGTGTTCGTAGGTTTGAGGGTTAGTATCTGGGTCTTCTATTCGATTCCATAGGTCGACTTCTCTGTTCTTATGCCAATACCAAGCTGTTTTCAATACTGTAGCTCTGTAATAGAGTTTGAAGTCAGGGATAGTAATGCCTCCAGAAGTTCCTTTATTGTATAAGATTGTTTTGGCTATCCTGGGTTTTTTGTTTTTCCATATAAACTTAATTATTGTTCTCTCAAGGTCTGTGAAGAAGCTTGATGGGATTTTGATGGGAATTGCATTGAATCTATAGATTGCTTTTGGTAGAATTGCCATTTTTACTATGTTGATTCTCCCAATCCAAGAGCAGGGGAGATCTTTCCATTTTCTAGTATCCTCCTCAATTTCTTTCTTCAAGGACTTAAAGTTCTTGTCAAATAGGTCTTTCACTTCCTTGGTTAGAGTTACCCCAAGATATTTTATGCTATTTGTGGCTATCATGAAAGGTGATGTTTCTCTGATTTCCCTCTCTTCTTCTTTATCCTTTGTGTATAGGAGGGCAACTGATGTTTTGGAGTTGATCTTATATCCTCCCACATTACTAAAGGTGTTTATCAACTGTAGGAGTTCTTTGGTAGAGTTTTTGGGGTCGCTTACGTACACTATCATATCGTCTGCAAATAACGAAAGTTTAACTTCATCCTTTCCAATTCGAATCCCCTTGATCCCCTTATGTTGTCTTATTGCTATTGCTAGAACTTCAAGCACTATATTGAAGAGGTATGGAGAGAGTGGACAGCCTTGTCGTGTTCCTGATTTTAGTGGAATGGCTTTGAGTCTCTCCGTTCAATTTGATGTTAGCTGTCGGCTTACTATATATTTCTTTTATTATATTTAGGTATGATCCTCGTATACCCAAACTCTCCAACACCTTTATCATAAAGAGGTGTTGCATTTTATCAAATAATTTTTCAGCATCCAATGAAATGATCATATGGTTTTCTTCTTTCAGTTTACTTATATGATGGATTACATTGATAGATTTGCATATGTTAAACCAGCCCTGCATCTCTGGGATGAAGCCCACTTGATCATAATGGATAATTTTTCTAATGTATTCTTGGATTCGGTTTGCCAGTATTTTATTGAGTATTTTAGTGTTGAGGTTCATGAGTGAGATTGGTCTGTAATTCTCTTTCTTGGTTGTGTCTTTGTGTGGTTTTGGTATCAGGGTAACTGTAGCTTCATAAAAAGAGTTTGGCAATGATTCTTTTGTTTCTATGTTGTGAAATACATTAAGGAGTATATGTATTAGCTCTTCCTGGAAGTTCTGGTAGAATTCTGCATTGAAACCATCTGGTCCTGGGCTTTTTTTGGTAGGGAGATTTTTGATAACAGCTTCTAATTCTTCACGACTGACAGGTCTATTTAGATTGTTCACCTGGTCTTGGTTCAACTTTGGTATATGGTACTTATCTAAAAAATAATGTCTATTTCTTTGATATTTTCCAACTTTTGACATATAAACTTTCATAGTAAGATCTAATGATTCTCTGAATTTCCTCTGTGTCTGTGGTTGTGTCCCCCTTTTCATTCCTGATCTTATTAATTTGCATGTTCTCTCTCTGTTGTTTGATTAATTTGGATAGGGGTTTGTCAATCTTGTTGATTTTCTCCAAAAACCAGCTTTTTGATTCATTGATTCTTTGGATTGTTTTCTGTGCTTCTATTTTGTTGATTTCAGCCCTCAGTTTGATTATTTCCAGTCTTCTAGACCTCCTGGGTGAATCAGCTTCTTTTTTTTTCTAGGGCTTTCAAGTGTGCTGTTAAGTCTCCAATGTGTACTTTCTCTGTTTTCTTTAATTGGGCACTTAGTGCTATGAACTTTCCTCTTAGCACTGCTTTCATAGTGTCCCATAGGTTTGAGTATGTTGTGTCTTTATTTTCATTAAATTTAACGAAGACTCTAATTTCTTTCTTTATTTCTTACTTGACCCAGGGGTGTTTCAGTAGTTGACTGTTCAACCTCCATGAGTTTGTTGGTTTCCTGGGGTTAGCACTGTTGTTGAATTCTAACTTTAATTCATGGTGGTCTGACAAGACACAGGTGGTT
Source organism: Myodes glareolus (assembly GCF_982192425.1). NCBI lineage: Eukaryota > Metazoa > Chordata > Mammalia > Rodentia > Cricetidae > Myodes > Myodes glareolus. The sequence goes on along the minus strand of NC_142053.1, from coordinate 66,220,887 downwards.
ATTAATATTTTTTTGGATCTGTGGAAGTTTGCTTTGTTACCAAGTATGTGGTCAATTTTCGAGAAGGTTCCATGAGCTGCAGAGAAGAAGATATATTCTTTCCTATTTGGGTGTAATGTTCTATAGATGTCTGTTAAATCCATTTCTTTAATACCTCCAATAATTCTCTTATTTCTCTGTTAGGTTTCTGTCTGATTGACCTGTCCATTGGTGAGAGAGGAGTGTTGAAGTCTCCTACTATTAGTGTCTGTGGTTTGATGACTGCCTTTAGTTCTAGAAGTGTTTCTTTTACATAAGTAGGAGGCTTTATATTAGGGCATAAATTTTCAGGATTGAGACTTCCTCCTGATGAATTGTTCCTGTTATGAATATAAAATGTCTGTCTCCATCTCTTCTGATTGATTTTAGTTTGAAGTCAATTTTGTTGGAAATTAGAATGGCCACACCTGCTTGTTTCTTAAGTCCGTTTGCTTGAAAAACCTTTTACCAACCCTTTACTCTGAGTAGATGTCTGTCTTTGTGGTTGAGGTGTGTTTCTTGTAAACAGCAGAATGTTGGATCCTGTTTTCGTATTCAATCTCTTAGTCTATGCCTTTTTATAGGTGAATTGAGTCCATTAATATTAAGTGATATTAATGACCAGTGGTTGTTGACTCCGGTTATTATTATTTTTTGTTTGTTTGACTACGGTTATTATTATTTTTTGTTTGTTTGTTTAATAGAGTTTGTATGTGTCCCTTCTTTGAGTTAAGCTTGTGAAGGGTCACTAGGTGTCTGAGTTATTGTAGGCAGTGTTGGCAATGTTGGATTCCTTGGGTTGCGATTTTCCTTCTGTTTCTCTCTGTAAGGCTGGGTTTGTGGCTACGAATTGTTTAAATTTGTTCTTATCCCGGAATATTTTGTTTTCTCCATTGATAGTGAATGATAGCTTGCCTGGGTATAGTAGTCTGGGTTTGCATCCATGGTCTCTTAGTTTCTTCAGTACCTCTATCCAGGACCTTCTGGCTTTCATGGTTTCCATAGAGAAGTATGGTGTAAGTCTCATAGGTTTACCTTTATCAGTTGCTTGACCTTTTTCCTTTACAGCTCTTAATATTCTTTCTTTAATGTGTATGTTTTGTGTTTTGATTATTATATGGCGAGAGGATTTTTTTTTTTGATCAAGTCTATTCGGTGCTCTGTATGCTTCTTGAACCTTCATAGGAATATCATTCTTTAGGTTTTGAAAGTTTTCTTCTATAATTTTGTTGAATATATTTTCTGGGCCTTTGATCTGCTGTTCTTCTCCTTCTTCAATCCCTATTATTCTTAGATTTGGTTTTTTTATTGTGTCCCAGATTTCTTTAATGTTTTGTGATGAGAATTTGTTGGATTTGCTGTTTTCTTTGATCAGAGTATTTATTTTCTCTATGGTAGCTTCAAACTCTGAGATTTGTTCTTTCATCTCTTGTATCCTATTGGTTATGCTTGATTCTGTAGTCTCTGTTTGTTTATTTTCCATATTCAGTCGGCCCTCGTTTTGTGTTTTCTTCATTGCCTCCATTTCAGTTTTCAATTCTTGAACTGTTTCCATTTCCTGTTTGATTGTTTTTTCTTGGTTTCCCAGTGTATCATTCATGGATTTACTCATTTCTTCGACCTTTTTGTTAAACTTCTCATCCAGTTCTTTACTCATTTCTTCAATCTTTTTGTTGTATTTCTCATCCAATTCTTTAAGGGAATTATTCATATCCTGTTTAAGGGACTCTATTGCTTTCATAATGGCACTTTTTTTCCACTTCTTCTGAATTAAAATGTTCAGGTCCTTCTATTGTAGGGTCGTTGGGATCTGGTGTTTTCATGTTGTTTTTTAGATTTTTGGAGGAGTTCTTGCCTTGGCGTCTGCCCATCTCTTCCTTCAAATGCTCTCTATTGGATCTTCTGGTACTAGGTCAGGTTCCCTTGTTGAACAGGAACTTCACTGACAGAAGGCCTACCTTTCCTCAGGCAGTCTATTGAAACACAGGCACTCCCTCCAGTGTTGCACTCACAGCCCAGGCCCAGCATGCAAGGGAGTAGCTCTGGGGAGATCTTGTGGCCCCAGGGGGAAGGGGGGAAGTGAGGAAGGTGTACCTGGGTGAAGGGTTGAATGGGATTCGGGAGAGCTCCGCAGTGTGGAGCCACCACTGCAGGGTGACCAGAAAGTCCTGTGGGGCGGGGAAAGTCTGAATTCCTCCTAGCCAAAGCCTTTGGGCCAGGAGCAAACTCACCCCTCCTCCAATGGATGTCTGCTAGAAGTTTGCTATTTCTTGTATATAGATAGTATTCACAATTCAAAGCCATTTATATCTTGGCCAGTTCCCACTGGTGTATAATGCTTAGTAATTTTGAGATATTTCTTAGACCATGGGTGAAGAAGTTGTAATTTTGAGGTCAAAAACATTGAGATTGTTAAATAAAAGAATCTTCAATGGGGTATATGATAAAAAGGGTAACCAAATAGAAAAAGAAAGACATGGCTTTACAAAACAATAAAGCTTTCATAATTTACCAAATTTAACTTATTTCAATCTGTTTCTATGTTTTCATACTAACTGCTGTCCATTTTGCTTTCTTTACAAAGCAGATTAATAAACACAAAGATGTCCTATGGCAAGACATAAATAATTTTAGAGCCAAATAAAATATAAATTATTTTATGTAGGATCGCACCTAATGTTTGCTCTTTTTGAGAGACCACACTTTTTTTAATTAATTAATTAATTTAAAAGTTCTACCTCCTCCCATCCTCCCATTCCCCTCACACTCCCCTCAATATCCCTTCCCCTCGCTCTCAGTCCTAAGGAAGTCAGGGTGCCCCGCCTTGTGGGAAGTTCAAGCACCCCCATCCTAGGAAGTTGTGCATCCAAACAGACTAGGCTCCCAGAAAGCTAGTCCATGCTGTAGAATTAAAATCCACTGTCATTATCATTGTCTTCCCAGTATGTCATCATTGTCAGCCACATTCAGATTGTCCGGTTTGATTCCATTGGTCAACATCTCTGTTTTTAGCTTAATACCAAGCTGTTTTCATTAATGTAGCTCTGTAAAAAGTTTGAAGTCAGGGATGATAATGCCTCTGGAAGTACATTTATTGTAGATGATTGTTTTTGCTATCCTGGGTTTTTTGTTTTTCCATATAAACTTGATTATTGATCTCTCAAGGTCTGTGAAGAATTTTGTTGGGATTTTGATGGGGGCTGCATTGAATCTATAGACTGCTTTTGGTAGAATTGCCACTGTTACTATATTGATCCTCCCAATCCAAGAGCATGGGAGATTCTTCCATTTTCTGGTATCCTTTTTCATTTCTTTCTTCAAGGACTTAAAGTTCTTGTCAAATAGATTCTTCACGTCCTTGGTTAGAGTTACCCCAAGACACTTTATGCTATTTGTGAAAGGTGAAGCTTCTCTGATTTCCTTCTCTGATTCTTTATTCATTTTGTATAGGAGGGCAACTGATTTTTTAGAGTTTATCTTGTATCCTGCTACATTGCTGAAGGTGTTTAGCAGCTGTTGGAGTCTTTGGCAGAGTTTTTGGGGTCACTTATGTACACTATCATGTCATCTGCAAATAACGAAAGTTTGACTTCTTCCTTTCCAATTCGAATCACCTTGATATTCTTATGTTGTCTTATTGCTATTGCTAGACCTTCAAGCACTATATTGAAGAGGTATGGAGAGAGAGGCCAGCCTTGTCTTATTCCTGATTTTAGTAGAATGGCTTTGAGTTTCTCTCCATTTAATTTGATGTTAGCTGTCATCTTGCTGTATACAGTATTTATAATATTTGGGTATGAATTTGGATCTCTATTTTCTCCAAGACCTTTATAATAAAGGGGTGTTGAATTTTGTCAAATGCTTTTACTGCATCTAATAAGATGATCATTTTTTTTCAGTTTATTTCTATTATGGATTACATTGATAGATTTGCATGTTGCATCAGCCCTGCATCTCTGGGATGAAGCCTACTTAATCATAATGTCTAATTTCTTCGATGTGTTCTTGGATTCCCTTTGCCAGTATTTTATTGAGAATTTTTGCATCGATTTTCATGAGTGAAATTTGCCTGTAATTCTCTTTCTTGATTGATTTTTTTGTGTGGTTTTTCTATCAGGGTAACTGTAGCTTCATAAACTGAGTTTGGCAATGACTCTTCTCTTTCTATTTTGTGAAATACATTAAGGAGTATAGGTATTAGCTCTTCTTGGAAGTTCTGGTAGAATTCTGCATTGAAACCATCTGGTTCAGAGCTATTTTGGTAGGCGGGGGGTTTGATGACAGCTTCTAATTCTTTGCGACTTACAGGTCTATTTATATTGCTTACCTCATCTTTATTTAATTTTAGTATATGGTACTTATCTTTAAAATGTCCATTTCTTTTACATTTCCCATTTTTGTGGCAAACAGGCTTCTGTAGTAAGATCTAATGTTTCTCTGAATTTCCTCTGTGTCTGTGGTTATGTCCCCCTTTTCATTTCTGATCTTGTTAATTTGAGTCTCAGGCATTTGATTAGTTTGGATAGGGGTTTGTCGATCTTGTTGATTTTCTGCAAGAACGAGCTTTTCGTTTCATTGATTTTTTGAATTGTTTTCTGTGTTTCTATTTTGTTGATTTTAGCCCTCAGTTTGATTATTCCCAGTCCTCTACTCCTCCTGGGTGTGTCTGCTTCTTTTTTTCTAGAGCTTTCAGGTGTGCTGTCAAGTCTCTAATGTGCGCTTTCTCCATTTCCTTTATGTGGGCACTTAGTGCTATGAACTTTCCTCTTAGCACTGCTTTCATAGTGTCCCATAGGTTTGGATATGTTGTGTCTTTATTTTTATTAAATTCAAAGACTATTTTAATTTCTTTCTTTAGTTCTTCCTTGACCCAGGGGTGGTTCAGTACTTCCCTGTTCAGTTTCCATGGTTTTGTAGGCTTTCTAGGGGTAGAATTGTTATTGAATTCTGAATTTATTTCATGGTGATCCAATAATACACAGGTGATTATTACAATTTCTTTATATCTATGGATGTTTGCTTTGTTACCAATTATGTGATCTATTTTTGGGAAGGCTCCATGTGATGCTGAGAAGAATATTCTTCTCTGTTTGGTGAAATGTTTTATAGATGTCTGTTAAGTCCATTTGGTTCATTACATTTGTTATTTCTCTTATTTCTCTATTAAGTTTCTCTCTTGTTGACCTGTCCATTGGTGAGACAGGAGTGTTGAAATCTACTATTAGGGTATGGGGTTTGATGTATACTTTGAGTTCTAGTTATGTTTCTTTTACATATGTGGGTGCTTTTATATTAGTGGCATAGATATTCAGGATGGAGACTTCCTGTTTTGAGAATATAGTATTTTTCTCCATCTCTTTTGATTGATTTTAGTTTGAAATCAATTTTGTTAGATATTAGTATAGCCATATCCACTTATGTCTTTGGACCATTTGATTGGAAAACATTTTCCCAACCCCTTACTCTGAGGTAGTGTTTGTCTTTGAGGTTGAGGCGCGTTTCTTGTAAACAGCAGAATGTTGATTCTTGTTTTCGTATCCATTCTCTTAACCTGTGCATTTTTATAGGTTAATTGAGTACATTGATATTAGTTGATATTAATGACCAATGATTCCTAACTCCGGTTATTTTTTTCTGGTGGTAGTGAGTTGTGCTGGTGGAGGGTTTTTAGATGATAGTGTTATTATGGATGTTGTTGACTTCCTTGGTTTTTTGTTTTCTTTCTAGTATTTTCGGTAAGGCTGGGTTTGTGGCTACGTATTTTTTAAATCTGTTTTTGTCTTGGAATATCTTGTTTTCTCCATTGATGGTGACTGCAAGCTTTGGTGGGTATAGTAGTCTGTGCTTGCATCCATGGTCTCTTAGTATTTGCAGCACATCTATTCAAGACCTTCTGACTTTCATGATTTCCATTGAGAAGTCAGGTGTAGTTCTGATAGGTTTCCCTTTATATGTTTCTTGACCTTTTCCCCTTGCAGCTCTTAATATTCATTCTTTATTCTGTGTGTTTTGCATTTTGATTATTATATGGTGAGGGAATGTTTTTTTTTTTTTATTCAGTCTATTTGGTGTTCTGTATGCTTCTTGTACCTTCATAAGAAAATCCTTCTTTAGGTTGGGAAAGTTCTCTTCTATAATTTTGTTGAATATATTTTCTGGGCCTTTGAGTTGTAATTCTTCTCCTTCTACTCCTATTATTCTTCGGTTTGGTCTTTTCATGGTGTCCAATATTTCCTGAATGTTTTGTGTTAAGAATTGTTGGATTTGCTATTTTCTTTAATCAGTGAGTTTATTTCCTCTATAGTATCTTCGGAGTCTGAGATTCTTTCTTCTATCTCTTGTATTGTGTTGGTTATGCTGGTCTCTGTAGTTCTTGATCGATTACCCAGATTTTCCGTATCTAGCCTTCCCTCGGTTTGTGTTTTCTTCCTTACCTCCATTTTATTTTTCAAGTCTTGAACTATTTTATTTCCCTTTTTGATTGCATTATCTTGGTTTTCTTGGGAGAAATTTACTCATTTTTTTTTCTACCTTTTTGTTTGTCTTCTTTGTTTCTTTGTAGCAGTTTTTCACATCCTATTTAAGGCCCTCTATTATTTTCATAATGTTACATTTAATGTCAATTTCTTTTACTTATGGAATATGGTGTTGTGTTGCCTTTCAGGTTGTTGGAGAAATTATTGCATTGACGCCTGCCCCTTTCTTCCTTTAAATGCAGCCAGGAGAGTCTTGTTGTCTTGGTCCAATCTATGTTGTGACTGACTCTGGCTGGATCTCCTCAATGCAGGAGCAAAAACAGTTCCCCTCTGGGTTGATAGCCTCAGTGCAGGAGTATACACTGTTCCTGGGTCAAGGACCTTGAAGACAATAGGGCAGGTTTGGGGGAAGCAGGGATGTGTGGAACAAAGAAGCCCCTGCAGCAGGAGCTGAAGTGGCCTAGTGTTCCTTTCCTGGACTTTCTGCCCTGTCCAGGATGGTACCACTCACTGGTCTGAAAGGTTGTCCTCAGCACAGGGACAGGACTTTTGGAGGTCCTAGGACCCCACATACAAAAGGGAGAACTTGCTGGGAGGGGAGGGTTCTGTGGAATCAAGGAGTCCCTGCAGCAGGAGCTGGAGGTGCCCTGCATTCCCCTCTGGCTGGACGGGTGCACACTCACCCCTCTGAGTAGATTGCCTCAGTGCAGGAGCAGGAACTATTCCTAGGCTAAGGACCTTGCAGACAATAGGGCAGGCTTGGGTGGGGTGGGTTAGGAATGTGCAGAACAAAGAAGCCCTTGCAGCAGGAGTTTCAGGGGCCCAGTGCTACTTTCCTGGACTCTCTGCCCCTCCCCTGGGATGGTACCCACTCACTAGTCTAAAAGGTTATCCTCAGCAGAGAGACAGGACTCTTCAAGAAATCACTTTTGAACAAGGATGGTTCCAATATCTTTAACCAAGCACTTTTGTTTCAAAAATCTCTGAAATCTCTCTTTCCTGATTAAGACTGTCACACTTGTGTTGTTAGCATGGAGAGGGAAAAACATCAAGCAGACAAGGGTATTAAAAAACATTTCACCCTTGAGAACTGCTAAAAGGTAATATATTTTCTAGAAAGTTTGCTGTTGTCCTTCCCATGTGAGAAAAGATTTTTTTATGGGCAATAATTTAGGAACGCATTAACAGAAAAAATTTCTCTGCTTGAAATTCCCAGATAGTAACTCTGAACGCATTGACTTAGGATGTGTACTCCAGTTGAATTCTCTTGAATATTTTAACTATTCTCATTTGATATATTTTTCCTCTTTTAATTTTATTTATTTATTTATTTATTTATTTATTTATTTATTTGAAGCCTCACATGAAGGAATGTCTTTTCTTCCTCACTCTCTCAATTGGTAATTCCTATAGATTGTCTTAACAAGATCTCACTTGGTGATTTTTTTTGGTCTTTTTTTTTTGTGGTGTAGGAGCCTTATTTGATGATTTTATCTATATACTACTTAATATTAATTTCTTTACAATTTTTGTTTGCTTGCCTGTTGTCCGTCTATGCATTCCTGGCTATCCAGAAAGTTACTATGTTGATCAGGCTTGTATTGAATCCACAAATGTCTTCTGGCCTATGTTTTCAGAGTGCTAGAATTAAGCTGTCATCTTCCTTTGTGCCTTTACTTTGTTGCTACATATTTAAAACATTAAATCAGTAAAACTCAATAGGATTGTAATTTTTGGTTGTTCTCTGAAATGAACATTCTATGAAATACATATGGTATGGATTGCACAAAACAATGATTTCCACCAAGTTTTACTATAATTTTGTTTTTATTTTCACATTATTTTCTCATGAAAAATCACTGTTTCACTTAAATTTACTTATGATGCCCTTTATATCTGTAAAGTTGTCAATGAAAATTAATTACATTTAAAGAAACCATGTAATTGCAAAATTCAATATTATATCACTTGTGTGTGTTCATATAATTTTCCTGACTCCTTCTATGTGTATTCAATTAATATAGTTGAAATGAATTAATACAAGATTATTTCCTATATTTTATAGTTTATTTCTAGCTCAGTTTTGCTTCATTTATTTGGAGTGAAGAAAACATTTGATAAACTAACAATAAAGAAATGAAATTGAAACTATTAAATGCTAGTGTTACTTCTATAATTGCCTTGCTAATTATATACAGCTTATTTAAACACATAATTCTGAATGGTGATTTAACTTAATTTATTTGAGTTTTTAAAGTTCATTTGTAGAAAATATTTTATTCAAATAAGCCAATTGTGTGATAAGATTTAAATAAGTTCTTATATTATGTGACTAATTTACACTTTAAGAATGTGATTTACAGGTAAATGAAAACACATTCATCCATACAAAGAAGACCTATATATTGGCTATTCTTCATTAACCAAGAGTTCTTTAATTATAGTGATAGAAGGAACAGCTACAAGAAATTTATTGCTATATCTTAATAACAATTGATCCTTCCCATGGAAAAGATATTGTTAAACAATGTTAATTTTCTACAGTTAATGCCATCTTGATGTTTCACAATATGGTGCTTATAGAGGCATTTTGTGTATGCATCAGTAAATTAAAATAGTTAGAGTTGTATAAGTAGAAAGAAAAATCATAACATGATAACTTCCACTGTTAAATTAAGATACATGCCAAAGTCTCTTCCTCATTATATCTACAATAAATTTTAAGAAGTATATTTAAAAATTATGATTGCCTGAACATTTCAAGACAAGAATAAAAATTGTCTAAGGGTTCCTAATATATAAATAAATAAATAAATTGAGAAAGAGAAAGGAAGTACTTTAATTCAGTTATTCCTTACATTTTTCAACATCATGAGTTCAAAGACTCAAGCTATGGTTACAAATTCCTTTAGTGACTGTTATGTTAAAATATTAAACACTTGCATTTATCAAAGAAAAGGAAATTAGAGAAATCCATAGAAATATGAAAACTGTAGTTTCTGGTTTTCTGAAGTTGCCATTTCTTTATTATTTGCACTACCTCCTAATATAGGACAATATAATACCAAGAAATTCTACAGATTTTATCGAGAATTAATTTGTTCATTTTTTTACGATGTGTTCATACGTTTCCACTCTACTTTACTGTGAAATATAGAGATGATAGTGGTTGACATCTGCCATAAAATACAACATTGAAAGCAAAACAGTACAAAATAGTCTATCTTGATAGGATAATATTATTTTTCCTGAAATTTAACATAACTGCAGAAATGTGTTTAAATCATATAAAATTAAATAAACATGTAAGAGACAATTGTTGACTTACACTTAGAATTCTTATATTACTATAGCAGTACAGGGAACACACTAAATTCCTCAAACATTAAAATCATTTTACAAAAAGAAAAAAGACTATGAAAAGAAAGATGTGTATTTTTGTATTTCTTCCATTTTAGTTTTTTGCATTTGACCAGTAGTCATTAAAAATCATGAAAATAAAACTGTCCAAATTACTGAACCAGAACACCTGATACATCTGTCATATATGATAAACATTTTCTCATTATATCTAAATATTCTGTGGAGAGTCAGATTGATGTACAAACTTTTTAAGAATAATTAATTTCTTTCCCCAATATAAATAATTTATTTTATTTATAATTTATTAAGGAAGTAAAATTTTTAAGAGGAAAGTTACATAGCATTAATAAGCATAAACTCTTGCCATGTACAGTTGTTAGGCAAATGTCATCATACCATCCCAGTAATAGTGCACATTATTCCAAGTAATTGTAAACAAAAATAAATACTTCCTAGATTAAGTTGCATTTATTATGTATTTTGTTGCATCAATAAGACAAGTATCTAATACAACTAACATTAGAGCTTCCAAAATAATAAGCAACACTAATCATATGTAACTTTCATTGTTTTTCTAACTCACTGTCAACATCACATCTTTTGAATATTTTCAATTCTACAGATTTTACAAATCATGGCATTAAATATTAATTCCATCATGAAATATTAGCCTTGCCTACTGTGGCTATTTTCATTTGACATTTTCCTTTTGAAGTTGATCTGTGTTGAAGTAAGTGCAGCTACATTGATATATTTTAAAACAAAATAATAAATTATAGTAAAATATGAATTTTTATGGATATATATAATATATATGTTATGTATATTAGTTATTTGCCAATTTTGTGATTGTTATCTTCTATGGTGTTCTAAGGATATATGTGACATATTTAGTCATTTTAGATACATAACTACAAATCAAAATGATCAACCACAAAATACATCTTGTTCAATTTCGTTTAATATTTTTATTATTGAAAATGAGCATTTTGTGATTTATAGTTATGTTTCCTTTTCACTTACACATATGTTCTTGAGTACCATGCATATACGTTTGGTTCTGTTTGTGTGTATGTATATGCAGGGCATTTTTTTTTCTTGATATGTTTAGATGCCAGAACACTACATCAGAGGTACATCAGATCTACTTCCATTTGTTTTGTCTTCTTTACTTTATGAGAGTGGTTATTTTTTTTCTCAAAATTTATTAAAATACAAAAGTCTCCATTTCCGACCCTCCTACCAACTCCCTCCCACTTCCCCCACTCCCTTCCCTCCTCCCTCTCCATCCCCAAGAGCAGTCAGTGTCTCCCGCCCTGTGGGTAGTTCAAGTTCCTCCCCACTCCCTCTAGGTCCAGGAAGGTGGGCATCCAAACAGACTGGATCCCAGAAATCCAGTATATGCAGAGGAAACAATTCCCAGTGTCATTGTCAATGGCTTTTCAGAAAGCCACATTCAGAGAATCCGGCCTCATTCAGAGAATCTGGCTGGATCACATGTTTGCTCAGTTTCAGTCAACTGGCCATGGTGAATTCTCATTAGATCAGTTCCCTTGTATCATTGGGTGATCGCACCCCTCGCGGTCCTGATTTCCTTTTTCATGTTCTTCCTACTTCTGCTCCTCATTTGGACCTTGGGGGACTCCATGCAATGCTACAATGTGGGTCTCCATCTGTATCGCCATCCATCGTCGAATGAAGGTTCCCTCTGATCTTGCCTTCCTTGCTCACGTTCTCTTTCCTTCTGCTTCACGTTTGGACCTAGGGAGTTAAGTCCAGTGTTCCAATGTGGGTCTCCATCTCCATCTCCATCCATCGCCAGATGAAGGATCTATGGTGATAAGCAAAATATTCATCAGTATGGTTATGGGCCAAGTCCAGTTCAGGCACCCTCTCCTCTGTCCAGAGGACAATCTGGGGATCTCTCCTTGGACCTGGGATCCCATTTATAATCAAGTCTCTAGTAAACCCTAAACTGACACCCTTAGTTGAGATATATTCTTCCGTGATCCAATATCTATCCTTCCTCCCTCCCCCCCTCCAAGTCCCCCGAGCATTCCCCATTCCTCCCCTATTGCCTTCTCTCTAACCCTCTCCCCTTCCAACAACCCTCTTACCCCCCCATGCACCCGAGGTTACTTGGGACTCTTGTCTATTTCAAATCTCAAGGAGGAAAAATACCTGAATTTCCTCCTATCCAGCTTCTCTAGGATCACGAATAATAGGCTGAAAGACCTTTAATTATGGCTTGAATTGATTTATGAGTGAATACATACCATATTCCTCTTTTTGTGTCTGGCTTACTTGACTCAGTAAAGCGTTTTCTTTTATTTTTTTATTATACTTATTAATTTTTTTTAATTTTGTATTTTTATTATTTTTTTTATTTAATTTTTACTGGGAACCCCTCCAGAATCATGTCTCTTGCAAACCCTAAAATGGCTCCCTTAGCTGAGATATGAACCTCCCTGCTCCCATTCCCCCAAGCCTTCCCCAATCCTCCCCCTCTCCACTCTCCCTGACCATCTTCCCTTACTTCCACCCCCCACCCCCCATGCACCCGAGTTTGCCTGGCAATCTTGCCTAGTTCCACTATCCAGGAGGATAGCTACATGATTTTCTTCAGGTTCACCTTCTTATTTAGCTTTTCTAGGATCACAAATTATAGACTCAAAGACCTTTAACTATGGCTAGAATCTACTTATGAGTGAGTACATACCATATTTCTCTTTTTGGGTCTGGGTTACCTCACTCAGTAAAGCGTTTTCTGTTTCCATCCATTTGCATGCAAAATTGAAAATGTCATTGTTTTTTACCGCTGAGTAAAACTCTAATGTATATATGTTCCACACCTTCTTTAACCATTCTTCTATTGAGGGGCACCTTGGTTGTTTCAAAGTTCTGGCTATTACAAATAGTGCAGCTATGAACATAGTTGAACAAATACTTTTGTAGTATGATAGGGCATCTCTTGGTTATATTCCCAAGAGTGGAATTGCTGGGTCCTGAGGGAGGTTGACTCCCAGTTCCCTGAGAAAACGCCACACTGATTTCCACAGTGGCTGCACAAGTTTGCATTCTCACCAACAATATATGAGTGTTCCTCTCATTCCACATCCTCTCCAGCATAGGCTATCATTGGTGTTTTTGACTTTAGCTATTCTGACAGGTGTAAGATGGTATCTCAAAGTGGTTTTGATTTGCATTTCCCTGATCTCTAAGGAGGTTGAGCATGACCTTAAGTGTCTTCTGGCCATTCGAGGTTCATCTGTTGTGAATTCTCTGTTCAGTTCAGTACCCCATTTTTTAATTGAGTTAATTAAAGTTTTAGTGTCTATTTTCTTGAGTTCTTTGTATATTTTGGAGATCAGACATTTGTCTGATGAGGGGTTGGTGAAGATCTTCGCCCAGTCAGAAGGCAGCCTTTTTGTCTTACTGACAGTGTCCTTTGCTTTACAGAAGCTTCTCAGTTTCAGTAGCTCCCATTTATTCATTGTTTCTCTTATTGTCTGTGCTACTGGGGTCCTACTTAGGAAGTGGCCTCCTGTGCCTATATCTTGTAGACTACTTCCCACTTTCTCTTCTATCAGATTCAAAGTGGACAGATTAATGTCGATGTCTTTAATCCATTTGGACTTGAGTTTTGTGCATGGTGATAGATATGGATCTACATTCATTCTTCTACGGGTTGACATCCAGTTATGCCAGCACCATTTGTTGAAGATGCTTTCCTTCTTCCACTGTATACCTTTAGCTCCCTTGTCGAAAATTAGGTGTTTGTAGGTTTGTGGGTTAATATCCGTGCCTTCTATTCAATTCCATAGGTCGACTTCTCTGTTCTTATGCCAATACCAAGCTGTTTTCAATACTGTAGCTCTGTAATTGAGTTTGAAGTCAGGGATGGTAATGCCTCCAGAAGTTCCTTTATTGTATAAGATTGATTTGGCTATCCTGTGTTTTTTGTTATGCCATATAAACTTGATTATTGTTCTCTCAAGGTCTGTGAAGAAGTTTGATGGGATTTTGATATGGATTGCATTGAATCTATAGATTGCTTTTTGTAGAATTGCCATTTTTACTATGTTGATTCTCCCAATCCAAGAGCAGGGGAGGTCTTTCCATTTTCTGGTATCCTCCTCAATTTCTTTCTTCAAAGACTTAAAGTTCTTGTCAAATAGGTCTTTCACTTCCTTGGTTAGAGTTACCCCAAGATATTTTATGCTATTTATGGCTATCATGAAAGGTGATGTTTCTCTGATTTCTCTCTCTGCTTCTTTATCCTTTGTGTGTAGGAGGGCAACTGATTTTTTTAGAGTTGATCTTGTATCCTGCCACATTACTAAAGGTGTTTATCAACTGTAGGAGTTCTTTGGTAGAGTTTTTGGGGTCGCTTAGGTTCACTAACATATCGTCAGCAAATAACAAAAGTTTAATTTCATCCTGTCCAATTTGAATTCTTTTGATCTCCTTATGTTGTCTTATTGCTATTGCTAGAACTTCAAGCACTATATTGAAGAGGTATGGAGAGAGTAGACAGCCTTGTCGTGTTCCTGGTTTTAGTGGAAAGGCTTTGAGTTTCTCTCCATTCAATTTGATGTTAGCTGTCGGCTTGCTGTATATTGCTTTTATTATATTTAGGTATGATCCTTGTATCCCCAGTCTCTCCAACACCTTTATCATAAATGGATGTTGAATGTTGTCAAATGCTTTTTCAGCATCCAATGAAATGATCACATGGTTTTTTTCTTTCAGTTTACTTATATGATGGTTTACATTGATAGATTTGCGTATGTTGAACCAGCCCTACATCTCTGGGATGAGGCCTTCTTGATCATAATGGATAATTTTTCTAATGTGTTCTTGGATTCTCTTTGCCAGTACTTTATTGAGAATTTTCACGTCGAGGTTCATGAGTGAGATTGGCCTGTAATTCTCTTTCTTGGTTGTGTCTTTGTGTGGTTTTGATATCAGGGTAGCTGTAGCTTCATAGAAGGAGTTTGGCAATGAATTTTCTGTTTCTATATTGTGGAATACATTAAGGAGTATAGGTATTAGCTCTTCCTGGAAGTTCTTGTTGAATTCTGCATTGAAAACATCTGGTCCTGGGCTTTTTTTGGTAGGGAGATTTTTGATAACAGCTTCTAATTCTTAATGACTAACAGGTCTATTTAGATTGTTCACCTGGTCTTAATTCAACTTTGGTATATGGTACTTATCTAAAAAAATGTCCATTTCTTGTACATTTTTCAACTTTGTGGCATATAAGCTTTTGTAATAAGATCTAATGATTCTCTGAATTTCCTCTGTGTCTGTGGTTATGTCCCCCTTTGTTGGGAGCCACCTGGAGGCACAGGTGGTCCTGCAGTTTGGAGGTAGCCACGTGGGGCTGAGCACCCCTGCCTGCACCCTTGCCTGCACATGCTCAGACCAGCAGAGTGGCATTGACCAATCGGGACAGCGTTCAGGCTGCTCCGCCGTTTAAAAGCAGCTGCCTCGGGGCCCAACGCTCTCTCTCTAAGCTTTCTCTCGTCCCTGCTCTATCGTCCCTTCCCCCAATTTTCCTCAAGGGAATGCTCCAAATAAAGATGTGACCAGAGAAGGAATTCTCGTTTTTGGTGGGGTTCTTTCCTGCTGGACAGGATGGCGCCCCGCAACTGGTGCTCGAAACCCCGGACGCTGAGGGACCCTGACAACTACGCCGGGGGACCCTGAGAAAGCCCGGGAGAAAAAGCCAAGATCAGACACCAGCACAGAGAGCCTTGAATTTCAGAACTCTGAGAACATGGAGCGGTGAGTGACGTCGGTTGAAATCCCCAGAAAGGGGAGGAAAAGAAATGTAAAAAGGAATTTCAAAGGATAGGCCTAAATAGAAAAGAAAATACAAAAAAAAATCAAAGTTAAGGTATCTGAAAGAAGGTACAGAAAGCAACGGGGAAGAAAAATCCCTTAAGTTCAGTGCAGGAGGAATGTAAACAGCAGCAAAAAAGGCGAGGTAACTAAGGCGGGACTTTGAGGACGATGGGGTACGGGAGACCGCGGCTTCCGCTCCCTCTCCGTCCACCTGCGTACTCGCTGATAGAGACTGGAGGCAACAGTCTCGTAGGGAGGCAAACTTGATCACTGCCTTCCCTGTTCTTAAAGAGCCACAGAGCTTTTGGAGGTGATTTTCGCCTAATTTTGTTAAGAGAGCTCAGTCTCTGGCTCTCACGTACAAAAAACTTTAATTTTTGACTGAGAAAGACAAGCTGCTTGATCGTGCTGAGAGTGCTGGCGGCAGCCGGCCCGCCTTTGAGCGGTAATGCCTGATTAGAAACACGGAAGTGGGCCAGGCACGGTGGTGCACACCTGTGATCCCAGCTACTCAGGAGGGAGACGCAACCAGTTGCTGGCGGGGAGTTTGCTGGAGGCCTACAAACAGCCAGGTCACCATGGCGACGGGCGGGCTAAAGTCCGTGTGACATCAGAGGCTATATGTCCCGGCCTTCTGGCGGGGCTATGGTTTTTGGAGGACTTTTTCAGCACCTGAGCGGACTCGCCTGACTGAGGCGGAAGCTGCGTGGTGAGCAGCGGCGCCATAGAAGGCAGAGAGGAGCTGAATCGGCTCTGCGGAAAAACTGTGTTTCCATAGCATCATGGGCGGGCGGAGATGAGTTCCCAGAGAACGGGGCTCCGTGCGCGGGCAGACCGGGCCCTCCACGGGTGGGCGGATGCCCCCCCCCTCGCCGGAGCTTGAAAAAGACTCACAGCCGGTGGTGCGAGTTCATTGCCTGAGGTGAAACGGCGAGCCCGCGCACGGCCCGGGGCGGGGCCATGCGGAGCGCGCCACATTGGGCTTCAGAGGCGGAGCTGTGGCAGCCGCCGTCCGCTGCTGCCGCTGCCCTCAGCCAAGGTCGCTAAAAATTCAGTCAGATAAGAACATTTGTCGCCAAGAATTCAGTCAGATAAAAACATTTATCCCCCAAACAACGTCCCTTTGTCAGCAGGAAGTAGCCAGATGATCGACGCCCATTCTCCCTCAAAGAACTGGTCCTAATTATCATAATAAAGGCGCGTCAACCTGGTTATCATTACCTATTGCCCCTGGCAACGGATGAAATAAACAATGTTACCTAGAGGTTTTTCCATCTAAATAGGGGAGCTGGAGAGATGGCTCAGCGGTTAAGGGCATTGCCTGCTCTTCCAAAGGTTATGAGTTCAATTCCCAATGACAACTGCTTTGGTTTTTAAACAATAGAGGGGGACTACACTACCAGTGACAGCTTCCCCCAGAGAAAGGATTTCTCTTGCATTCTATACACTTAATTTTTAATTCAAAATTTTGCTGGTACAGGCAAACAAGATTTGCTTTTTGAAACAGAGACCTGCAGATCTCTAAGTTCAAAACCAGCCTACTTCCAGTACTGATTGTGCTGAATTTTTACACTGAGAGTTTTTAATACTCTTAAATGTTAATTTGGGAGGAGAGTTTTGTTTATGTTTTTCTAGGAATGCTGACATACATCTGGATGCCAGCGAGACCGACCAGAGAGATAAAGAAGACGACCCAGTGGATGCTGAGTGTCCTGCTGTGGAAGATTCGTGCGGAGGCAGCAGAGATGACCTTCTGGGCGGTGCCAAGAGCAGCTGTTTCACACCATCGACTTGAGCAACACCCTGTGCAACCTCTTATCTCTTACTCTACTTTGCCTTTTCCTTCCTTAGGAATGGGTGGGAGCAGAGATATCCTTGGCATGCTGCGTCTAGGTGGGGACCAGATTGGAAAATAGTTTTGCCTTATTGCTCTTAAAGACAATAATTAGGGGGAGATGTTGGGAGCCACCTGGAGGCACAGGTGGTCCTGCAGTTTGGAGGTAGCCACGTGGGGCTGAGCACCCCTGCCTGCACCCTTGCCTGCACATGCTCAGACCAGCAGAGTGGCATTGACCAATCGGGACAGCGTTCAGGCTGCTCCGCCGTTTAAAAGCAGCTGCCTCGGGGCCCAACGCTCTCTCTCTAAGCTTTCTCTCGTCCCTGCTCTATCGTCCCTTCCCCCAATTTTCCTCAAGGGAATGCTCCAAATAAAGATGTGACCAGAGAAGGAATTCTCGTTTTTGGTGGGGTTCTTTCCTGCTGGACAGGATGGCGCCCCGCACCCCTTTTCATTTCTGATCTTATTAATTTGCATGTTCTCTCTCTTCCGTTTGATTAGTTTCGATAGGGGTTTGTCGATCTTGTTGATTTTCTCCAAGAACCAGCTTTTTGATTCATTGATTCTTTGGATTATTTTCTGTGTTTCTATTTTGTTGATTTCAGCCCTCAGTTTGATTATTTCCAGTCTTCTAATCCTCCTGGGTGAATCAGCTTCTTTTTTTTTCTAGTGTTTTCAAGTGTGCTGTTAAGTCTCCAATGTGTGCTTTCTCAGTTTTCTTTAATTGGGCACTTAGTGCTATGAACTTTCCTCTTAGCACTGCTTTCATAGTGTCCCATAAGTTTGAGTATGTTTTTTCTTTATTTTCATTAAATTCAAGGAAGACTTTAATTTGTTTCTTTATTTCTCCCTTGACCCAGGGGTGATATAATAGTTGACAGTTCAACTTCCATGAGTTTGTTGGCTTCCTGGGGGTAGCATTGTTGTTGAATTCTATCTTTAATCCATGGTGATCTGACAAGACACAAGTGGTTACTAATATTTTTTTGTATCTGTGGAAGTTTGCTTTGTTACCAAATATGTGGTCAATTTTTGAGAAGGTTCCGTGGGCAGCAGAGAAGAAGGTATATTTTTTCCTATTTGGTTGGAATGTTCTATAGATATCTGTTAAGTCCATTTGATTCAATACCCCCAATATTTCTCTTATTTCTCTGTTGGGTTTCTGTCTGATTGATCTGTCCATTGGTGAGAGAGGTGTGTTGAAGTCTCCTACTATTAGTGTATGTGTGGTTTGATGACTGCCTTGAGTTCTAGACGTGTTTCTTTTACATAAGTTGGTGCCTTTATATTAGGGGCATAGATATTCAGGATTGAGACTTCCTCCTGATGAATTGTTCCTGTTGTGAGTATGAAATGTCCATCTCTATCTCTTCTAATAGATTTTAGTTTGAAGTCAATTTTGTTAGATATTAGAATGGCCACACCTGCTTGTTTCTTTGGTCCGTTTGCTTGGAAAGTCTTTTCCCAGCCCTTTACTCTGAGTAGATGTCTGTCTTTGTGGTTGAGGTGTGTTTCTTGTAAACAACAGAATGTTGGATTCTGTTTTCAGATCCAATCTCTAAGTCTGTGCCTTTTTATCGGTGAATTGAGTCCATTGATATTAAGTGATATTAATGACCAGTGGTTGTTGACTCCGGTTATTTTTTTGTACAATTATAATGATATTATGATAAACCTGATTTTTATACTCTACAGCTCATTAACTTAAGTAGGAAGTTGTTTATATATGGAGGAAAGCAACATTTATTTTTAAATTCAAACTTGTACAAGGAAATAAACTATTTCAATTGTTATTCAACATATATGACAAAGACTTAGCTTAAGCAATAAATCATGAAAAGCAATAATAAATTTGATTCATATAAGAAAAAAACAAATCAAGTTATTCATATTTGCATTTTATAACCCTATATTCTAATGGATCATTAAAAATTTTTCCATAAATGTCTTAGAAGTTGTAAATAAAGTACCTGGTTACATAATCAGCATATAATAAACAGATGATTTATATGCTAATAATAGTATTGTGAAGAAATTAATTAGAAAGAAAATATCATTTTAAAGAGATTTTTAAGAATTTATTTAAGAATAAACCTACAGAAGAAGTTAAAATACATCAATAAAAATTCAAACATTGATTAAAAAGTGGGAGAGAACAATAATTATATCTCCTATTGGTGGACAGAATTAATATGGTGAAATGTAGATAAAAAATCTGTCTACATTTTCAATAGAAATGATATCAATATTTCAGTAAGAATCTTAAAGAATAGAAAAATTCAAGGCCCAAATTCCTTGAAAATGGAAGATATGCTAATAAGAAAGATTAATACTAGAGGTTTAAGTATAGTTGATCTCAGTTGTTTTAGAGCAATAGAAACAACAACAAAATGTGTGATAGTGACATAAAAATAAAAATAAAATACAGTTCAGAATTAGTATCAATAGAAAAGTCTTGAGGACACAAAAGTTAATTAACAAATCCAAATCATCTTAATTACCTTACAAAGGTGTAAGAGTATTAATTGGAATAAAGAAAATTCCTCTGAAAACAGTGTTTGAAGAATTGAGAAGCCCCATCTAATTGGGATCTTTATTGATACTTCTTACTTGCATAAAAATAAGTAAATTCAAGAAAAAACCTTATATAAACCTAAAATTTTTAAGGAAAACCATTTCAGAATATATATGAAGGTGAAGCTTTCTGACAAAAGTTTAAATTGTATGAAATAAGCCCAAAAAGCCTCTGTGCAACAAATGTCACAATAATTGGAGCAAAGACACTGAATAAAGTCCACAATTAAAAAGAAATATCACTCTAAAAATGGCATTCCTTATACAAAGTAAAGTGAACATATCCTAATATGCTCTGTCAAGTACTTCATGTATAATTTTCCTAATCTGTCAAATATTTTAATTAATTCTGTGACAATTACACACATGCACCAAATATATGTGAATAAATTTGCTCTGATTACTGTCTCTTACACCAAACTTGTCTCACTCTCTATTATGTTTGTTAGTTAGAATTATTACCTACATCATAAAAAGAGCTTCAGAATTGCACACAAAAAACACCTTCAGTTACCTGATCAATTATACATTAACAAAATAAGAAAAATACAAATGTCCTGAAAGTGTATGAAAATTTTTGACACCTTTAGCCATTCATGATATGCATCTTAAAACTGATTTTAAATTTCATTTTACCCTTAAGACTGGCAAGCATCATGAAAGTAAGTATCATCAAATATTGGCTAAGGTAGAGAGTTATTCTCTTTTATTTTTGATAAAAACATAAGCTTGTAAAGTCACAATGAGAAACAATTTGCTTTTTTAAAAAAATATAAAAATATCACTTTCAGATGATTCTGGCATACAAATTAAGGTAATATACCCAAAGTACACTGTTAACATACTTCAGAACTTGCACATTAATTTCTTTTGCTTCATAAACACACTAGTTAAGGAATATAAGTGACAAAAGTGTTTATTAACAAAAGAATGAATAAGTAAATTGTAATAAATATTCAAACTATGATTTTATTGTAAATCAATAAAAATATATAATTATTAATTTTGGAATACTAATAATGGTATTAGGTATCATGTTACATAAAATAATCCACACTCAGAAAGTTGTCATATGCATAACATTATATATGGAGCTCAGATATAATTATTTTGTAAGTGTGTGTTTGTGTGTGTGTATGTATGCTTCATGAACTTAGAAAGGGGCCTTGGAACATGATGTTATTTAAAGAAAATAAATAGGGAGAGTAATTCCAATTAAAAATTTAAATCACAAATATGTTTTAACAGAAATTTCTGTCTCGCTAGGTCCCATAGCTGTTCAGTCCCAAAGAAGCACAGAGGTTTACATTAATCATAAACTGGTTGACCTATTATTAGCTCAGATTTCTTATTACCTCTTATAACATGTATTAGCCAATTATTCTTATCTGTGATAGCCATGTGGCTTGGTTCCTTTCTCAGCGAGTCATCCTCATCTTGCTTCCTCTGCATCTGGGTGATAGCAGCAGATCAACATTTCCTCTTCCAAGAATTCTTCTGTGCTCATTGCCATGCGTCTACTTCCTGCCTAGTCACCCCACCTATACTTCCTGCCTAGCCACTGGCCAACCAGCTTTTTACTAAAATACAAGTGGCAGGAAAAAAGATCATTGTCCCACAGCACTTCCCCCCTTTTCTTTTCAAAACAAGAACTCTGAATCTAATAAAATTTCTTTATAATAAAATTTCTTTAGTTTTATGTAACATCTTGTAACTAACACACTAAACAAAGATAAATATCAATAATCCATTATTTGGGAATATGGGACTAGTTTTCTAGGGTACTTCCTGATGATTGGGTATACTCATAATCTTATATAAACCTAAAGAAAATTTAGAATTATTTTCAAGTCCTGACTGGAAAATCCTGTGAAGCTTTATCATCTTAGCCAGCAGTCTGGAAACTGTTCTGGATGTAGAACTTAGAAATCTGGGACATCTGCTCTTATTGTAGAATGCTCAGTGAGTCTTCCTTGATCAAACTTGACTTTTCTTAGCCCAGAATGAATCCCTAGCCTCTATTTTCCTGTGGAAACAAATCAAACCTTCTTCTATAAAGTAACACATTTTTTAACTTATATTTTAAAGTCAAGGCATTTTCAAAATATAAATACTGGATTAATCAAACAGCATTTATAATCAACTGTCTTTTTTAAAATTTATTTATTAATTAAAAATTTTCACCTCTTCCCATCCTACCATTTCCCTCCCACTACCCTCACTCCCCCTCCCCCTTGCTCTCCAGTATTAGGAGAAGTCAGGGTGCCCTGCCATGTGGAATGTCCAAGGCCCTCCCTCCTCTATCCAGGTATAGGAAGGTGTGCATCCAAACAGATTAGTCTCCCCAAAAGCTACTACATGCAGTAGAATCAAAATCCGGTATCAATATCATTGGCTTCTCAGTCCGTCATCATTGTCAGCCACAATTAGAGAGTCCAATTTGATCACACGCTTGTTCAGTCCCATTCCAGCTGGCCTTGGTGAGTTTTCATTAGATTAGTCCCACCGTCTCCGTGGATGGATGCACCCCTCCCAGTCCTGAATTTCTTGCTCATGTTCTCCTTCCTTCTGCTCTCCTTCTGGGCCTTGGGAGCTCAGTCCACTGCTCCAATTTGGGTCTCTATCTCTATCTCCGTTCATCACCAGATGAAGGTTCTTTATCAATGGCTTCTCAATCGGTCCCCCATTTCAGCCACATTCACAGAGTCCGGTTTGGTCACAGGCTCATTCAGTCCCGGTCCAACTGGATTTGGTGAGCTCCCATTAGAACAGGCACACTGTCTCAGTGGGTGGACCAACCCTTCGTAGTCAAGACTTCCTTTCTCATCTTCTCCCTCCTTCTGCTCTTCAATTGAACCTTGGGAGCTCAGTCTGTTGCTGTGATGAGGAAATTTGTCTCTATCTCCATCTGTAACTAGACGAGATTCTATGATGATATTCGAGATAATCATCAGTGTGTTAGTAGGGCATGGCCAATACAGGCACCCTCTACTCTGCTGCCTAAGGACCTAGCTGGGGACATCCCTGTGGACCCCTGGGATCCCCTCTAGAGTCAAGTCTCTTGCCAATCCGAAAATGACTCCCTTAATGTACATAAGTTCTTCCCTGCAATATCTGCCTTTCCCCCATCTCCACCCTCCCACTCCCTCAAGCTCTCTCCAGTCTTTCCCTTCTCCCTTCTTTCTCCCCCTCTCCACTTCCCCCAAGCCCATACCGACACCTAGCCCATCCCCATGCTCCCATCTTTTGCCCAGCAATCTTGTTTGCTTCCAACTTCTAAGAGGATCTACATATGTATTTCATTGGGTTCACCTTGTTATTTGACTTCTCTAGGCTTAATGTCCTTTGTTTATGGCTAGAGTCCACTAATGAGTGAGTACATACCATTTTCATCTTTTTGAGTCTCGGTTATCTCACTCAGGATAGTATTTCCTATTTTCATCCATTTGCATGCAAAATTCAATATGTCATTATGTTTTACCACTGAGTAGTACTCTAATACATATATATATATATATATATATATATATATATATATATATATTTCACACTTTCTTTATCCATTCTTCCATTGAGGGACATCTAGGTTGTTTCCAGGATCTGGCGATTACAAATAAAGCTGCTATGAACATAGTTGAACAAATGCTTTTGTAGTATGCTTGGGCATCTCTTGGGTATATTCCCAAGAGTGATAATTGCTGGATCCTAAAGTAGATTGATTCCCAATTTCCGGAGAAACTGCCACACTGATTTCCAAAGTGGTTGCACAAGTTTGCATTCCCACCAGCAGTGGAAGAGTGTTCCCATTACTCCACATCCTCTCTAGCATAGGTTATCATTGGTGTTTTTGGTTTTAGTCATTCTGACAGGTGTAAGATGATATCTCAAAGTTGTGTTGATTTGCTTTTCCCTGATGACTAAGGAGGTTGAACATGACCTTAAATGTTTTTTGGCTATTTGAACTTAGTTGGTTGAGAATTCTTTCATTTCAGTGCCCTATTTTTAAATGGGGTATTAGAATTTTCATGTCCAGTTTCTTGAGTTTTTTTTATATATTGGAGATCAGACCTTTGTCTGATGCGGGGTTGGTGAAGATCTTCCATTTAGAAGAATGCCTTTTTGTCTTAATGACAGTGTCCTTTGCACTGTTTAAGCTTCTCAGTTTCAGGACATCCCATTTATTCACTGTTGCTCTTGTTGTCTGTGCTATTGAGGTTACATGTAGGAGGTGGTCTCCTGTGCCTAAGTGTTGCAGTCTACTTCCCACTTTTTCTTCTATCAGGTTCAGTGTGGTTGGATTTATATTGAGGTCTTTAATCCATTTGGATTTGAGTTTTGTGCATGGTGATAGATACAGATATATTTTCATTCTTCTAGAGGTTGATATCCAGTTATGTCAGCACCATTTGTTGAAGATGCTTTCTTTCTTCCATTGTATACTATTAGCTCCCTTGTCAAAAATCAGGTGTTCATAGGTTTGTGGGTTAATATCTGGGTCTTCGATTCAATTCCTCATCATTAAAACAATTAAAAGACAACACAATAATATATAGTATCCAGATTCTCTGTGTATTTTCTATCTTTACATGGCTTTATTTTAAACTCTATTTCTTCTGCTTTTCTTTTTTTTTTGAGACTAGTTTTCTTCTGTGTAGACTTGACTTTTCTAGAACTCACTCTGTAGAGCAGATTGTTCTTACACTCAGAGATTTGCCTGCCTCTGCCTCCCAAGAGTTGGGGTTAAATGTGTGTACCACTAGACCTTGAACTCACAAATATCTGCCTGCCTCTGACTTTCAATTGTTTTGTTGCCCCCACATCCAATTACTCTCTTAATTTATTTTTTTTTATTTTAAGAACTTTATCCTTTTTATTTTCTCTCCCAAGCCTGCATATATTATTAAACGCACTGTAAACCATTTAGAGATTTTCTTCATCTGAATTTATCTTTTTTTTCAAAGTTTATTAAATTATGAAAGTTTCCATTTCCGCCCCTCCTCCCAACACCCTACCCCTACCCCTCTCCCCCTCCTCCTCCCTCTCCATCCCTAAGAGCAGTCAGGGCTTCCAGCCCTGTGGGAAGTTCAAGTTCCTCCCCCCTCCCTCCAGGTCCAGGAAGGTGAGTATCCAAACAGACTGGATCCCAAAAATCCAGTATATGCAGAGGAAACAAGTTCCAGTGTCATTGTCAGTGGCTTTTCAGAAAGGCTCCGGGCCAGCCACATTCAGAGAATCCGGCCACATTCAGAGAATCCGGCCACATTCAGAAAATCTGGTTGGATCACATGCTCCTTCAGTCCCAGTCCAACTGGCCTTGGTAAACTCTCATTAGATCAGTCCCCTTGTGTCAGTGGGTGATCGCACCTCTCGCGGTTCTGAGTTTTTTTTTCATGTTCTTCCTCCTTCTGTCCCTCATTTGGACCATGGGGGGCTCAGTCCGGTGCTCCAATGTGGGTCTCCGTCTGTATCGCCATCCATCGTCGGATGAAGGATCTATGGTGATAAGCAAAATCTTCATCAGTATGGTTATAGGCCAAGGCCGGTTCAGGCACCCTCTCCTCTGTCTAGAGAACAGTCTGGGGATCTCTCCTTGAACCTGGGATCCCATTTATAATCAAGTCTCTTGTAAACCCTAAAATGACTCCCTTAGTTGAGATATATTCTTCCCTGATCCCATATCCATCCTTCCTCCCTCTCCCCATCTCAGTCCCCCGAGTTATATCTTTATTGTATATCTCTCTTTTTCTAACCACATGAGGTTTAATTTGCTAAGCAATATGACTAGGATAAAGAAATGATTTTTTCAGCTACATCCACCCTATTCCTTAGCTTTCTGAGAGTTCAGCCTCATGGTGGAGGTACTGAGTGGAACCATGTTTATTGTTACAAATCTATGGCATTTCAAGGTCTCTGCTGTCAACAAGAAACATGTTTTTCACTATTCTTAAATAATATTTAAGTGTTTTGTGGCAGAACCTCTTCAAAGAGCTGCAAGTTTTCACAGCTAAAGCTGAGTCAGGAAGCCTCTCTTAAATGAGACATGCTTGTCTCTGGCAAACAGAGCCCACCTGAGAATCTGCTACTACCAAGAAGCCATGCTTAACTCTGTTCCTTTATGTCTAGAATTCCTTCCCAAACTCTGGTTTTAAGAGGATTTAGTTGCACCTCATTAGGTACCATTCTGTTGACAGAGATTTCTGTACTGTTTTTTCCCACAGATGTTCAGTCCTAAAGAAATACAGAGGTCTACATTAGTCATAAACTTGTTAGCCTGTTAGCTCAGTCTTATTAACTTTTATAACTTATAGTATTCCATTATTCTCATCTATGTTTGCCATGTGGTTTGGTATCATTCTAGTGAGACATTCTCATCTTGTTTCCTCTTTATCTGGGTCACAGCTGCAGACTGACCATTTCTTCTTCTCAAAGTTATCCTATACTTATCACCCCACCTCTACTTTCTGCTTGGCCATTAAGCCTATACTTCCTGCCTGGCTAACGGACAATCAGCGTTTAATTTACATACAAGTTGCAGGACAAAATACCACTGTCCCAAGGCAAATGTGGAAGCAGGGAGAGAGAGAAGAGAAGAGGAAAGACTAGAAAAGAATAGAGAGCAGTAAACTATAAAATACTGGTTTTCAAATGACTTATTCAAGCAATTGAAGTCAGTATGCACACATCTTCATGCTCATCCTAGAAGCAATAACTTTCCAAATAAATGGCCTAGGGTGATATGGGATACATTTTCTTGAATTGTTTGCTAGAAATTTACAGAAGTGAAAAAATGATATATTTTATTGAAATTACCCTTTTTTGTCCTCAAGAATGTTATGATAAGACAGTATTGTTGAAGATATTGGTCATAGGACATCAAGAAATCAAGTCACTGCTACTTTGAGGCACCATGCATTGTGAATAGCTCTCATATTATTTTGTGGTATGTAGACTGATGGAGAATGCCATCAACAATCTTACCTATCTTTCAACTAAAATAATAATCACTATATCCATATATTATTTATATGTATATACATATATACACATATATCCAAATGTATAGCAATGGCACAGGAGTTATATGTATACCAACCACTTTCTGATTGAATTTAATCATAAGAGGAAAGACATTAATCCATGGTTGTGTTGCTCACGGGTCATAAGTCAAACCTACTAGTATTATTCTCTTGTAGAGAGATAATATAAAACTACCCTTTAAATTCATACATCTTTAGATAAGTTAAAATACAAGAACTCACCAGAGGAATTTCTTTGCTCTGTGGATGGTTTAACACATTAAATCAATTGTTCCAAATGCAAAATCTAGTGGAATACTACTCAGTGGTATAAATCAATGAGATCTTTCAATTTGCATGAAAATGGATGGCATTTGAAATAAAAACATCCAGATTTAGGTACCACAGACCCAGAAAGACAGACAGAAAAAGAGTGGATCTGTGGAAGGTGGAGCAGATGGATAGAGTCCCAACATGAGGTGTATACCTTTCATTGAGATCTGCCACTAAGAAAACCTGTCCCCTATAACAGAGTTAGTGAAAGAGTTTTATTGGGGTAGAGGGAAGTAGAAGAGTGAATGGATGAAGGGGTGATACCTCCTTCCATATATCAGGATTACTGGTAGAATTTTGCAATGTTCCCATAAAATATCATCATGTAGACTGCCAGAAGCAATAGGCTTATTTCACATGATTGAGACAGAAATAAGATCCAATGCTTTTATCAAGTAAGGAGCAAGTGAGAAACACAAAAGTCACCCCAGTGAGGCATCACTCAGAGAGTGGGGGCCATAAGGCAAAGACTGGAGGACTCATGAGTCCAAGAAAAGCACAGGCCACCCAGAGTAATGTCACATAAATGATGGGAGACAAGGGCTCTAAGTCTTAGAGAGCCATTGTTGCTTGAAACCAGGACTTAGTGAAGGAGGTCAAAAGGTTAGAAACCATGGTTGAGAGAAAAGTTCTCACTTGTTCGAAATAGCCAGAAGTGAGTAAGAAGAAGAGTCTCATCAATTGTATCTGATTTGGATAGAGGGACCCAGAAACCCTACCAAGTGAGTCTTTCATATACGGCCTAGGTTCCACAGTCCTGGTGTGCCTCAAGCTGCTACCAGGAAGGAGAAAGCACCAGGAGAGCCTTTCCAGATCAGGGAATCAATGTAGTGTAACATGAAGGGGCCTGCTTGTTGGGGTTTATGCACCACCAGGTACCCCACAGGTGGAAAGCCCCAAAGAAAATCACAAAGAGATTTCCATAAGTTTTAAAACTGATTGACCCATTAGCTCAGGCTACTTATTAGCTCTTTTAGCTTATATTAACTCATTGTTCTTATATATGCTAGTCACATGGCTCAATACCTTTCTCAGTGTGTCAGATTACATGTTGCTTCTTCAGTGGTCTGGTCTGAACTGGCAAGGGAGCTTCCTCCTTCCCAGAATACTCCTGTCCTCATGGCCTTGCCTATACTTCCTGTCTGGTTGACCCACCTATACTTCCTGTCTGGCCAATCAGCATTTATTTAAAACATGACTGACAGAATACAGACAATTCTTCTGCACCAATGCAGTAATTTAAAAGGCAGAGTGATAGAGAAAGCCACCATGTGACAAAATTCACATGGAGGGATTTTTTTATTATGAGATAGTAAATATAAAGAGAGGAAACAAAAGATGGTCCATTCTTTTAAAATTCAGCTTTATCCCTGTCTCAGAACATGGAAAATAGAGATAGATTAGACAATGTGACCCTCATTCTCTCTAGTGAATTCTCTGATATTTTCATTTCCATGGCAAGATTTTGCAGCTTAGCAGTTGTTATTATTCAGGCATATATACCTTCCTGTCCTTGGGGTCCAGAAAGGAATCATCCTCAGCTGTAGACACTAAGAGTATTTCCTGTGCACATTTACTACATTCTTTATTTAAAGGGTTCTAACCTACTTCCCATCTCTTTCTCTCTTTTTCTCTTTGTCTGTCTCTCCATTCTTTTCTGCCTCTCTTTCTTTTCTCTCTTTCTCTCTTCTCTTCTGTTCTTCCTGTCCTCACAGTAAATAATAATCTAAGTAAGAATAATTTAATATATCAGGTAGAAATAATTTTATTAAATTTCATCAATCAGATTGTGGTGAATATAAGTATTGCAGGTGTCTTGTAGCCAAGTATAAAGATAATTGTGAATAAAAATAGAGCATAGTTGCTGACTTCTAGCAGAGGGCCTTCTGTGGGGTGAGCTGGCTTCGGGCCATGGCAGGGTCCCAGCAAGGAAGAGCTTGGGCGTTCCCCGACCCTATAGACGCCCAGGTCGCCCTGCAGTGCTGGCTACCCCCTCCCGCCTGCCATCCCGGCTCCCATCCAGTAGGGGCCCTGACTTCTAGCAGAGGACAATCGGTGGGGTGAGTTTCCTTCGGGCCGTGGCATTGGAGACTTAATAGCACACTTGAAAGATCTAGAAAAAAAAGAAGCTGATTCACCCAGGAGGTCTAGAAGACTGGAAATAATCAAACTGAGGGCTGAAATCAACAAAATAGAAACAGAGAAAACAATCCAAAGAATCAATGAATCAAAAAGCTGGTTCTTGGAGAAAATCAACAAGATTGACAAACCCGTAGCCAAATTAATCAAACGGCAGAGAGAGAACATGCAAATTAATAAGATCAGAAATGAAAAGGGGGACATAACCACAGACACAGAGGAAATTCAGAGAATCATTAGATCTTACTATGAAAGTTTATATGCCACAAAGTTGGAAAATGTAAAAGAAATGGACATTTTTTTAGATAAGTACCATATACCAAAGTATACCATCTTACACCTGTCAGAATAGCTAAAGTCAAAAACACCAATGATAGCCTATGCTGGAGAGGATGTGGGGTGAGGGGAACACTCATCCATTGTTGGTGGGAATGCAAACTTGTGCAGCCACTGTGGAAATCAGTGTGGCGGTTTCTCAGGAAACTGGGAGTCAACCTCCCTCAGGACCCAGCAATTCCACTCTTGGGAATATACCCTAAAGATTCCCTAACATACTACAAAAGCATTTGTTCTACTATGTTCATAGCAGCAATATTTGTAATAGCCAGAACCTGGAAACAGCCTAGGTGCCCCTCAATAGAAGAATGGTTAAAAAAGGTGTGGAACATATACACATTAGAGTTTTACTCAGCGGTAAAAAACAATGACATCTTGAATTTTGCATGCTAATGGATGGAAATAGAAAACGCTTTACTGAGTGAGGTAAGCCAGACCCAAAAAGAGGAACACGGTATGTATTCACTCGTATGTGGATTCTAACCATAATTAAAGGTCTTTGAGCCTATTATTCGTGATCCTAGAGAAGCTAAATAAGAAGATGAACCTGATGAAGATTATTTAGCTATCCACCAGGAGGTAGGAAATAGACAAGAGTCCCAGGTAACCTCGGGTGCATGGGGGGGTGGGAGGGTTGATGGAAGGGGAGAGGGGTAGAAAGAAGGGAGTAGGGGAGGAATGGGGAAAGCTTGGTGGCCTGGGATGGGGGGGGAGGAAGGATGAATATGGGATCAGGGAAGAATATATCTCAACTAAGGGAGTCATTTTAGGGTTTACAGGAGACTTGATTATATATGGGATCCCAGGTCCAAGGAGAGATCCCCCAGATTGTTCTCTGGACAGAGGAGAGGGTGCCTGAATCTGCCGTGGCCCATAACCATACTGATGTATATTTTGCTTATCACCATAGATCCTTTATCTGGCGAAGGATGGCGATACAGTCGGAGACCCACATTGGAGCACCGGACTGAGCCCCCCGAGGTCCAAATGAGGAGCAGAAGGAGGAAGAACATGAAAAACGAAATCAGTACTGCGAGGGATGCTATCACCCACTGATACAAGGAAACGGATCTAATGAGAGTTTACCAAGGCCAGTTGGACTGGGACTGAAGGAGGAGGTGATCTAACCAGATTCTCGGAATTTGGCCGGATTCTCTGAATGTGGCTGGCCCGAAGTCTTTCTGAAAAGCCATTGACTATGATACTGGGACCTGTTTCCTCTGCATATACTGGATTTTGGGGACCCAGTCTGTTTGGACACTCACCTTCCTGGACCTGGAGGGAGAGGGGAGGAACTGGAACTTCCCACAGGGCAGGAAACCCTGACTGCCCTAAAGGAGGAAGAGGGAGGAGGAGAGGGAGTGGGGGAGTGGGAGGGTGTTGGGAAGAGGGGAGGAAATGGAAACTTTTATAATTTAATAAAATTTACTTAAAAAAAATAGAGCATAGTTGCTTGAGAATCTAACAGTAAGAAAGCATGTAAATAGTTTGGCAAAGGAAGGAGTGATGAATGGCATAACATTTGCTGCACTAAAGCATTCTACATATTTTTATTGATGTAATAGGATAGATTTCAGCCTCAACTATCATAGGGCTACTTAATGTCCATTAATGCATTCATTTTAAAAATTTTGCTTGGAGAAAAGAAAGCAGAAGACACTTCCTTTACAGGATATGTGGCAAAGTATTGCCTCTCATTCTTGTAGTAGTTCGAAGCTATATATCCTTGGGGAAAAAGGGAGCAAGTTACTGGTTGAATTGGAAGCAGACCTTCATGTTTTCTTTAAATGGTGCTCATTGTAAAAGTGTACAAGCTTCAAGAGTTAGTGTCTCACTAATGTCTGCTCCCCATGGATAACAGAAAATCTGTGGAGTCAGATTTTTTTAAATTTTTATTCACAATCAAATTTGTTTCTCCAATCCAGCTAGACTTTAGAGGAATGAAGAAAATATGAAATACTCATCCCTGAATTTTTCTCCGTAGATTTGTCTTTTGCCAGTGCCTTTATGGTGTGTGAAGTCACCACCATAGCTCATGAATCCTGGAATAATTCTGTGAAAGGAGGAATCCTTATTTGCAAATCCTTTCTTTCAAGTGCTTAGAACACAAAATTTTCTGCTGTCTTTGGAACAGTACCTGCAAATAGAGCTTCATAGTGCCTTCGTTGAGACATTAATCAAGGTCCCTGACCAGATTTCACTTAAAAGCTGTGTCTCAGGAAAGGTTGCTGGGAAAGTGACCATGGGCATACAGCTCCACAGCTCAGCAAAGAGGGGCCCAATGGCTCTGAGATGGGAGAAGTGCACCAGGCATGTGCTCCTCTCCCATGACAATATTCATGGTTTTATATTCCTTCAGGTAGCCACTGGGATGGTGATACATAAAGGTGTAAGAATGAAAATAAAAAGAACATGAAGAACAAAGATTCCAGGAAGTCAGAAATTCCATGAACATAGAAATTTATAAAAAGAAATTTGGAAAAAGTAAGCAGACTTAACTTAGTAGAAATGATATGTGGCTGTAACTAGCAAAGTCAGAGACTTTGACTGCTAATGACCTACCATTCTCTGCCCCTAAAAACTACAAAAACATATCTACATTGTTTTCATATTCATGATATTTTATCTTTCTTTAGATTCATTTGCTCCCAGTCTTCTGTTGATTTTTTACTGTGTTTCATTGTGACTTAGAGCAAATAACTTATTTTTTTCTCTTTTGTCTTTAATAGTCCAATTTTTTGACTAACATCCAGGATATTTGTACTTTTTATAATCTTGGAACTTTTGAGACTTTGAGACTCAGAGGAAAAAAAAGTTCATTTTACATTATGAGAAAACCAGGACTTCTGGTGATCAGTAAGACTGCACGCTAGGATTTAAATCTGAGATCTTTCCCAAAAGCACATTAGTTCTGACATTGACTACGAACTGATGAGTTTCTTGCAAGGGATGGCTTAACCAGTTAGTGAAGTCACTCTATGAAAGCATTATTGATGTGTGAGAATTAATTGGTCAAAATGAATCACAGAAGTATTCAAAAAAACTTCTCACTCTTTCCTATTTGCTCATTTGTTTCCTGTCTGCCATGATTAGTACAAAATTTGTACGTGATACCCTTAGTCTAGGAGTCATATTAAAACAATTTAAATTCACTGAAATCATAAACAGAAATAGATATTTATTCTTTAAGCTGTTTCTTACATTTTCATAATTGCAATAAGGCTCATTGATGCCTTTGCCAAAATCTACTTAATGATGCTGTTGTTTTTTTTTCTATAAGTATGGCTTTGATCATTGCAAATTACACTTTGTTTTACTGTTTCATTCTTTCAAAATAAGTTTTATCTCATCACATATGTCTAAATGTTTTTCATATGGAAAATTATCTGAGTAAAAATAGAATTTTACAATAATTTATTCTGAAGTACATAGTACAGAGTATGAGAGTAGCCATGGCATTTCTACTGAAAAAAATTAGCTACTTAACTCTAAAAATGTCCATTTGGTATTTTAAAATCAAATAACACTTCATTTTTGTTTCTAATGTAATTAGGAAAAAGATATGTGGGATTTACATTTGTGTTTCACAAGACACTAGTCTAAAGCTGCTATGACTATATGTTAATATTTCCAATTATAAAATTAAAGAATTTTTTTCCTAATTGAATAACCTCAATATTGGTTTATAGTACTAGATTGCTCTAGGCAACAGTTTAGATCACAACAAGAGCAAAATAAAATGAATGAAAAATAAAATTGTCATTATAGTGATATTCTTTAGCATCAAATAATAACCTTATGGTGAGATGACATATGCTTTACCTTACTGATAAAAATCATAAGAGGTAAACTTGTGTTTAATTTTACTATTGCATCAGAAAGACTTGATTTAGTTTGTTTATTGTGTTACATTTCTAAGCAAAGTAGATAAGATTGAATTGATTTAGAACACTACTTTAAATATCACCTATCCCATCCACTGAGGAAAACAAATTATTTCATAACTGGGATCACTTACTCCCTCAATATTTAATAACTATAACACATAATCTTAAACTGTATTCTTCATATTTCCAATTAAATTACTATTTGTGTTTTAACAAACTGATTGCTATAATTTGCAAAGGTCTAAATTACAGTAGAAAATTGGGATAAATATTCAATAAAAGAAAACAAAATAAACACACTAAAAGCAAATTTTATTAGACTAATGTAGGATTATTTTAATATACAATTATTATAATTACAAAATCCCAGAGCTAACAATCATTTTGGCTGATTTTTTAAGATAAATCATTAACCTATACAAATATTCACTTTTGTGCATCTTTGGAATGACTCCAAACATGTAGGCAGCTATTCAATTAGTGTATTTGCTGTAACAAAACTAGTAGTATAGATCCTCTTTATTCCAGAATCATTATTAAATCCCATATTCAAGTTATTGACTTAAACTCCTGGACTTCAAAAATACATAAAAAATCAAGAGTTTAATAGAAATTTTGTGTATTTATAATATATGTGTAGTAGATCCCCTTCTGTCAGCAGCTTCTTCAAAGGCTGGCATCTCAATCTGTGAAAGTTCCACATTTTCTTAATCTTTAAATTAATCACTTCGGAATTCTCTGCCAACACTAGAAACATACTTCCTGGAAATGAATAAATCAAAACAGATACCAAACCAGTCCATAAATATTCAAGAGATTAGACATGATTCTAAGGGATTGGCAATGTAGTTCAGTGGTAGAGTGCTTGATTGGCTTGATAAATTAGACCATTGATTCAATTATTAGACACACACACACACAAAGGGAAGGGTTGTTTCTTCTTTGTGATAATGTCATTTCTGCAGCACAATAAAAAATAATGAAATCCCACCTGGCTTACTTATGGTTGTATTGGGAATAATATGAGATTATTGGTAAATACAGAAGACAGATAAAATAATGAAATCAGAGAAGGAACTTTGTAATAGTTGGAAGAATGCTTTTCATAGAAAATAGAGAAATGTGATCTCAATTCTTAAACTAAAATTTTTACCCAGAATAAATTATGATTCATAAAATATTAAACAATAAGAATGATTTAATAACAAAATAATAATAAACATAATTATACACTGATAACAAAGAATAATATAAGGCCAAAGTTTTTGTCAGTTTTTAATTATAGACATATATAAAGGTTTTGGGGTTTCAGGAATGGAATTATGCTTCAAACAAATTAAGAAAACTAAATGGAAAAGAAAGATATCAAATTGTCTCAATAAATGAATTTTCTGACAAAAGTAACTTTGGTTATCATTGAAGTCTGTAGCAATACCAGAAAAAAATGAATTGGGTCTAGGCAGTTTGTAGCTTGGAAATTGTTGCAGATTATGTAGATTACTGAATCTTAAAGCTATGTGTTTATTGAAGCTAAAAGCTTTTGGCTTATGGGAACCATGTTTTTATACATAGAAATTAGAACCAATAAACAAAAGAAGGAGACTGAAATTATTCCCATTAAAGTGAAGTTATGTTAGATACTTGGTAATTCATTCACACAGAGAGGTCGTGCCCTCTCAGAGAAACAGATGGGATTGTGTGAGTGAAAGGTGGGAAGAGAAGGAGGGTCAAGAGAGGAAACTATGATTAATATGTTAAGAAATAAAATATATTTAAAAGAGAAATTACTTGATAAACCTGAGAATTTTGAACAAAAATTTAATTTCATTAGTTTTCAGCCTAAATCATAGATCTTTATGAACTCATGGTATGTTGAATTAAAGTTTCTATGAACATTTTATTGAATAAATAATTCTCTATAGAAAAAATCAAGCTAACATACCATTTTTGGTTACATATGATGCAATTAACTCTTCACATGATCTTAAAGATGTGAATCAAAAATAGTTTGAACATTAATGGAAGCATATCATATCTTAGCTAGATGAATAATATATGTTTATCACTCATCTCTCTATTTATATCTGCTATCTATATATCTATTTTTATTTTTCTGCCATATATTTATCTATATTTATATCTAATTATCTATCATTTATCATATCTATATATCTATCCTTCTACCATCAACATCCTTGAAATTTCAATATTTTAAAATATGACAAACTTGATATTTTACTCTTAAATAAAGGGCAAATTTGTTTGGTTCCCCTAACATTGTGTACTAAGAAGACATTTTCTTCTGCATTCTCAGCAAGAGTGCTATTTTCCAAGTCATTGCTTTGATTTTTGTTCTTTCAATTCCTCCCCATTTTTCTTTTGTTTAGTTTTCTACAAGTGAAACTTCATGGATTTTTATAAGTATTCTAAAAAAAACATTTCAAGAATAAGCTTGTTTTCTGTTTCAATACTATTTCTATTCAGAATAATGGTGGGTATAATTCTTCAGCTTAAATCAAGAGTTGCAAAGCTCTGAATAATATTATTTTTCTTTAAGCATGTTTTATGTGGTTTAACTGAAAATGACTTAATCACTGTTTATGTTTTGGACTTTTTGTCTTTGTAGTATCCTCTGATTACCTTTGATAATTCAGTAAACTTACTAGCAACATTTTATTTATTTATATTTTTTAAATGAGCTATTCATTATTGTGGTGATAGATAGAGTGAAAATAAAAATAATGTATATTAGATAATATTTCTCACAATGGCATCAGAACTATAGTGTTATGAACATTCAAAAATAAATACATTGTTTTGAACTATTTTCTTAGACAAATGCTATTTGTAGTGATAAGAAATTTCATTATCAAAGAGTAAGTGTTATATTGTAAAGAGAATGGATTGATATATTTACTGAAAATTATTTGTTCTTTATAATGCAGATAAATGTGTTTATATTATATCTTGTATCTAAAGATGAATAGTCATCAAATACATTAGGATTATGGAGAACTGAATGAACTTGAAAGAGATAGGGAATGGAGAAAGGGACTTATGGTGAACAGACACAATTCAACAAATGAAGCACGTATTTAAAACCAAATTAAAGAATGTAAAATATAATTTTAATGTGTTTGTATTACTGCAATCTTTCAAAATAAATTAATAACACAGGATGTTTAATAGAAAGAAATTTAAAATATCTTGTTTATTGAACTTCACATTTCAATTCAATTTCTCAAATCATTCAGTCATGGTTTTCATAGTTTCAAGCAGACCAATATGGATTTTAAACATAATTTATGTGACTCCTAAACAAGATACCGGCTGTAGAAAGCTCAGATAAGTAGAGTCAATAAATTGAGTTACCATTTTCATGGAATCACTTAAATTTCAACGAAGTCTTCTGCTCAAATAGAACTTTTACTTATGACTAATTAACTTTTACGTTATTTTCCCCTTCTCTCTCAAAAAAGCTTAAGAATCACAACCTTCCTCTTCACTCATACAAGATTTTATGTGTACTATTCAAGAGTTTCAGAATCAAAACTTTGAGATAAAATAACCTGTATCTATCTGTTCTTAATCTCTAAAATGTAAGAATCAAATTAACAACAAATTAAATGATTAATGGTCCAGATGTGATACTCTTTTTTTTCCATTTTTTTTCTTATTCATTTATTTAAAGAATTTCCACTTTCTCCCCTCCTCCCAATACCCTCCCACTCCCCCCACTCCCTCTCCTCCTCCCTCACCATTCCCAAGAACAGTCAGGGTTTCCTGCCCTGTAGGAAATCCAAATCCCCCCCCCCCCAGGTCCAGGAAGGTGAGCATCCAAACAGACCAGGAACCCAAAAAGCCAGTCCATGCAGATGAAACAAGACCCAGTGCCATTGTCAATGGCTTCTCAGACAGCCCCCATGTCAGCCACGTTAAGAGAATCCGGTTTGATCACATGCTCAATCAGTCCCAGTCCAGCTGGCCTTAGTGAGCTCTCATTTGATCAGTCCCCTTGTATCAGTGGGTGAACGTACCCTTCCTCGTCCTGACTTCCTTTTTCATGTTCTCCTTCCTTCTGCTCTTCCTTTGGACATTGGGGGCTCAGTCCAGTGCTCCAATGTGGGTCTCCATCTCTATCTGTATCCTTCGCCATATGAAGGTTCTGTGGTGACATGCAAAATATTCATCAGTATTGCTATGGGACAAGGCCATTTCAGGCACCCTCTCCTCTGCATCTCAGGGAACAATCTGGGAACCTCTCCTTGGGCCTGGGAACCCCACCAGAATCAACTCTCTTGCAAACCCTAAAATGGCTCCCTTAGTTGAGATATAAACTTCCCTGCTCCCATAAACATCCTTCCTCCCTCCCCCCAACCATTCCCCCATGTCATCCCCAATCCTCCACCTCTCCTCTCTCCCTAACCATCTCCCCTTACTTCCACCCCCCACCCCCGTGCACCCAAGTTTGCCTGGGAATCTTGTCTACTTCTAATATCCTGGAGGATAACTGTATGATTTTCTTCAGTTTCACCTTCTTATTTAGCTTCTCTAGGATCACGAATCATAGACTCAAAGACCTTTAACTATGGCTAGAATCAACTTATGAGTGAGTACATACATATTCCTCTTTTTGGGTCTGGGTTTCCTCACTCAGTAAAGCGTTTACGATTTCCATTGATTTGCATGAAAAATTAGAGATGTCATTGTTTTTTACCACTTAGTAAAACTCTAATGTGTATATGTTCCACACCTTTTTTAACCATTCTTCTATTGAGGGGCACCTAGGTTGTTTCCAGGTTCTGGCTATTACAAATAGTGCAGCTATGAACATAGTTGAACAAATACTTTTGTAGTATGATAGGGCATCTCTTGGGTATGTTTCAAAGAGTGGAAATGCTGGGTCCTGAGGGAGGTTGACTCCCAGTTCCCAGAGAAAACGCCACACTGATTTCCACAGTGGCTGCACAAGTTTGCATTCTCACCAACAATATATGAGTGTTCCTCTCATTCCACATCCTCTCCAGCATAGGCTATCATTGGTGTTTTTGACTTTAGCTATTCTGACAGGTGTAAGATGATATCTCAAAGTGCTTTTGATTTGCATTTCCCTGATCACTAAGGAGGTTGAGCATGACCTTAAGTCTCTTTTGGCCATTCGAAGTTCATCTGTTGTGAATTCTCTGTTAAGTTCAGTACCCCATTTTTTAATTGGGTTAATTAGAGTTTTAGTGTTTAGTTTCTTGAGTTCTTTATGTATTTTGGAGAGCAGACCTTTGTCTGATGAGGGGTTGGTGAAGATCTTCTCCCAGTCCGAAGGTAGACTTTTTGTCTTACTGACAGTGTCCTTTGCTTTACAGAAGCTTCTCAGTTTCAGGAGGTCCCATTTATTCACTGATTCTCTTATTGTCTGTGCTACTGGGGTTCTACTTAGTAAGTGGTCTCCTGTGCCTATATCTTGTAGACTACTTCACACTTTCTCTTCTATCAGCTTCAAAGTGGACAGATTAATGTTGATGTCTTTAATCCATTTGGACTTGAGTTTTGTGCATGGTGATAGATATGGATCTACTTTCATTCTTCTACAGGTTGACCTCCAGTTATGCCAGCACCATTTGTCGAAGATGCTTTCCTTCTTCCATTGTATACCTTTAGCTCCCTTGTAGAAAATTAGGTGTTCATAGGTTTGTGGGTTAATATCTGGGTCTTCTATTCGATTCCATAGGTCGACTTCTTTGTTCTTATGCCAATACCAAGCTGTTTTCAATACTGTAGCTCTGTAATAGAGTTTGAAGTCAGGGAGGTAATGCCTCCAGAAGTTCCTTTATTGTATAAGATTGTTTTGGCAATCCTGGGTTTTTTGTTTTTCCATATAAACTTGATTATTGTTCTCTCAAGGACTGTGAAGAAGTTTGATGGAATTTTGATGAGGATTGCATTGAATCTATAGATTGCTTTTGGTAGAATTGCCATTTTTACTATGTTGATTCTCCCAATCCAAGAGCAGGGGAGGTCTTTCCATTATCTGGTATCCTCCTCAATTTCTTTCTTCAAAGACTTAAAGTTCTTGTCAAATAGGTCTTTCACTCCCTTGGTTAGAGTAACCCCAAGATATTTTATGCTTTTTGTGGATATCATGAAAGGTGATGTTTCTCTGATTTCCCTCTCTGCTTCTTTATCCTTTGTGTATAGGAGGGCAACTGATTTTATGGAGTTAATCTTGTATCCTTTCCCATTACTAAAGGTATTTATCAGCTGTTTGAGTTCTTTGGTAGAGTTTTTGGCTTCGCTTATGTACACTATCATATTGTCAGCAAATTACAAAAGTTTAACTTCATCCTTTCCAGTTTGAATCCCCTTGATCTCCTTATGTTGTCTTATTGCTATTGCTAGAAATTCAAGCACTATATTGGAGAGGTATGGAGAGAGTGGACAGCCTTGTCGTGTTCCTGATTTTAGTGGAAAGGCTTTGAGTTTCTCTCCATTCAATTTGATGTTAGCTGTGGGCTTGCTGTATATTGCTTTTATTATATTTAGGTATGATCCTTGTATCCCCAGTCTCTCCAACACCTTTATCATAAATGGGTGTTGAATTTTGTCAAATGGTTTTTCAGCATCCAATGAAATGATCATATGGTTTTTTTCTTTCAGTTTATTTATATGATGGATTACATTGATAGATTTGCGTATGTTGAACCAGACCTGCATCTCTGGGATGAATCCTACTTGATCATAATGAATAATTTTTCTAATGTGTTCTTGGATTCGGTTTGCCAGTATTTTATTGAGAATTTTCGCGTCGAGGTTCTTGAGTGAGATTGGTCTGTAATTCTCTTTCTTGGTGTGTCTTTGTGTGGTTTTGGTATCAGAGTAACTGTAGCTTCATAAAAGGAGTTGGCTATGAATTTTCTGTTTCTATATTGTGGAATACATTAAGGAGTATAGGTATTAGCTCTTCTTGGAAGTTCTGGTAGAATTCTGCATTGAAACCATCTGGTCCTGGGCTTTTTTTGATAGGGAGATTTTTGATAACAGCTTCTAATTCTTTGCGACTAACAGGTCTATGTAGATTGTTCACCTGTTCTTGGTTCAACTTTAATATATGATACTTCTCTAAAAAATGTCCATTTCTTTTACATTTTCCAATTTTGTGGCATATAAACTTTCGTAATAAGATCTAATGATTCTCTGAATTTCCTCTGTGTCTGTGGTTATGTCCCCCTTTTCATTTCTGATCTTATTAATTTGCATGTTCTCTCTCTGCCGTTTGATTAGCTTGGATAGGGGTTTGTCAATCTTGTTGATTTTCTCCAAGAACCAGTTTTTGTTTCATTTATTCTTTGGATTGTTTTCTGTGTTTCTATTTTGTTGATTTCAGCCCTCAGTTTGATTATTTCCAGTTTTCTTTCCTCCTGGGTGAATCAGCTTCTTTATTTTTCTAGAGCTTTCATGTGTGCTGTTAAGTCTCCAAAGTGTGCTTCCTCCCTTTTTTTGAATTGAGCACTTAGTGGTATGAACTTTCCTCTTAGCACTTCTTCACAGTGTCCCATAGGTTTGAGAATGTTGTGTCTTTATTTTCATTAAATTCAAGGAAGACTTTATTTTCTTTCTTTATTTCTTCCTTGACCCAGGGGTGATTTAGTAGTCGACTGTTCAACTTCCATGAGTTTGTTGGCTTTCTTGTGGTAGCATTATTGTTGAATTCTAACTTTAATCCATGGTGATCTGACAAGGCACAGGTTGCTACAAATATTTTTTTTGTATCTGTGGAAGTTTGCTTTGTTACCGAGTATGTGGTCAATTTTTGAGACGGTTCCATGAGCTGCAGAGAAAAAGGTATATTCTTTCCTATTTGGGTGGAGTGTTCTATAGATATCT
This sequence comes from Myodes glareolus, assembly GCF_982192425.1. Lineage (NCBI taxonomy): Eukaryota > Metazoa > Chordata > Mammalia > Rodentia > Cricetidae > Myodes > Myodes glareolus. The sequence goes on along the minus strand of NC_142053.1, from coordinate 66,179,180 downwards.
TTTAAGTCCATTTGAATCAATACCTCCAATAATTCCCTTATTTCTCTGTTTGGTTTCTGTCTGTTTGACCTGTCCATTGGTGAGAGAGGTGTGTTGAAGTCTCCTACTATTAATGTGTACGGTTTGATGACTGCCTTGAGTTCTAGAAGAGTTTCTTTTACATATGTTTGTGCCTTTATATTAGGGACATAGATATTCAGGATTGAGACTTCTTCCTGATGAATTGTTCCTGTTATGAGTATGAAATATCTATCTCTATCTCTCAGGAACACACTTACCCCTACATTGTATCTTCCACTACAGGATCAGTGCCACTTGCTTGTCCGAAATCGCCCTTCTGCCTCTTTTTATTCCTTTATGCAAAATATTAGGAGAAACAAAAATAGTACATGTGTCTATATAATGTCACCATGCTTGATCATGTTAAAAAGAACTCATTTTAGTAATAATTTTTGTTTATAAAAATAATTTGCCTAAGCCATCCTCTCAGCCTAATTACTTATTCATTAGAAATATTTCTAATCAGTAAAAAAATGGAGTAATCTTGTTTTAATTGCAATTTAATTGTTAATATTTTGCTCAATATATTGAACATGCTGGATATAGAAAAGAACAAATAAAATAAAAATAAAGAAATATAAATAATATACATGTTATGATATTTCATTGAACAGTAACAAATTATAGTTCTCCACATTGATATGCTTTTAAAATATTAGGCTTGTATACTGTATTCATTTATTCATGCAGTAATATATCTCTCCCAAATTTGAATAAATTAGAAGTACATTATCACATATTATAAATATTTCAGGTTTATTGTAACATATTCAATCATTCATTTCATGCTCAAATTCAGAAAAATATTTAAAAAATGCAGAAATGTGGGACAGTTTTAATTCCAGAACTACGATACAAAATAATAATGATTGAAAAAAACATAGTAAGTCAGGAAATATTGCGCATACTGAAGATCTATCAGACACTGGTAAGCATGTACTTCAGTTCATTATTCCCTCAAATAGAGCAAAAGCTTTTGTGCACATGTCACAGAAATTTTCACTTAGAAGCATGCCTATTCATAATAGTGAGTACATGTGCTGCGGGATCTCCTTCCGCTCCTTCAGCCAATTGCTGCTGAGTTACCAGCCCATTGGGGCGTGGTCTCTCTCTCTTTAAAAAAAGCAGTGGCTGTCCTCCACTCTCTCTCTGGCTTCCGGCTCTGCTTCCGGCATCTAGACTCCTTTCCTGTTCGCGCAGAGGGGCTGTTGTCAGGGACTGTAATCTGTAAGCTTTTTCCCCTTTGAATAAATAACCATTCTATTAATCATAATTCGAAACTGGTGTGGGATTGTCTGTGACGTACACCTTCATCTAGCACCCAACAGTTATAGAAAGATCAAATCGTACTATAAAGGATATGCTAAACAAACAGAAAGGGATGAAAGATATCCCCAGAAATAGGTTGCATAATGCTTTATTAACCTTGAATTTTCTTAATGCTAATGAGAAAGGAACAACAGCAGCAGAGAGGCATTGGATAATGGAAAAAACTTCTGAACTAAACCAACCTGTTTATTTCAAAGAAGTGCTGACCTCTAAGTGGAAGCCAGGAGATGTGCTACATTGGGGAAGGGGTTTTGCTCTTGTTTCCACAGGAGAAGAAAAATTGTGGATACCATCAAAATTAATAAAGGTTCGATTTGAAGAGGAGAAACCTCTTGGAAAGGAGAAATGACAGCTCATCTACAATTATGATATTCATACAGGTGGTAAGAAAAACATATAGAATGGGGGCATGGTTCTGTTCTTATCTCCACTGGAAAACACTGATCTTGGAAAAGTTCAAGGGACCCTGGATATTTGAATACTGACAGATGGAAAATAACGGCCCAATAGGGACTATCAAGAAAACTGAATAGGTTCTGTCAGTAAAATATACTAAATCATATTTCTAAATTTATAGAGCTGGTTTTGGAGTTGGACTCTGGCTCAGTCCCTCTCTAATTCCAAGCCTGTTGTTAAAAGAAAAACCCAGAGTTTCTGTCTCATGTCAAGAGCCATGATATGGGACAGAAAGAAATATGAGTTTATAAAACATCTTTACTTTTCTTCATATCTATCATACCTTTCATTAAATATATCTTTCATGCCTTTCATTGAACATATGTATGTCTGTATATGTCTATATGATTACTGTTTAAGTTTTCCACAATGAACAATGAGTTTTTCCTGCAGTGACATTTGAAGTTTCCAGGAAGAAGATGGGGCCCCATAATAACAACTCCACCTGGTTGATATGACGTCATGATACTGATAGCACTACTACAAGACCTGTTTTTGGTACCAGCTGCACAAGACAGGTCCAACGTGGTTAGCTGAAATGGTGCACATCTTGTACAACGTTCTGGCCAGACCTCCACAAAATACTCAGAGACTATTTGCAATTTTAAAAGACATTGATTTTGAAATTTAACCATCATTTTACTTTCACAGGATCCCCCAGAAAGAACGTCGCCCCCATGACAGCTGGAAGTAATTCCAGAGAACGACATCCCCTCTCCCAGTAAAGTTTGTCCTTGGGTTTAGGGACATCATTTAGGGGTTGGTTATGATTAGTATATGGATGAGGGTTGGGGGAGGAATTTTATAAGCACAGGAATCTTTAAAAAAATGAGGAATAATTGGATGATGGGATAATAGATTTGTACTTGTGAGTCATTGTTTTTAGACAAATATATTGGTATCAATTCTTATATATTGATATAAAGTTAAATTATGTTGACTATTTTATGCATGCATGCTTCTACCTCTGTTTAAAACATTTTTATGTATTGATATATATATATATATTGTATTGGTATATGTATATTTACCATATTGCATTGTACACATCTACCACTGATTAAGATACTTATATATTGTTTATGTATTGATATATATATATATGTATATATATATATATATATATATTTACCATATCGCAATGTATACTTGCACATTTTTTATAGTTGGAGGTCACATTGTCCTCATTTATTGCACAGTTGTTTATTATCTCAGTCTTTAAGTTAGATAGATATTGAGAATTATATAAATCAATAATCATTTAAGTTTGTCATTTATGATTAGACTAATCATGTTCTTTAGATACATAGAGATTATATTCAGTATAGATAGATAATCTTCAACCTCTTCAAAGAGCTGTAGAAAATGACCTTTAATCTAATTCAGAGTTCTGTGGTTGTGAGACACAATCGCTCCTGGCAACACCGATCTATTCCCAAGAGAATGTTGAGCACCAAAGACACTCCACCTGGAGCCTTTCTTCTTGGCAGAACTGGCCTTTGGGTAAAGAAATGCTCATACCTCAACTACTGAGAGAGTTACAGAATATCTGTAAATGGATAAAACAGGACTGTCATATCCTGCCAAGACAGGGTAAGATAGTTTTGAAAAGTTTCTTGCCTTTGAAAATGATATGTCAGTTACATCAGGCCTTAGCCAAAGTTGGTTGCTTCAACGTTGCAAACGTGACTTTGGGTGTTTGCCCAGGTAGCCAGTTGTCTCTGTGATTTGTTACATGTTCTGGAAGTTGTTTGATTGCACTTCCCAATTACTCAGGTAACATTATTTCCCTTCTCAGATTTTCGATAGGATGGAAGATTATATAAATGTAGTTACTTTCCTTTCATAACTTGGCCAAGTAATTTGTTATACAAGACTTAAGCTAGTTAGAATAGGATATTTGTATTTATTGTATATAATTTCGTAGGTTTGTACTTATTGTATATAATTTCGTAGTAGGCTTAGAACTCTCTTACTTAAACAAAAGGGGGAGATGCTGCGGGACCTCCTTCTGCTCCTTCAGCCAATCGCTGCTGAGTTACCAGCCCATTGGGGAGTGGTCTCTCTCTCTCTTTAAAAAAAGCAGCGGCTGTCCACTCTCTCTCTGGCTTCCAGCTCTGCTTCCAGCATCTAGACTCCTTTCCTGTTTGTGCGGAGGGGCTATTGTCTGGGACGGTAATCTGTAAGTTTTTTCCCCATTGTACAAATAACCATTCTATTAATTATAATTCCAAACTCGTGTGGGATTGTCTGTGACTTACGCCTTCATACATGGACCTATGGTTTCTCTATTTTTTATCATGTCATTAAAGTAACAAATAAATTTTTGCACATTAAATTAACAACTTCCAATCTTAATTTCTATAAAACACCTTTTTGTTATTCTTTTGGAATAGATAAGGGTTCCCAACAAGATTTTCATCAAAATTAACAAATGGAAACAATACATAGTCCAATAGAAATGTGAAATTTTTCTGTTTGCATTTCATACCACAGTAAACAAAGAATCATTTAACAAAGATAATAACAAAAATAATAATAAAACTGTTCATTTTAAAGAATTCCATTTTTAAACAGAAATTCAATATATTAAAAATATATCACTAATTAAAGAATTATTTTAAAAAATAATTCTTTTATTTTTTATAGAATTTATTGAGTTATACATTTTTCTCCCCTCCCCTCTTTTTCTCTCCCCTCCATTCTGCCCTCTCTCATGGTCCCCATTCTCCAAATTATCTTAGGGGATCTTGGCTTTTTTTATTTCTCATGTAGATTAGATCCATGTGTCATCCTTGTTGTCTATGTTCTCTGGGAGTGGGATTTGTATGCTGGTTTTCTTTGCTTTATGTTTGAAAACCACTCATGAGTAAATATATATGATAACTGTCTTTCTGGGTCTGGATTACTTCACTCAATAATATGTTTTCCAGATCTATCCATTTGCCTGCAAATTTCAAGATGTCATTATTTTTTTTCTGCTATGTTGTACTTCATTGTGTAAATGGACCACATTTTCTTAATCTGTTCATCAGTCAAGGGGCATTTAGGTTGTTTCTAGATTCTTGCTATGACAAACATTGCTGGTGTGAACATAATTGAGCTACATGTTCTTGTGACAAGGTAGAGCATCCTTTGGATATATACCCAAAAGTGGTATTCCTGGGTCTTGAGAAAGGGTGTTTTCTAATTTTCTGATAAATCACCATGCTGATGCCAAAAGGGGCTAGACCATCTTTCACTCTCACCAACAATACATGAGTGTTCTCTTTACTCCAGAGCCTTAGTCTTCAGAGAAATACAAATCAAAATAATTTTGAAATTACATCTTACACCTGTAAGAATGGTTGAGATAAAAATTACTGAAGATACATGAAATTTTAATGCACATATATGAGTCTTCTTATGAAAAATATAGTTTCAAATACATGACAAATAATTTATCTTTAAATAAACTGTTATTTTACCAAATCAATACCACAACGAGAATGGAATCATTTTAAGACTAATTTTACCTTTGCTGTTATTTAACTTTAACAAGAAAAATGGCAAAATGAAATATAGTTAAGTAATATTTCTAAATGCATAGCTTAAATAGCCTCTTTTAAGGTCCATTTACTTTGAAATCTAAAAATTCTTAGGAAAAATGGAAACATGCAGATATTTAAAATTATTGTCTTTCAAATTTAACTTGTGACTCGTGCAATCTTCATTAATATTAATATACTAAGTAATATTAAACCTTTCCATCTACCTGTGTAGAATTAACATTTAAAATTAATTTACATCTTTAGTCTCTAAATGTTTGATTTTATTTTCTATTTTAGTTTATGTGTAATAATAATATATTCATAGAATGAATAATATTTGGTACATATATCCAGTATATGTGAATCAATTCAGAAGAATTAAGGTTTCTAGCTCTATATCAATTCTTACATGTAGACTCAGTAGTCTCACATGCTCTACACCACATATATGCTACTCTTTTGGATTTTGTACCTAATTTACTATGCTATAGATCACTAGGATAAACTATTCTTATGTACTGCTAATGCCTACTTTTCAGTAATCATATATTGTTTAATTATTGCACAAACATGAACTTTATATCCAAAGGAGAACAAATGGTTGTTGATAATCATATGGTATTTGACTTTCTATAGTTGCATAAATAACAAATTTAATTGTATCAATGAAGGAAGATTCTTCACAACCAATTAATTGAGTTTGTGACATTCTTCCAATAGTCTATATGCAAAGTGTTCAAGTCTGTCCCTTCTATTCGGTGCCTTTTCACACCCTTGGCCAGTTTTTGTGAATCAAATTTTGAAACTATTAATATAATCATACATTCATAAAACTGAGTTACTTTCACTAGTTTCTAGGCACATATACAAAAACAAAATAAAAGAGAATAAAACAAAACCAAAACCATCAAACATTTGCATTACAATAGAGTTTTTGTTGAGCAGGATTAATATTTCTTTTATCTTAAAATTATTTTACCACATTATGTGTGTGAGTGTTTCTTATGCATTTATGTCTGTACAACACTCATGTGACCATATTCCAAGAGGCCAAAGAGAGTTATAATATCAACTCTATTGTCCCCAAATATAGATAAAACTGGTGCTTATGAGTTGACTCAAAGGGCAAAGGCAATCTCCCATGAAGTTGAGAGACTGAATTCCATTACAAGACCCACATGATGAAAAGAGAGAATTGACTCAACATTTGTTTTTTGTCCTTCTCATATGTGCTACGACTTACTTTTAAATTTCACAGATAAGTATATGGAATTAATTAATTAAAAGTTTAAAGGATGAATGGAAAAAAACATTACTATAATTTTTAGAGATTATGGAAGATTTACAGATATTACTAAGAAAAAGAATCAGTCTAGGGTATCATATTACTTTGTTCTAAAAATACTACATAATTATAGTCATCAGTATAAGCATCAAAATGGCATACAATATAATGGTATTTCAAAATAAAAATGGCATACAATATAATGGTATTTTGAAATAGAAATTCAGTGATTATTTTAATTTTATTTTGGTAATAGAATGTATTTCTTTCTATATTTAAATATTTTAATTGATATTCAATTGCATAATTTCTCACTTCCCTTTCACCGTTCAGCTACATTTCTTATTCCTTCTCAAGTTGTACCATTCCCTGATGAGTAAACATTCAAATATATACATGATTACTGAGAAACATACTAATAGATATTACCTTACGTAAAAATAAATCTGCAATCTTATCTGGAAATCCTAATACTAAATGATTTAATGATATAAAGTAAATAGAAGGTAATAAAAAATTTAGTAAGAATGGAGTTAGAAATCAGTCAGCGTAAGCATGGAATATCAATGTGAAGTGATAAAAACTCAAATCCTCAAAAAACTCAAAGGTGCTTCAAAATAAGATTAGAGGCAATTAAAATAATCTCACAGTTATAATTAGACTAATTTTATTCAAAATTTTATTTTAAAATATTCTTAAATTGTTACCCAAATTATTGCTGATTTCTAAATTATTCGGAGAAGATAGAGGGCAAAATTTGAGTGAAAGTGTCAGTAGGTAAACCCTAATAATAAAAACTACATCTTGTCCAGACAAAAGAATCTCTGACCTAGGTTGAGACCTAACATTTCAATTATGAAATCAATCACCACTTATTGCTCAGCAAGGAAGGACCATCATAGAATGAATGGTCACTTTAAGTTATGTTTTAAAAATAGGAGGACTAATTCTTACTTTAAAGTGATATTGTACTTTTCCAGATTTTCCTAATAGAATATCTGAAGTTATACAGCTGGCTGTTGTTCCATTGGTCTGCCTGATTTTCTAAATTTTAAGATAAGTATAACTTCATATATTCTTCTTTATATTTAAATCTAATTATGATGTTTTCAACACTTGATTCCTTGATTTTCCTCTGAAGTACCCTACAAATGAAGTATCTAACCTCAATGTCAGTTTAATTCAAATGTCATATCTTAATTTCCAATATCTTCTTTATTTTTCCACTCTGAGCATCTGCCAAAATTTAAAACTTGACTGTGTAAGAGTTTTTTTCTTTCAAACATCAACAAAATTTGGTTCAGTTTAATTATTCTGACTTAATTTTTTTTACCCCTTTATAACACAAAATTCTAATTCAGTTTCTTGAAAGTTCATCTCCTAGCCAATTGTTCTGTTCTAGCTATCAAACCTCTGTGCATATTCTAATGAAACATAAGTGAGTAAAATATAAAAGCTAGCCTCCAAATAAGAAAATAAACATATTTGAAATTTTGGATCTAGATGAATGTTTCGAGCTTATTTAGTGTACCAAAATAAATATACAGAGGAATAACTAAGACTAAAGGACCTATGACAAATAGACATGGGAAACTTTTACTGTTAAGGCCTCCATGTAGCAGACATATATTCACCATAAAATGGGATCGTGTGTCAAAATGCTGATCAGATATCCTATGCAAACAAAAAATCAGTACCAAGAACAAGAAATTACTTATAAATTTTCATTGTTTTGTTGTTCTTTTAGATTCTTCAAACATTACATGCTATCACTGATATTTTCGGTAACCATACACAACTTGAGAGTTAGAATCAAATATTAAAATTTCCACATATTGATATCCCAGCACATGTAGAAATGCAACTGGTATTTAAGAGAAAGCTGCACACTAGCTAAATTTTACATTGCAAGAAGGTATAATACCAAAACAATTCTGTACAATGAAGGAACTTAAAAAGATATCACCATACTTGACTTCAAGATCTACTATAGAGTTATGGTAATAAAAATAGCTTAGTATTGGCATAAATACAGACTCTTTGATAAACTGAATCAATTTGGAAATACTGACCTTAATCTACAAACATATGAACACCAAGATTTTTCACAAATAACCCAAAATTGGACAATGGAATAAAGAAAACATCTCTAGCAAATAGTGTTGGCTTAATTGGATATCCAAATGTTGAAGAATGAAAATAGATCTATATCTATCACCTTACACAAACATCAAGTCCAAGTGCATCAAAGACCTCAACATAAATCCAGTCACACTGAACCTGATAAAAGCCAAATTGAGAAGTATCTTTGAATGCATTGGTATAGGAGATAATTTTCTAAATATAACACCATTAGCAGGATACTAAGAGCAACAACTAATAAATGAGATTCTTTGAAACTGTGCAGCTTGTTTAAGACAAAGGATATGGTAAATAAGACAAAATGTCAGCATACAAAATGGAAAAAATATCTTCATTAACCACACATCTGACAGAGGACTGATCTCCAAAATGTATAAAGCACTTAAGAAACTAGGCATCAAAATAATAAACAATCCAATTAAAAATGGAGTATAGATCTGAACATAGAATTCTCACCAGAGAAATCTCAAATGATCAAAAGACATTTAAGAAATTTCTCAACATTCTTAGCCAACAGGGAAATGCAAATCCAAAACACTCCAAGATGCCATCATACACCTGTTAGAATTATTAATATAAAAACATTGATAAAATTTTATGCTGGAGAGAATGTGGAGTAAGAGTAACACTCCTGCCTGCAAGTGGAAATGTAAATTTTACACCTACTTTGAAAATCAGTATGGCAGTTTCTACAAATATTAGGAATCAATCTACTTTAAGACCCAGTGATACCACACTTGTGTATTTAACTAAAGGATGTACATTCATACTACAAGGACATTTGCTCAGCTATATTTGTAGGGGAATGTGGATGCAGTACTGGTATTGGTATATCCTGAGTTATTGGGAAGCAAGGATATACTTAGAGCCACAATAGTACATCTCTGGAGGGGGGTGTTGAACAGCAATAGGAGAACTCTGGAGGGATAGAACTGCAAAAAGACAGCCCAGGAGGAAAGGTGTTCTGACTATAGGGATGCCAGGATACCAAGAGCTGCAACAGTACAGCTCTGGAGACAGAAGCTGCAGTGGGACAGCTCACCCTGGAGGAAAGGTTTCCCGACTATTGGTAAACCAGGGTATCTGAAGCTGTGGTGCAGTGAGGGATAGTCTTCCTGCAGAATATAGAGACCCTGCTCTTCTCCTGGAGAACTGCTACAACTGAGTAGTGTTCTATTCCCTTACGGTAGTGTTCTATTAGAGTTATCTTCTTTTTCTCTGGCCCAAGATGGTTCTTCTGCTAACACTTTGCTAAGAGAGGCCTACTTTAGAAATGTAGCAATCTCCTCTGGCTCAGGCAAAAGGCTTTTACTTTTCCTCTGTTCAGTCCGCTTAACGAGCATCCTAGGAAGATTCTTCTGTTCTTCTCTGCCTTTCTGAGGCCCCCTAGGGAGAGTCTCTGCAAGGTTTTTCAGCTTAGTTCCCAAGGGACATCCCGCCAAGTTCTTCTGCTCTGTGCTGATGAATAAAGGTCATCACCCAAGATTCTTCTGAGAAAGAGCTTTATTTGGGAAGGAGGAGCCCAGGAGGGTGGCTGCCTCTGCCACTTAATGGCAGCTCTATATTGAAGGGGTGGAGAGAGCTTCTTTGGGGGTGAAGTCTTCCCAGGGAGAAAGAGGATTGGTTAACTTTTCCCTGCTCAGGGATTAGTCAGTTTAGCTAGTCAGGGTCAGAGATGGCTCTGCCTTCATGGCCAAACTGTGTTTCTTTCACTGGTCTTTTTTAGGTTTTCGACACTAATCTTAAGACTAGGGCGTATTTCTTTCACAGGCTCTAATTCTGGGACAAAGTGTGTTTCTTTGACACTAGTTTCAGAGTCAGGGCATATATCTTTAGTTCTGAGTTCAGGGATAAATATGTTTCTTCTCTGGCTCAGGCCTCAAATACAGGGTGTGGTTCTTTAATTGGCTCTGGATTCAGTGTCAGGGTACTCAGTTATTGGATGGTTTCCTGCCCTGTGATTGGTTGGTTCAGTTGTGTAGTTGGGCAGTGGCAGAGGGCAGAAGTGTCTCTGCCTTCATGATCAAACTGTGTTTCTTTCACTGGTCCTTTTTAGGTTTGATTCCAATCTTAAGACCAAGGCATAGTTCCTTCACTGAAATTGGAAATTGACAGGATTGATTGGAAGGGTTGTGAAAATGGGTTGAGAGAGGAGAGGGTAGAAGGAGAAGAGAAGAAGAAAGAGGGAGGGTAGAGGAGAACTTGAGGGAATGGGATGGCCAAGATGGAAAAAGGACAGAGATGAAATCAAGGAGAGAGATATCTTCATTGAGGGAGTCATTATAGAGTTAACAGAAACCTGGTTCTATAGAAATTCCCAGGAATCCAAAAGAATGACCCCACTTAGCACCATGGGCATTAAAGGAGAGAGGGCCCAAACTTGACTTGCCCTGTAGTCAGACTGATGATTATTTTAAATATCACCCTAGAGCCTTTATCTAGCAACTGATGTAGGCATAGACAGAGACTCACAATGGAGCATGGGGCTGAGCTCCCAAAGTCCATTTGAAGAGTAGAAGGAATGAGAATGCAAGCAAGGAGGTCAAGACCATGATGGGTTCACCCACTGAAACTGTTTGCGTGAGCTAATGGAAGCTCACCACCTTCAATCAGACTTGGAAGAGACAAGCATAAGAGTAAACTAGTTGCTCTGAATGTGGTTGACAGTTGTAAGGATGGGACAGGTTGAAGGGTCGCTGGTGGTGGCAGCATGATTTACCCTGACTGTAAGAACTGGCTTTGGGGGATCATATTCTCTTTGTATGGCTACCTTGCTAAGCCTGGATATAGAAGGGAGGGCCTTGGACCTTCCACAAGGCAGTTCCACAAGGCAGTTCCTTATCCTTTCTGAGTATTAGATGGAGGTGGGATGGAAGGGTGTGTGAAGGAAATTGGAGGAGGGGACAGATTAGGAACTTGGATTGGTATTTTTAAAAGTATAATAAATAAATAAATAAATAAATAAATAAATAACTCTGAGCTCCTTCTCTAGCACCATGTCAGCCTAAATGTCACCATGTCCCACTATGATCATAACGGACTAAACCTCTGAACTCTAAGTTCCACTCCAATTAATTAAGAGCCACACCAATTAAATGTTTTTATTTATAAAAGTTACAGTAGACATGGTGTTTCTTCACAGCAACATAGATCCTAACTAAAAGAAGTTGGTACAAGGACTGGGGCATTGCTCTCATAGGCTTGACCATGTTAGAGGAATTTATACTTTTGTACTTTGTGTTACGAATGCAGTGGAATGCTTTAAGCAGTTCTTTGAGTCATATGAGTAGGATCATGGAAACAATGTGTGATTGAAACTGTATCAGAGGAGAAAAATGTTACTAAGTGGCCTAGAGATTAGTCTTTGTGACATTTTGTTGAAAAATGTGGCTACATTTTGTTCTTGTATGTAGAATATGCCTGAGGATATAATGAAGGGATTTGTATTAATTCTAGTTCTGCTGGCAGAGGAAATCTCCAAACAGCCTTGAATAGACTCTGTCTTATTATCATGTATTCATATTTATAAAGAATTTTAATGAAACGGGGCAATTAAAGAGAAAACTGGTCTCAGAAATGAAAAATAGCTAAGTCCTGTGCTCACTGAGATAAATTGATTAAGAAATGAAGAAAAGTATATGGAGACATTGTGGCAAGAACCTAACCATATAATTTTATATATCATAAAACAATTAAAAATAAGATCTATTTTCATTTTTCTAAATGTTGATATCCTGTTATGCCAGCACCACTTGTTAAATATACATTCTTTTTTCTATTTTCTATTTTCTATTTTATTTTGCTTCGTTGTAAAAAATCATGTGTTTGTAGGTGTGCAGATTAATAACCCATTCTTTGATTTGGTTCCATTGGTCTTCCTGTCTGTTTTTATGCAAATACCAGGCTGGTTTTAGTACTGGAGCTCTGTAGCGGAGTGTGAAGTCAGGGATTATGGTGCCTCCAGAAGTTCTTTTATTATACAGGATTGTTTTGGTGTTTTGTAGATTGGTGTTTCTAGGAACAGATGTGTCTCATTGTCATGAAAAGTCCTAAATTCTTAAACATTTTAAATGCCATATTCTGAAGATCTCTGAAAAATTTGAAGAATACCTATCCATATGACATACTTTTCTGTACATCTAGAAAACCTAACTAACATGACTACAAACTTGATTATTATAGATGACTATCTCTTAACCTATATTTCTTAATTATCCATTACATTTTTAAAGGAACTACATGATCACAATACTTTAATCAAGAGCAAAAATATAGATATAACAAAATTGACCTTAAATTTGTATCAATAAACCAAGGTGTATACCAATGCAAATTATTTATATCTATATAATACCCCATTTAAATGTAAAATACTATTTATAAAAAATATTTGGGAATATGAGTGGAATTCTGTCCAAACTTCTTCCTGAAGTTTATTTGGCGAAGTAATTTTTTGAGGGGTATATTTTTGAGGTGGTTCAAGGCAACCTTACAGGAGATAATGATCCATAAAACCATATTGGTCTAGAAGCAATCCACAGGTTCTCCTCTTCTGTGAAAACAAAAGAAGAACCTCTTTTCCAAAGCACCATATTCTTAGACCCAAATTCTAAAGTCAAGATACCATTATAATATATATTTTGTTTTTGCTTAGCAGCCAATACAATGAAATGTTTCTCTGTACTTAGCTCCTTGACAGTCAAAAAATTCAAAGAAAACACAATAATATACATAATCCAGACTCTCTGTGAATTTTCCATCTTTATTTGGCTTATTTTTCTTTACTCATTTCAATCTATGATTATCTGTACTCTGTCTGTTTAAGGACTTTTTAAACTTTTTTTTTTCAACTCTCAATACTCTATTTTTTCTCTCTCCCAAGCCTGCATACATTTAGCCAACACTAACTCATTTATAGATCTTTTTTCATCTGGATGAGTCTTTATTGCATATCTGTAAGTACTTACTGTTCAGGAATGCTTTTTAAAATGCTAAACACTAAGCTGTGACTTTACTAGGTCAAATAAGGTACATTCTGCTTGCCTTGGCAAGTCAAGCATAGCAGAGCCACTCGCACACAGCTGGACCAAGTTTCCATCAAGCAAGCCACAGCATGCTACTCACAAACACCATCCAAATCTCACCTTTGGCAAGGAGAAGGAGATGCTGAAACAATCCTGCATGGCTGTAGAGTCCTCACTTGCAGAGTATCCATGCACTGAAAGGCAGTTCAACTTTCAAAAGACAATTACATTGAATTTGATTAACTTTACATGGAATTCTTCATGTATTTCTAAATATTTTAAATCCACTGTGTAATTTAAAGGGATCCAATATCAAGAGTATGTGGGAAGGGGAATTGACAAAAGTCCTATCCAGTTACTGTAAGCCACTATAGAATTATTGCCTAATAACACATGTATGTGCACACTATTGTCTCTCTTGAGAAAATAGCCTAATCTTTTAGGAGTAAACAAACATTCAGCTTCAAAAAAAAAAAATACTTGGTCTCCCAAAAGAGCCAGAGGTCATGCTGGCAGCACTTCTCAGAAAGTCAGCATTTCTGAACTATAGGGCAGTACCAAATACATGTTTCCTTATTAAGAGGTTCTTTGTACAAGGTATATCTTCACAGCAATACAAATCCTAAGATATATTTTTCAACAAGGAGTATACTTTTGGTATGATAGGTTGGACAATGTTTTTGCTTGGAGAAATATGTAACGTTTTGGGACATTTGACACAAAAACTGATTTGACTTATTATGTGGGGCTTCTTGAATCATCCTAGTAAGAATTTAGAAGAGGATTCTGAGGGTAATTTTTTTTTTATTTTGGGCACCTGGTTGAATATGTTTCTGCATGCATAAAGAAGTTTAGTATGTGATCTAAATATAAATTTTGTAATATTTTGGTGAATAATGTGGCTGTATATGCCCTTCCAAAAATACCTGACTCTAAACTACAGATTTATGAATTAGCAGTTTTGCCAGGGTATATTTTAAAATACCCTAACATTCAATGTGTCACTTAGTTAATATTACCAAAATTATATGAATCTATAATGAATAATAAAAAGCTAGGTTAGGAAAAAAAATTACAGTTTGGGAAGAAATAGATTGCCTGGAAGTTTAATAGAGCTAAGTCTTATGATCAAGAACATAGATAGATTTTTAAAAAGACTGCTAAATGTAATAAAGGTAATGATGACTTTAGAATAAGACCCCACCAAACTAAGCTTTCATCTTTTGAAAAGGAATTAAAGTTTAGGGCCAACATCATATCACATGATTTGTATTCAAACACTCAGAAAGCAAAGATAAGTGGAACTCTGTGTTAAAAGCCAGCCTGGTATACAATGCTAATTCTAGGACAGCCTAGCTTACTTAGGCAGTGAAGGAATCCATCAGAAACAGAAAGCTGGGGAACATGCATTTGAACAAAGGGGTCATGTATCAGGCTCAGAAAACAGCAGAACTTGGTTGCTTGGTTTGCATTTTAGAGTAAAGGATACAAGACAGAGGTTATGGAATTGCCATCTGTGACTAAGGTTAGCTGAGGAGGCTAGGCATGTGTCAACAGTATTCCTAGATGAAGGACTAGAGAGACAACTGTGTGAAGCTGTGAATTTTAAGCCTTAATTGCCTTGTAGACCCAGTATTTTTTAATTGCCAGAGACATTGGATACATACTGAAGAAAGCTGCTAATAGGTAGTAGAAGCAGCCTAAGGAAAAAAAAGTGTGTTACAGTCAATACACCTAAAAGGGATTGGAAAGCTAAAGAGAACTTTGACATTATGCATGGAGATGTAGAATTTGGAGTTTTTCTAGAAATGACCATGAATACCATTTGTTCTTATACTTTGGAGTATGTAATATGCTATTTCCTTTTGACTCTACTGGAGATTATAATTAAGAAATTATATGAGTCTCAGAAGACACTTTAAGCTTTGGATGTTTATACAGTGCTGATAATTGTGATAAAGTATGGAGACATTTGAAGTATGCCTAAATGTATTTTGCATTCTAATATTGCTGTAAGTCTATGAGAGCCAGGGAGTAGAATGTGGTGTTTTGAAAGAAAAGGGGTCCACACGGGTCCACAGTGAGTAGTATTATTGGAGGTATGGTCTTGTTGGAGCTGGTTTTCCATTTTGAGAAAGTGTGTCACTGTGGAGTAGGCTTTGAGAATTCAGAAACTCAAACGAGACCAATGATACTCTTTCTTCATCCTGCCTGATGTTTGGTCCCATGTCCATCTGCATGCCATTATGTATCTTTCCATGAGAAAAAAATGAACTAAATCTCTGAAAGTATAAGCCAGCCTTGATTAAATGTTTTCTTTGTTATGAGTTACTTGGTTATTAGGAGAGAGTATTATACAAATATATAATGGAAATAAACAGGTTGAGAAAATAAGAAAAATAAATAAAAAATGTAGTTTAAGGAGAAAAGGAGCACCATGAAATACTTTAAAGAAAAGCTTGATTATAAATAAAATAAAGTAAGTAATGATCTCAAAGGAAGACATCACCCAGCTTAGCTTCTAACTCATGTAAAATAATTAAAAAAACAGTTTAGGCCCAGGCATGATGATACCTTCCTTCTGTTCCAGAACTCAAGAGATAGAAACAAGAAAATCTTAAGAGTTCAAAGCCAGCCTGGTCAACATAGCTAACTAAAGGACAGGTAAACTTAGGCAGTGAAGTAAACTTTCAAAAATAGAAAGTTCGTGAAAATGTATTTGAACAAGATGGCATATATTGCACATAACTTGGTAGCTTCAGTCATTTGTTTTACATTTTGGAGTCAAGAATACAAGAAAGCAGTTAGGGCATATCACTCTGTGACAAAGGGAACTTGAAAAGGCCAAGTATGTGTCAGAGGGGTCCCTGAATGTAGGTGTAGAGATGTTATGGTGTGAAGCTGTGAATTTAATTTTGGATTTCCTTAGGAGACCACAAGTTTATGGAGATGCAAATGTCCTGAATTACCTGTCAAGGAAAGCTGCTAATAGGGAGTACAAAAAGGGCAAGAGAAACAACTGTGTTGTGGGCTATAAAACACAAGGACATGGAAATCTGAGGATTATGTTGACATCTTACATGGAGGTAAAATGGTTTCAGGTTTACCCAATCCTGTTTTGGTCCAGTATTTCCTTACTACACTCCCTCCCCTATCTTTTGGAACAGTAATGTATACCATGTTTAATTGTACACAAGAAGTATATGATCTACTTTTTTATTTTGATTTAGAGAAGATTACAGTTAAGAGATTGCTGTAAGTCTAAAAGAAACTTTGAACTTATAAACATTGCTGAAACATTGAAAGAATATAAGGACTTTCAAAGTTGTATTATACTTTGTTCTGATTTCCATTGTGATGTGGATAAAAGTTTGAAGGTATTGGCAGACATGTATTTCTCACACAGCAGATCCCAAATACAAGACACAGAAAATTAATGTTAATTACAAGTGCTCAGTCAATAGTTAAGGCTTTTTACTACCTAACTTTTGCATTTGAATTAACCCATTTTTTATAATCTGTGCTTTGCCACATGGCTTGGTTCATTTTCTCAGTATGGCGTGTACATCTTTCTTTACTCTTTATCTGCTAATGACTCTAGACTTTGCCCTTCTCCTTCCCAAAATTCTTAGCTTGAGTTGTCTATATAGCCTTATTCTGTTCAGTTATTGTCTTTGCAGCATGCTTACTAAACCAATCATATTAAATCATCCTTAAATTAATACTTCACATATAGTAGCCAGGGAGTACAATGTAGGGTTTTGAAGGAAAATGGTCACCATAGACTCATGAAGATTATCACAATTAGGTGTGGCCTTATTGGATTGGGTGTGACCTTATTGGAGTAAGTATGTCATTGGGGGTGAATTTGACATTTTAGAAGTTCAAGCCAGGTCCAGTTTCATTCTCTTTTTCTGCTGCATGCTGATATAGATGTGGAACACTAAGCTATCCTCTCCAATACCACATCTGCCTGGATGATGTTGTTCTTCCTGCCCTGACAATATTGTATTAGTCATATAACCTGTAAGCCATACCCAAATAAATGTTTTCTTTTATATGTGTTTCTGCAGTCATGTTCTAAATTCACTGCAATAAAAACCCTAATACATTGGCCAAGAACTTGAAACTAGATAGGCAATTAACATAGTTAGTAAATTGATGCTACTCTTTTGCTAAAATAGCAATCTTTCTATATAAATTATAAATATCGAGCTAGCCCTGCTGCACTGCTGAGGAGTTCTATCCAGAGAGGTAAGTGGGAACTCGCCTGGGCGGTCTGTCCCCAAAGAGAGCACAGCCCCTCCCCCTTCAGCTTCTGGAGCAGGGTCTTCGGTGTTCCATGGGACCCCGCCCTGCACCAACTACTACCGCCCTTTTGTCTCCTGGGTCCTGGAAATACCAGCTATCCCTGCTGCAGTGCTGAGGAGTTCTATCCAGAGAGTGCTGAGGAGTCCTATCCAGAGAGTGTGGAAGAGATCTATCCACAGAGTGCTGAGGAGTATCATCCAGAGAGGAGGAGATGGGCAGGCGCCAATGCAAGAATTCCTCCAACAACCTGAAAGACAACATGAAAGTTTATATGCCACAAAGTTGGAAAATGTACGAGAAATGGATTCATTTTTAGATAAATACCATTTACCAAAGTTAAATCAAGATCAGGTGAACAATCTAAATAGACCTGTTATTCGCGATGAATTAGAAGTGGTTATCAAAAACCTTCCAAACAAAAAAAGCCAAGGCCAGATGGTTTCAATGCAGAATTCTACCAGAACTTTCAAGAGGAGCTGATACCTATACTCCTTAAGGTATTTCACAATATAGAAACAGAAGAGTCATTGCCAAACTCTTTTTATGAAGCTACAGTTACCCTGACACCAAACCCATATAAAGACACAACCAAGAAAGAGAATTACAGGCCAATCTCACTCATGAACATCGACGCAAAATTTCTCAAAAAAATCCTGGCAAACCAATTCCAAGAACACATTAGAAAAATTATCCATTATGATCAAGTAGGCTTCATTCCAGAGATGCAGGGCTGGTTCAACATGCACAAATCCATCAATGTAATCCATCATATAAATAAACTGATAGAAAAAAAAAACATATGATCATCTCATTAGATGCTGAAAAAGCATTTGACAAAATTCAACATCCCCTTAAGATAAAGGTGTTGGAGAGATTGGGGATACAAGGATCATACCTAAATATAATAAAAGCAATATACAGCAAGCCGACAGCTAACATCAAATTGAATGGAGAGAAACTCAAAGCCATTCCATTGAAATCAGGAACAAGACAAGACTGTCCACTCTCCCCATACCTCTTCAACATAGTGCTAGAATTTCTAGCAATAGCAATAAGACAACATAAGGGGATAAAGGGGATTCTAACTGGAAAGTTAGTAGTTAAAGTCTCGTTATTTGCAGACGATATGATAGGATACATGAGCGACTCCAAAAACTCTACCAAAGAACTCCTACAGCTGATAAACACCTTTAGTAATAAGGCAGGATACAAGATCAACTCCAAAAAATCAGTTGCCCTCCTACACACAAAGGATAAAGAAGCAGGGAGGGAAATCAAAGAAACTTCACCTTTCACGATAGCCACAAATAGCATAAAATATCTTGGGATAACTCTGACCAAGGAAGTGAAAGACTTATTTGACAAGAACTTTAAGTCTTTGAAGAAAGAAATTGAGGAGGATACCAGAAAATGGAAAGACCTCCATTGCTCTTGGATTGGGAGGATCAACATAGTAAAAATGGCAATTCTACCAAGAGCAATCTATAGATTCAATGCAATCCTCTTCAAAATACCTTCAAACTTCTTCAAAGACCTTGAGAGAATAATAATTAATTTTATTTGGAAAAACAAAAAACCCAGGATAGCCAAAACAATCTTATATAATAACAGAACGTCTGGAGGTATAACCATCCCTGACTTCAAACTCTATTACACAGCTACAGTATTGAAAACAGCTTGGTACTGGCATAAGAACAGAGCAGTTGACCTATGGAATCGAATAGAAGACCCAGATATTAACCCACAAACCTATGAACACTTGATTTTCGACAAGGGGGCTAAAGGTATGCAATGGAAGAAGGAAAGCATCTTTAACAAATGGTGCTGGCATAACTGGATGTCAACCTGTAGAAGAATGAAAGTAGATCCATATCTATCACCATGCACAAAACTCAGGTCCAGATGGATTAATGACATCAACATTAATCTGACCACTTTGAACCAGATAGAAGAGAAAGTGGGAAGTAGTCTACAAGACATAGGCACAGGAGACCACTTCCTAGGTAGAACCCCAGTTGCACAGACAATAAGAGAATCAATGAATAAATGGGACCTCCTGAAACTGAGAAGCTTCTGTAAAGCAAAGGACACCGTCAGTAAGACAAAAAGGCTACCTTCTGACTGGGAGAAGATCTTCACCAACCCCTCATCAGATAAAGGCCTGATCTGCAAAATATACAAAGAACTTAAGAAACTAGACAATAAAACTCTAATTAACCCAATTAAAAAATGGGGTGCTGATCTGAACAGAGAATTTTCAACAGAAGAACTTCGAATGGCCAAAAGACACTTAAGGTCATGCTCAACATCCTTAGCGATCAGGGAAATGCAAATCAAAACAACTTTGAGATACCATTTTACACCGGTCAGTTTAGCTACAGTCAAAACCACCAATGATAGCCTATGCTGGAGAGGATGTTGAATGAGGGGAACTCTCATCCATTGTTGGTGGGAATGCTAACTTTTAAAGCCTCTGTGGAAATCAGTGTGGTGGTTTCTCAGGAAACTGGGAGTCAACCTCCCTGAAGACCCAGAAATTCCACTCTTGAGAATATACCCAAGAGATGTCCTATCATACCACAAAAGCATTTGTTCAACTATGTTCATAGAAGCACTATTTGTAATAGCCAGAACCTGCAAACAACCTAGGTGCCCCTCAATAGAAGAATGGTTAAAGAAGGTGTGGAACATATATACACTAGAGTTTTACTCAGCAGTAAAAAACAATGACATCTTGAATTTTGCATGCAAATGGATGGACATAGAAAACCCTTTACTGAGTGAGGTAAGCCAGACCCAGAAAGAGGAATACGGTATGTATTCACTCATAAGTAGATTCTAGCCATAATTAAAGGTCTTTGAGCCTATTATTCGAGATCCTAGAGAAGCTAAATAAGAAGGTGAACCTGAAGAAAATCATGTACTTATCCTCCTGGAGATTGGAAATAGACAAGAGTCCCAGATGCTTCTTCATCCGACGATGGATGGCGATACAGACGGAGACCCACATTGGAGCACCGGACTGAGCCCCCCCATGGTCCAAATGAGGGGCAGAAGGAGGAAGAACATGAAAGAAAACTCATTACCGCGAGGGGTGCGATCACCCACTGATACAAGGGGACTGATCTAATGAGAGTTCACCAAGGCCAGTTGGACTGGGACTGAAGGAGCATGTGATCCAACCAGATTTTCTGAATGTGGCCGGATTCTCTGAATGTGGCTGGCCTGGAGCCTTTCTGAAAAACCATTGACAATGACACTGGGACTTGTTTCCTCTGCATATACTGGATTTTTGGGATCCAGTCTGTTTGGATACTCACCTTCCTAGTCCTGGAGGGAGGGGGAGGAACTTGAACTTCCCACAGGGCTGGAAGCCCTGACTGCTCTTAGGGATGGAGAGGGAGGAGGAGAGGGAGGGGGGAGTGGGAAGGTGTTGGGAGAAGGGGTGGAAATGGAAACTTTCATAATTTAATAAACTTTGAAAAAAATAATTGAGTTAGAATAGAACATCTGAGAAGGGATTGCAGACAAGGAATACCTACGAATATTGTCTCATCTGGTAATATCATAAATAGGAGGACTCAGTTTTCAGATATATGTAGAAGGTGTGGCAAAGGCTGATATTGGAACAATGAATGCATATCAGCAAAAGACAGACAAGACAACCTTATACCATTGAGAAACCACTTGAGGTTCCTCTCATAGGACTCCAAGCCAAAAGTCTCCCAGCCATTCCCAGTAACTGGAGGACAAGATTCATCAGGAAAATCCAGAGCCTTCTTCAAAAGACCATACTGTACTAGATGATGACATAAACATAGAGGATAAGTAAAATATTCTAATAAGAAAGAGGAAACATATATTCTGGCAGACTTCCATAAATGTTCAAAGACCAATGCTAAGGTGTTTATAAATGGCATTGTAATTGTTGATTTGATAGACACAGGTGAAGATGTGAGTATCATTACTCCAGAGTCTTGGTATCTAAATTGTCCTCTTCAAGAAGGATACATTCAATTAGTATGGATTGGTACAATTTCTCAAGTTAAACAATGCACAACATGGGTTGCCTGTATTGGGCCAGAAAGTCAAAGAGGGAAGTTGAGGTTATGTTGTTAATATTGCAATAAATGTATGAGGTCATGATCTGCTGCAGCGTTGGCATGCCCAGTTTAACATTCCTGTGGTCCCAGGAACTCATTATTCTTGAAAGGATATTATAAGGTACTATACCAAAAGATCACCAGCCATTCAGGCTGTACAAGATCATAAAGCAAATAAGCAAACCTTTAGAGATTCCAACAGCCCTACATTTAAAATAGTTAACTGAGAAACCTATATGGGTTAAGCAGTGGCCTCTAGATGAAAATAAGTTGCAGCCTTTAGAACAGCTGGTAGAAGAGCAATTAGATACTCACTATATTGAAGAATCAATAAGCCCTTGGAATTCTCCTGTATTTGTTGTAAAAAGAAATCTTGTAATGGAGAATGGTAACAGATCTTAGAGCTGTCAATAAGGTAATTAAACCTATGGGCCCTCTACAGTCTGGAATTCCTTTGCCTTCTCTATTACGAAAAGATGGCCTCTTATAGTTATTGCTTTGAAAGATTGTTTCTTCACTATAAATTTAAAAGAAAAGGATAGAGAAAATTTTGCCTTCACAATGCTTACTTATAACAATTATCAGCCTACGAGGAGATATCAATAGACCAACCTCCCACAAGGAATGCTCAATAACCCCACCCTGTACCATACTTTGTCTGTCAGCCTTTGGAAATAATATGTGCGTAATTTTCTAAGTCTATAATTTACCATTACCTGGATGACAATTTGCTATCTTATTCAAACATGGATACTTCAGAAAAAAATATTTGAAGAAATAAGTAAAGTTTTGCAAATGGGGATTACAAATTTCTACTGAAAAAATACTGAGAAGAGATTCTGTCAATTGCCTAGTTTATAAAATATGTTTGCAAAAAATTTGAACTCAAAAAACAAAAATTAGGAGAGACCAGTTGAGGACTTTGAATGACTTTCAAAGATTGTTAGGAGACATTTCCAGTCTATGAATGGCTGTTGGGATAACACTTGATGTAATAATTAATTTAAACAAAATCTTAGGTGGTGATAAGTCTTAAAAAGTCCCATAGAATTAACAGGTGAAGCAGAAAAGGAATTAACAATTGTTGTGGAGAAATTACAGAAGGAATATGTGGATAGTGTGAATCCAAATTTTAATTGTATTCTAATAATATTGCCTTCCAGAATTTCTCCTACAGGAATTTTAATGCAGAGGATGATATTATATTAGAATGGGCATTTCTACCACATAAACCAAGTAAAAAAAAATAAAAACTTCTGTAGAAAAATTCTCTAAATTATAAAAGATAAATCGAGACTTCAATAATTAGCAGGTATAAACCCAGCAGAGATTATAGTGCCTTTCACTAGTGGTGAAATAAAACAAAAATGTTATGGAAAGACAGTGAACCACGGCAAAGAATTTCTGCTAACTTTTTAGGACAAATAAACAGCAATTATCCCAAAAGCGATAGACTTAACCTTATAAAGAGAACCTCTTGGATTCTTCCTCAATTTGTATGTGATGGTCCAATAACTGGAGTCTGTATCTTTTATACTGATGCAAACAAATCAGGGAAGGCAGGATATAAATCAGAAGAATGAAATAAGGTTGACCAAAGTCTTTATAATTCTGTCTAGAAGGCAGAATTATATGTTATTCTCATGGTACTAAGGGATTTTAAAGAACCTCTTAATATGGTTACTGATGCACAATATGCAGAAAGAGTTATCTTGCATACTGAAACTACAAAATTTAAATTAGATGATACAAAATTATCTAGGTGCAAGACATAATCATGAATAGGAATTATCCTATATACATAACACATATCTGATCCTATACAGGTCTGATATGTCCGCTCTTACAAGGTAATGCAGAAATTGATCAATTATTAATTGGAAATGTGTTGCAGGCCTCAGAATTTCTTAAAAAATTCATGTTGTAGAATAGGTTTAAAGAAACACTTTTCTATTGCATGGCAACAAGTTAAGGAGATTTTAAAGTGATGCCCTACTTGCTTTTTCTATAACCAAAAACCAAAACTTCAGGGACTAACCCAAAGGGTACTCAAAAAAATGAAATAGGCAGATGGATGTGTTCCACTTTGCAGAATTTGGAAAATTAAAATTTTTACACCACACCATTGACAATTATTCAAGTTTTCATTTGACTTTAAGCTCCAAAAAGGCTGATTCAGTTATCATACATTTTTAGAGGTTATAGCCACCATGGGTATAC
This sequence comes from Myodes glareolus, assembly GCF_982192425.1. Lineage (NCBI taxonomy): Eukaryota > Metazoa > Chordata > Mammalia > Rodentia > Cricetidae > Myodes > Myodes glareolus. The sequence continues at coordinate 66,154,720 of NC_142053.1, read as the reverse complement.
CTGCATAATTAATGTCAGATAATGGTCCAGCATATGTCCCTAAGAAAATGAAACACTTTTGTTTTTGCTTATTATACTTTTAAGCATATTACAGGTATACCACACAAACCAACATGTTGGGCAATTTTAGCAAGATCAAATCAAACAATAAAAGAAAATGCCCCCAGAAATACCTTACATAATGATTTATTAACCTTAAATTTTCTTGATGCAAATGAGAAAGGGAAAACAGCAACAGAGAGACACTGAATGATAGAAAAGCCTTCTGAATTAAATCAACTAGTTTATTTTAAGGATGTTCTGACCTTAAAATGGAAGCCAAGAAATGCCCTGAACTGGAGAAGGGGTTTTGTTCTCGTTTCCATGGGAGAAGCAAATCTATGGATACCATAAAAATTAGTAAAGATTCATTTTCAAAAGGAGAAACCTCTTGAAAATCAGAAAGGGCAGCTCATCTACAATGGGGTTAATCATACAAGTGATAAGGAAAGCATATAGTGTTGGGACAGGGTTCTGTTCTTGTCTTTGCAGGAAAATATTCATCTTCAAATATTCAAGAGACCCTTAATGTTTGGATGTTGACAGAATGAAAAATAACTATGCAATAAGGATCATCAAGAAAAATGAATATCACTCATAAGTACAGGTGTACATAGCAGGCTTTGGAGTTGGACATTGGCTCAGTCCCTCTCTAAATCTAAGCATGTTGTTAATATAAAAATTTATAATTTCTGACTCATGTCAGGAGCCATGGTATGGGACAGAAAGAACAAAATAATTTTGAAAGATATTCACTTTTCTTCATATTATCTTTGTCTCTATCATACCTTTCATTGAATATATATGTCTGCATATGTCTATATAAATAATATTTAAGGTTTATATGATAAACAATGAATTTTCCTGCAGTAATCTTTGAAGTTTCCAGGAAAATGATGGGGTCATACAAAAACAACTCCACCTCATTGATATGGCATCATAATGCTGATAGTGCTACTATAAGACCTGTTTTGGTATCAGCTGCTCAAGATGTTTCCAACTTGGTTAGCTGAAATGGTGCATATTTTTACAACATTTTTGTCAGACCTCCAAATGGAAAGCTTAAAAATACCCTACCAAATACTCAGAGACTATTTGTTGAAGTGAGACACGATTGTTCCTGGCAGCACTGATGTATTCCCGAGAGAAATTTGAGCAGCTAACACACTCCACTTAGAGCTTGTTTTCTTCTTGGCAAAACTGGACTTTGAGCAAAGATATGCCCATCCCTCAACCACCGACAAGACACTTTGTATCTGGAAATGGATAAGCAGGTCAGTCAAATTTTGCCAAGACAAGCTAAGAGGGTTTTGAAAAATTTCCTGATTCTGAAAATGATCTGTCAGTTATTCTAGGCCTTAGTCAAAGATTTTGCTTCAGTTTTGCAAATAACACTTTGGTGATTGCCCAGGTAGCCAGTTGTCTCTGTCATTTATTGCACATTTTGGAAGTTGTTTGATTGTACTTTCTGTTTACTCAAGTATTAATATTTTCCTTCTCAGATCTTCAAAGGGGTTGAAGACTAGAGAGTTGTAGTTACTTTCCTCTCATGACTTGACCAAGTATTTTATTTATACAAGATTTAAAGTAGTTAGTATAGAATAATTATTGAATATATTTGCTCTTATTCTATATAATTTTGAATTAGGCTTTGAACTCTCTTATTTAAACAAAAGGAGGAGGTGTGGTTTCCCAAGCACTGGGGTATGGCCTCTTAAACTGTATAAACCCATGTAGAGTGTGCATCTACACTCTTCTCAATTGCAGGATTAGGTTTCTGTTCTTTTATCAAACATAGTATTCTGATTTGTTAGTTTACCCCTTAGAAAATAACCCTCTATTTCTCAATTGTGACCTAGTGTGGGATTTCTTTTAAGTCTCCTTCCAAACTAATATTTTAATATTCTCTTCAAAAGTACACCAATCACTTGAGATGGAATACTAATTTTTCTGACCATTCAGAGAAGAAATTTTTTCATATCACGTTATCTCATTTTGTGGGAAAACATTAGAAAAATGTTAATTTGGAAAAAAGATCAATCTTTAAAAATTATAAGTGTTTCAAAGACTCAAGAGAAAGAAAAATAAATATATTATATCTAAACAATAAATAATTAAATGTTGTGAGTAAACATTTCTAGAAAAATGGAAAAATGGATAAGGATCATGCAACAGATGAAAGAGTATACTTTCACTGGATGAGGAGGGAAGTAAATCTAGTACACAATGAGTTATCACCTCAGTTTGGTAAAGTAACATATTTTTGTGCTAGAAAAATTTAAAACAGAGATAAATTAAAATTAAACTTTCGTGAACTAGGATGATCATATATTTTTAAATGAAATAATGCTAATATAGTTATTAAAAACAATGTAATTTCCATTGGTTAAAAATACTCCAATCATTTGAGAAAATTACCACTCTTTGTTCCTTTACAAATTCAAAAGAGAATACTTACATGGACCAGCAATTAATTTTTTTTGTATAAACTGTATAAATTTTATTTTACTATGTAAAATAAAAGAAACCACAATTCCACATAGTATTCATGCAACATTGTTCAGGGCAGCACTCTTTATGCTCACACAAACTAGAAAGATACCACATGTTCCATGAGAGAGGAATGTTATGAAAATATATTTTCATTTATTTAAAAATAATTATAATACAATCAGGAAAAATTAGCTTCAAAAATTACAACATGATAACATTATATTTGGAAGGGTAAAATCACACCTGGTAATAGTAAGAAGGCTCAGAGGTTAAAAGAGTTTGTTGCCAAGGCCGACTTTCTGAGTTATATCTCTGAAACCCACATAGTTGAAGCAAATCTACTGTCTCAAATTCTCCTCTGGGGCTGGAGAGATGGCTCGGTGGTTAAGAGCACTGAGTGTTTTTCTAAAGGATCCAATTTCAAATCCCAGCATCCACATGGCAGCTCACAACTGTCTGTATCTTCACTTCCAGGGAATCTGGCATCCTTGCAGATACACATGCAGGTAAAACCCCAGTGTACATAAAAAATAAATCTTTAAAAAAATTCTCCTCTGACTTTCACAGTCATAAACATATTTCCCGGCCATTCAGAACAAAAATTATCATACAGAAACTGTATTAATTAAAGCACTGCTTAGCCCATTAGCTTTATCTAGTTTTTTATTGGCTAACTCTAACATATTAATTTGATCCATTTCCATTAATCTTTGTATCATTACATGGCTCTGGCGGTGCTACATGGCTTCTCTCTGACTCTGCCCTCTTTCTCACAGCATACAGCTTAGATTCTGTTCTGCCATTGTCGTAGGCTCAAAGCAGTTCTTTATTAGTACACAATAAAAACAACACATAGATAGAAGAACCTCCCATATCATTTCTGCTTTCCAGTTTAAACAAAAAGGAAGGCTTTAAATTCAACATAGTAAAATTACGTATAATAAAACAGGTATCAAGCAAGAATTATACTTGCAATATTTATATCTACTTTACCTTTTATAATAATTAAGGAAAAGTAGAACTATAAATTCTTAAACTTCATCAAAGAATCCAGAAGGATATAATATTATCTAAGTAAACAGGAGGTGCATTGTAAACATCTTCCAAAACTATAGAATTGAGAGAGACATATTGCTGCCTGGACAGTCGCCAAAATTTCTGTACCATTAGGGCATTCATCTTCATTCTACAGGCCCTTAGTATCTGCCAGACTTTCCACGAAGCAGGGAATTTCAGAGACAGATCTGCTTATATTGGCAGGTTGTCAGTCATTTTATAGTATGTCCAGCAGAATATCTGGGCAACGTTTTCATAAAGCAGGAACCCTGAAGTATAGGCTTACCTTTAGGCAAGTTCAGCAGTTAATTCTCTGTGGGTCCTGCATTTATAGTTCATCAAGCAGTTCAGGCAAGAGTAGTTTCTTGGACAGATGGATAACCAACTCCATAAGGAACCTCTTTGATGCCCATCTTTCTTTTGAAGTTATTGGTGATGCTGGGAGCAGATGTGTCTTATTGTCATAAAAAGTCCTAAGTTCTTAAACATTTTGAATGCCATATTCTATAGTATTTGAAAGGTTTGAAGAATTCCTATCCATCTGAAATATATTTCTGTACATCTAGAAATGATAACTAACATGACTACAAACTTGACTATTGTAAATGACTATTAAATGGATTCTACAGGTTCTCATCCTCTGTAGAAACAAAAGAAGAACCTCTTTTTCCAAAACAACATATCCTTAGGTCCATATTTTGAAATCAAGATACCTTGAAGATATATATATTGGTTTAGATTAACAGCCCATACAATGGAATGTCTCTATGTACTTAGCTCCTTCACAGTCAAAAATGAAAACACAATAATATACATAAAACAGACTTTCTGTTAATTTTCCATCTTTATATGGTTTTTTCTTTACTCCTTTAATCTATGACTGCCTGTACTCTGTCTCTTTAAAGACTTTGTTTTATTCTTTAAAAATCATTTACTTTTTTTATATCTCTCTATAATCTTTTTCTTCCCTTTCCAAGGCCTACATATATTTATGTAACACTGGGACCCATCTAGAAGTCTTTTGTGTCTGAATGCATCCTCTTTTGAATCTGTAATTCTTTACTGTGCAGGAGCACTTCTTAAAATGCTAAACACTTCTCAGAAACTTAAACTGCAGCATTACTATGGTATATACAGTACTTTCTTGCTCCACAAAGTCCAGCATGGCTGTGCTGTTTGCCACCTCTGAGAGCCATGCCCACAGCCCCATTCTCAGGCATGCAGCTAGTACATGCCACTATTAAGCAAGTTGCAGCATGCTTCTCAAAAACTCTACTCAAATGCTCTGTAGCCATACCTTCTGCCTGAAAGAATCAGAGTTCTCACTGAGACAATGGCCCAGAAAACCAGCATTTCAAAATAGAAGCATTTTTTTCTGCAATCACTAAGTCAGAAAAAACTACCTTAATGGAGTCACAGCGAGCCACCAACAAGTAAAACCCATTTGGTAAAATAAGTGCAGCTAAATTTTGTTTTTTAGTGTCTAGAATTCCTTTTCAAGCTCTCTTAGGTTTTATGTAGATTTAGACATCTTAACACTGGGAATATAGACATGTACCATTGTATCTGGCTTTTATGTTCTTATTAGGGAACAACTAAATTCAAGTCTTCATGTTTGTATAGCAAAAATCTTTATTCAGTTGTTTGCACAGCCTTTGACAATCTTTCTTATAGATGGTGTTCATTTTAAAGTAGATTGGATTAAGAAATATCTATTGTCTATTATGATATTTACAGACACAATAAAAATGGGAGTTCTGATGTCATGCATGAATTAAGCCCTTAATGTAGTTTGATGAGAACATATCTGTTTATTCAGTTTGGTTGTATGTTGGAGGTTATATTTAATTATCATAAGCTGTATCTTTACCTTTTCCTATTGATATGAAATTCTGATTCTCTTTTCTAATTAATTAATTGATGTCCTGTATGTACATTGAAATCATATACACTTGTTTTAAAACAAGTAAATGTAAAAATTTATAAACACAAAAATTAGTGCTTAGTATATTATTTATTTATTTATAAATTATATTAGATAATTATTATTTTAAACTTGTTTTGACTAAAAAAAAGACTTTACTCAACTATTATAAGGGTTAGTGGAGTACTATGTCACATTTCAATATATTTGCAAACAATACAATACAATATTATATCAAGTTAAATATATACAAAGAACCTCAAACATATATAATTTTTATGTGTTTTTTTTTCTAAATTCAGGATTGATATGGTTATTTATGTTTTAAATCCCCTGCTATGGAGGTTGAGGTAGGCATATCCTACTGTGTTTGGATTAGCCTGGTTCTAAGACAGTCGGTGTGGAAATAAGAAATTTCAAAATCTATTTGTTCATTCCATTTTGAATAAAACTCTGATATCATTGTCAACAAGATTTGTCAGCAGTTTGCAACACCAGCTACCCAAGACTGGTGATGTATTTTGTATCTCCATATCCCACTCAAGGTAGAAGGACAAGATCAATTTCTCAAAACTGCTTGCTGATCTTCACATGTTTACAGTAGGAATAAACCAGAAAAGTTTTTTTATTAAAATTACTACAAATAATTATCTACTTCAATAATACATAATTTACAATGAATGTCACATATGTTGGAGCCTTAAGATGTTCATTTATTGTACAGGATTTTTTTGGATATCCTGAGTTTTTCTTTTTTCATATGAAGTTGATTATTGTTTATTTATGTTACATGAAAAATTGGGATGAGATTTTGATGGTGATTTCATTGAATGCATAGATTGTTTTTTATATGATTTCCATTATTATTATGTTACACCTACTTAGCCATGAGCATGGGAGATCTTTTCCTTTCCTTGTATCTTCCTCAGATTCCTTCCTCAAAGACATAAAGTTTATATTGAATAAGTCTTTTACTTCTTTGGTTAGTGTTACCCCAAGATATATTATGGTATTTGTGGCTATTGTGAAGGGTGACAATTCTTTCATTTCTTTTTCAGCTTTATCATTGGTATATAATGATGCTTTTGACTTGATCTGGTAAACTTCTGATGCTTTTGACTTGATCTGGTAAACTGCCACATTACTTAAAGTATTAATCAACTGTAGGAGTTCTCTGATAGAATTTTTTGGGTCACCTATGCATACTATCATATCATCTATCATCTGCGAATATTAAAAGTCTTTCCAAATTGAATCTCCTTAATGTTCTTTTGTTGTCTTATTTCTCCAGCCAGAACTTTAAGAGCTCTGTTGAATAGATATGGAGAGAATGGACAACCTTGTCTTGTTCCTGTTTTTAATGGAATTGCTTTATTTTCTATCCATTTATCTTAATGGTGACTATTAGCTTACTGTAAACTGCTTTTATTATGTTTAGATGTTTTCCTTCTATGTCTGGTTTCTCTAATACCTTTATCATAAAAAATCGAATTTTGTTGAATTCCTTTTCAACATCCAAAGATGATGATTTTTTTCTTTCAGTTTATTTATATGGAGGATTACATTGATAGATTTTCATATATTGAACTATCCCTGCATTTTTGGGATGAAGCCAACTTTATATGGTGGATGATTTTTTTATGCGTTCCTGAATTTGGTTTGCCAGTACTTTATTGAATATTTTTTCATCTATGTTCATGAGTGAGATTGGTCTTTAATTATCTTTCTTGGTTGGATCTTTGTGTGGTGTCTGTATCAGGGTGAGTGTAGACTAAAAAAAATGTTTGGAAAGGTTCCTTCTGTTTCTGTTATTTTGATAACTTTGAGGAATATAAGTATTACCTCTTCTTGGGCTTTCTTTTAGAATTTTGCATTGAAACCCTCTGGCCCTGGGTTTTGTTTTGTTTTTTGTTTTGTTTTGTTTTGGTTTTTTTTGTTTTGTTTTGTTTTGATAGGGAGTCTTTTGATGAGAACTTTTATTTCCTTGCATGTTATGCTTCTATTTAAATTGTTCACTTGGTTTTGACTTAAATATGGCATGTGGTACCTATAAAGAAAATCATCCATTTCTTTTACATTGTCCAATTTTACAAAGTATATGTTTTTGTAGTATGACCTAATGATTCTCTGGATTTCCTCAGTGTCTGTTTTTATGTAAACTTTTTTAGTTCTGATTTTAGTAATTTGGATGCTCCTTCTCTGCATTTTGATTAGATTGGATGAGGGTATGCCTATCTTATTGATTTCCTCAAAGAATAAATATTTTGCTCCATTGATTATTTGTCTTGTTTTCTTTGTTTCAGTTTTATTGATTTAAAAAAGCAATATGATTATCTCCTGTCATCTATTCTTCATAGGTGAGTCTGCTTCTGTTTGGTCTAGAGCTTTCAGGTGTTTTGTTAAGTCACTAGTGGGAGATTTCTCCATTTTCTTTATGTATGCTCTTAGTGCTCAGAAATTTGTTTTCATAATGACTCATTGCTTTGGGTATGCTGTGTCTTCATTTTTGTTGACTTCTAGAAAGTCTCTATTTTTTTGTCTTTCTATCTTCCTTGATACAGGAGTGGTTCATTTTAGCACTGTGCAATTTTCATGAGTTTGTAGGCTTTCCACAATTAGTGTTGTTAAATTCTAACTTTAATCAATGGTGATGCAATAAGTTTCAGTGGTTTATTAGATTTATTTGTGTCTGTGGAGGTTTGCTTTGTTAACAAGTATGTGATTAATTTTAAAGAAGTTTCCATGAGGTTCTGAGAAGAAGAAATCTTCTTTTATTTATTTATTTATTTATTTATTAAAATTTCTGCCACCCTTTTCTCTCCCCCTCCCCACCTCTCCCTCCCTCTCTAGTCCTAAGAGCAGTCAGGGTTTCCTGCCCCGTGGGAAGTACAAGGTTTCTCCCCATTCCATCCAGGTCTATAAAGGTGAGCATTCAAACAAACCAGGCTCCCACAAAGTGAGTCCATGTAGTAGAATCGAAACCCAGTGTCATTGTCCTTGGCTTCTTAGTCAGCCTTCATTGCCAGTCACAATCAGAGTGTCCATTTTGATCACATGCTCCATCACTCCCAATCCAGCTGGCCTTGGCGAGCTTCCATTAAATCAGTCCCACAATCTCAGTGGGTGGTCACACCCCTCGTGGTCCTGACTTCTTTGCTCATTTTCTCCCTGATTCTGCTCCTCATTTGGACCTTGGGAACTAAGTCCAGTGCTCCAGTGTGGGTCTCTGTCTCTATCTCCATCCATTGCCAGCTGAAGGTTCTATGGTGATATGCAAGATATTCATCAGTGTGGCTATGGGATAAGGCCTGTTCAGGCACCCTCTCCTCTGCTGCCCAAGAAGCAATTGGGTGGATGTTTCTGTAAATGTCTATTAAGTCCATTTGTGTTATGACATGTTATTTTTCTTATTTTACTTCTAAGTTTTTGTATGGATGACATGTCTACTGTGGAGAGTGGGGTGTTGAAAGCTGCTACTATTAGTTTTTGGTGTTTGATGTACAATTTAAACTTTAATAATGTTTCTTTTAAACATGTGGGTGTTCTTTTATTTGGGACATAAATATTCAGAATTGAGACTTCTTGATGGATTGTTTCTGCTATGATTATGAAGTATCCTTCTCTATATCCTCTGATTGATTTTAATTTGAAATATATTTTGTTAGATATTAGGATAGCTACACTCACTTCTTTCTTAGGTGCATTTGATCAGAAAATCTTTCCTCAACTTTTTACTGTGAGGTAATACCTGTCTTTGAAGTTGAGGTGTCATTTTTTTATATATAGCAGAAGGATGGATCTTGTTTTCATATCCAGTCTATTGGCCTGTGTCTTTTTATAGGTTAATTGAGTTTATTGATATTAAGAGATATTAATGACCAGTGATTGTTAATTCCTATTATTATGAGTTTGTGTGTTTCCCTTATTTGTGTTTTGTTGGTGCATGTGTT